>NC_133934.1:91289764-91592795 GCF_031877795.1 Strix aluco | reverse complement strand
CGCTAAAGGAGTTTAAGATGACCAAGAACTAACCTTCCAGTCACCATCTACGACTTAGTAATAACTATTTACTCTCCCCTCAGTTCAAGATAATGACAATCCATTCTAGAGGAACTGAGTTCCATTCCTAAGAACGTCAGTAGGGGGTGTTGCAGATTACTTGTGAATCCATCTTAACATGCATGCCCAGTTGGAAGCAGCATTGCATTTCCTCCATCCTAGCTCCCCAGGCAAAGTCCCGGTTCCACATAACCACACCTCCCAAAGTCATGATCTTCCTCCTATTACTCCACAGATCCTAATCATAAATTAGCCAAGAAAGCAAGGATAAAGTGGAACTTACTTGATCTAAGCAGAGTTCTGTGAGCACTTTTAGGAGTCATTGGAGGTGGAACCGAATGACCACTTGAAGAGAGGATAGCATTAAAATATAGCCCAGATCCTTCTCTCACTGGACTAAGAATTGGTGGAGGAGTGTAAGGAGGTAGCTCAAAGTTCCTATCTGAAGGATGATCTGCCAGACGGACAGGTGACCGTAAGTGGCTCTGATACGGAGTAATGTTAGAATAAACAGGTGGTGCAATAAAGGTGCCAGCTTTTGGTGGTATGAAAAGTGGCTCAGGTCTTGGTCGCTGCTTTGGTTTCCGGGCAAAGCCCTCTGCTTCATCCTTTGGAACAGCATCTTCATGCTATCAGAAAAAAAATTACATACTTAATTTCATTTTAAAAGCTCACGTCATTTGAAAAACTTCAGTGAGATGACAACATTCTTTCATGGCAGCTCAAAATCTGGATAGGGCAGTTGGAGGGTGTCTCAACAATCAGCACAAAGGGAAGAAAAGGAAGAAGAAGATGGGTAATGGAATGGACACAGGAACTATTAGGTAGCAACACTAGCTCTGAGTGCTTATGAAGTTATATTTTACAATAACTACATGTATGTCTGGTCCAGTCTTTGCTTACAAAGATAATGACCTCGTGGTAGCTTTAAAAGAGGACATAAAAGTATAGCAGAACCCTGGTACAGATACAGGGTGACACCAAAGAGTGGTAAGAGAAGACAAGATAATAATACTGTCTTAGATGGTCAAGCATTCAAATACAGAGAGGCCTCCTTAGATGCCCACCACTCTCTGCCTTGAGATCAAAGTACTTTAATAGAAAAGCATATGGATAAAAACTACATAATTAAATCTAACAGATTTGGCTCATCTTTGGTTTCTTGGTCTATCCGTACCTGATTTGAGGTTTCCACGTTAGTATTACGATTAGATCGCCTCCGAGTGACTATCACAGAAGGCTTGCGTTCACAAGGAGATCGATCATTTGTTTGGCCTTTCTGGAGCTTTCCATCTTCAGACTTTTCCTTTCCAAGGCTCTGGAAGTCAATTTTCCTCACTGGCACAGACACAGGAATGATAAGAGGCACAAGACTGTTATCCTCCCGGGCTCTTTTGGGAGCTGGTGGAGAACTGGCGAATTCCACAACAGTTTTTGCAGCTGTAGGTCCTGGAGCTGTTATCAGCACACTCTTCTTCTCTTCTGAAGTATCCAGTTCCTGAGAAGAAAAATAGATTCCTTAGAAGTTCTGTAGTACTTAACATAATAAATGATATCTCACTTTCAGTGCCTATCAAGTTTCTCAATGCAGTTTGCAAGCTGAAATGGATTTGGAAAAATGTTACTGGAAGAAAAAGAACACTTCAAAAAAGTGTTACCAAAATTTCTTAGAATTACTTGAGTATTGCCTGAAGTCGCAACTCCTAGAATATTTGTATACGTTGTTCTTAAGTATCATTTCACTACCTGTAGTCTGACATTGTATTTTCCAGATGAATTTGTGCCCTGCCATATAACTTCCAACAAAGGTTCTTCAGTCTCAGTAATGATCATAAGCTGCAGGTTATTAATTTCAAATATTGGACTTCTGTTCCAGGAAAGACTGAACCATGATAATCTTAATTAAATCTCTCATACAAAAAACAGAGATAGCTTTTCACTGCATTTTTTCCAATTTACATGACAGAAGCAACTTTCCTTCTTATAACTGGAGTCTTTGAGGATGTAAAAGTTAGGAGGCTTGAGCCTGAAGGACTGTTTCTCAGCAGAATCAACATGGCGTTAACTGCAAACCAGCACTTTTTTCATTGGTATTACAGCTTCCATGTCTCTGCTTTCTTTCACTCATGGAAACGCTAGAAAATTGAGCTCCAAGGAGATGGGAATGGAGGATGAATTACTGAATAAACACATGGATACTATAACACCAGATGACTTCGGTACTGTTAGATCAGTGATTTCTAGTCCTTCAACTGACTATCCACGTGTTCATTCCACTCTCAATTCAAAAGTAGCTGCTAGCTCACTTAAGAACGAGATGTTAAAGTACAACTTTTAAAAGCATCTCTCTCTCTTCAGGGATGCAAAAGGCCTTCTTGAGCTCTGATGAAGTGCAATCTAGAAGCTGTAGAAGATGCTCCTTTTGGTGTTTCAGAACTTCTAACTTAGAGCTCTGTTTGGAAAGCCTTTGGATAGGATGAGGTATGCAAGCTCATCCTCTGTCAGAGCCACAATCTACTGAGGTATCTACCCAACAGCTGTGTTTTGTAGGTGGAAACTAAGGTACATTATCTCTTAATGATGACAAGAGGTCTCCAACCCAGACTTCTAAAATTTTGCAGAGGTTTACTGAAGTCCTCAAAAAGAATCTATTGTGTGCTGTTAAGAATACCTAATCCTGATTAAAAGCTGGCATAAGCAGGATTCAGACACACCCCCCCCCCAGTCATTTCACTGGTCATAGATCAAGAAAGGCAGCTTCACTGATAAGCGAGAGAACATGCTTCAGATGGCCCATGAAGAGTCAAACCATGATAGCTAGAAGGACACTAGTCTGAAGTCTCACTTTGATACTATATTGAGAGAAGTGCAACTGTATTGTCACAAGATGGATCAGTCAGAGCCTCCAAATGAGAGTCCTGGTGATTTTTGTTGCTTTTAAGAGCAAACAGGTCCACTCTGAAACACTAAGCCTTCAAAAAAAGCCAGGTGCCAAGGTTGGGCAAATCAATCATATCAAGATTTAGGACTGCCTCCCTTCAAGATCTTTTATTAGAGTAAGGCTAAGTGTGCTCAGAAAAGTTTATCCCGTAAGTGACACCGCAATTTAGAAGTCTGACTGCTTCTTCACAGAGATGGGAGATACCTACCCCCACCAGGCAGTGACGATACACATATCTGAAAAGTCACAATTGGCATCAACTGCCCCAGATTGCACTGCAGGAGGAATTAATGAGCTCTGAGGACCTCCCTTCACTCCAGGCTGGTGATATGCATCTGTACTTTCCCAGGAGACTACCAATTTTGGCTTTGGAGGGCATTCATCATGCTGACAGATATGTCACCAGGGACCACTACCTCTAGATAGTAAGGGTCTCTTGTAAATTTTTGTAGCCTCCCTCCACTACTTCAGGAAACAGAGACTTACAAGCATGCCTTTTTAAACATATAAAAATGTAATCTACTGAAAACAAATGCCAACTTCCACTAGTCCTGCCCATACCTGAAGCAGCAGCTCACATACAGCTTCATACTGCTATATGTGGGCCTTCATTCATCTGGGAAATTTATGCTGTTATCACCTTATTACTGAAGCCTAGTTAAACATCTGGGATAGCTCTGGGGTCTTCTGGCAGTGAGATCCACAGCTGATAGTTTTATACTAGAGCAGTATATTCATACTACATTCTTTAGACAGCTGCCAAGAAAAGTCTTGGTTTTAATCAGATTACTTTTTTTTCCTCCTGATGTAGCTGTTACTAGTGCAAGCACCCTAGCATACTTTCTGAGTACCTGAGAGAATAATGACAATCAAACAAGTAATGACAATATGAATATGTGAACGAGCACCAATTCTGACCAATCTAAAAACCTCAGATACTTCCTGTGTGCTACACAGATCTCTGTAGGTGAAGAGAGATGAACCAGCTTCCTGACTACAAGGAGGAAATCATGGCAGCCAGTCACACAAAAGATGTCACATTTCTTTGGCTGTATGATTGGTTAACCATGCTCCTTTTATTTTCAAGGTTGTGAGGTAACCAGCAAAGGACTCTCTTCCTTGATGATGGGAGAGATGACTCCTTTGAGAGAAGAGGAAGAAGGAGAGCTGAATAGTAGCAGAGATAGAGAGAAGGCACCACTGGGAACTTAATATAAATGGTTGAGACATCCTTAAAGATGCTCTGGTCTACACCAGAGCTTTTCTGGTCATGAAAGATCACACATACTTCGGATTTACTAAGAGGGGGCATGACTGATTTTGGAATTAAGCTATTTGTTTCAAATCCCTAAATAATTTCTCAACTGTTTGATAATGGTCAGAGGTAAGCAGAAAGGAGTCATTTTTGTAGAACTACTATGGGATTTTCAGCTATCTCAGCACCTCTGTTGCAAAATTTGGATCAGGAAGGCTGCTGGATAACTCCAGCAAGTGCAACTTGTTGCACTTCAGTTTAGACTCTTGTATAAATATCGAGGGATGAACTAGTGATCTAGGGTCCTCCAGGATACCCACAGAAACCCATCAGTCATTCTGGCATCAATCCTGTCTATCCCTCAAGCGGTTTCTAAAAAATTTAGAATTCACAGACAAAACCCAATGGTGATAGCTGGAAGAACTGTTCCAAGGCCACTGCTGTGATCAGACAAGAAACAACACCAGCCTTGTAGAAACATCTGCCTGTACAGCACTTTCTGCCATAATTCTGCACCATCTTGCTAACAGTAAAGGCAGCTTCTCTCCACAGTCAAACTGAAGCTTGTCCATGAAGGAGGCGAGTCCAGACAACTGCAATTCCACAAATAATTTTTTTTTCCCTTTTGTATGTGGCAATTGGTGTCCTGCCCTGTGCCAAGGGAAAGAGGCCAGGTAACTAAAACCTCTGTCTCCCCTCCATAAAGGAATATTTAAATCCAGACACCCTTAAGATGACCATTTCAGATCAGAGTTTTCTGCACTATTAAAGAAAACAAATTACACCGTCTTTTTGCATGTAACAGTTATATGTGAAGTGAAGCCAGAAAACTAAGAGTTGAGAATTTGCTGCAGCCTGTAAGCAGCAATAAGCTTACACCACCTGAAAAAGGCAGGCACAGTATGATGGGCAGCTCTGGTGCAAAGCATCAGTTGTGATGCTACATGTCGACAGACGCTACTGTCCGAATACTGATTTTGCGTAAGGTACACATCTACATTGGAGTGTTCAAACAACTGGTTCAGATTATGAATGTGTCTTCTTTCATCAATGGCCTTCTTACATGCTCTTCACATAACCTCTGCTAGAGAAGGCTTCTAGGTTGTTTATAACAAAGACACTGATAAGAGCAGCAGACCACTCTCCTCCAGTAAACATGTTTCTTTTTCTCCCTCACATGATATCCAGCCACCTTAAAGATGTAAAATCCATCAGACCTCAGTTAAGAATTTTAACATCTTTCAAAACCTCATCCTGGAAGCCTGAAGAGATCTAAACATAAAGAGTTCTTCTGCCTAGTGCCATCATGGAAGCAAACAAGCTGCTTGCATAACTGCAAAGAACAAAAGAGTATCTGTCAAAACACTCCCATGTTCAGTCTTTACATTGTGAATCAAGCTGCAAGTAGACATGCCTTCAAATGGCCAATTTCTTGCTTTGCCTCTCAGGGCCTGTTCCTAGATGCTCTATTGGCTTTTTCTTGCCACTGTGTTGGTGATCAGTCTGCAGTGTGAATTGTAGGCCTTCCTGCAATATAACCATACAAAGGCTGGGAGAGTATGAGCAAATAGCTTAATAACTACTACTAGGTTTCTATCAAATTTGCTTGTTCAACTGGAGTTATGAGCAAAAAGGATTAAAGACAGCATCAGCAGTCACTGGTTGTTGTCTGCTCTGCAAGAAATGGAGTAGACTTTGGATATTTGCCTCATTGTTTATTAGTTCAGTTCTTTCACTCAAATAGCACATCCCTCTAAGGAAGGGATTGGAAAAAACAGTCACAGACAGACTAGGAAAAAAATGATGACGAGAACAAGAGAGGGAATAAAGTTCCCTTCCCTTTGTTGTCTGGCTGGGCAGCAACTCAAGTGGCAAAACTGTACATAGAAGTAGCTTATGCTCTAACACTCACACTTCATCAGCCTCTTGCAACAAAGCTTCCAAAGAAAAGTTATCTTTACTTCTCATGAGAGACACTCAATGAAAGATTAGTCAAACCACAACCGAAAGAAAAGTTCCAAAAAGCTCTCAGAAAAACCCCACCACTTGCCTCCCCTAGGCTAATTAATTTTGAACCCTGTCATCTTGCTGTACGGAATACATACTGTACAGTTCAGACTGATGGGACACCAAAAGGATAAGAGTAGTGAACTACCTAATCAGCCAACACTAAATTTTTTTCCCATCAAGCCCTACAGAAGCTCTACAGGCACACTTTGTCCTCAGGTTACCAATCTACAAATATCCGCTGCAGGTCATTCTCAGAAACAGGATACCGCATCAGACAGACCTTTGTTAGGCCTGGTATAATCTCTTCATGTAAGTGAGGCTTCCTCAGGCTTTTAATATTTGGGAAATATTGAACGTGTAAATTGCATTATGTAGTTTTTAGATAGCAGAATTTAGAAAACACTTCAACTGCTAGAACTGAAAAACTGGCAGGTAAGCAACAGTCTTTTAACGTAAAAGAATGTTAAATTGGTAAAAAGACACAAACTGGACTGCTTATACTTGTCTCTCTAAATTCCTGATCAGCTTGAGGCCTAAGCTGAAAATGTCCACATTTTGAAGCCCTAGGCTAAAACCACATTCAGTATTAGTGAAATAAAACTGCCCTTAGGTGGTTTCACTGCACTAAGAGGTCTCTATTCTCTGACATCTACAAATCACAGCAGCTGAACTTATATGCCACCACTCCAGAGCTGCCCTTGCTGTACTACAATACATCTTGCACCAAGATATCAATCTATCCTGCATATGTAGATAAATTCCTTTCATTTCAGTCCTATTTTGTAGTCTAAAACATGCTATATTGGTTAGGATGTATACCTTACCTTTACATTCTGAAGAGAAGCCAGCTCAACAGCTTTTTGGGCCAAAGTTAGCAAATTGGCTTCTTGAGATACACGCCGTCTCCGTCGTGTACTCTGGATTACACCACCTCGGACACCCTGAAAATCATTAGTTCTCTGAGCGTTTTCTTCAGCTGCTTCTGCCTGTTTCTCCCCATCTCTACCGTTCTGGGCTGTGGCTTGCCTGTCTGTTTCCATCTGGCACAGCTCACTGTTGACTGGGACATCCTTCTGCCCCAGATCCATTCTCTTGGGGTGCGAATAGCTACTTTTGTTGTGGGCCAGTGATTCAGGTGGCTGCTGTAATGGGACCTCTTGCTGATGTGTTTGCCAGTGATGCAGAAATAAATTGCTAGGTTGCTCTTCTGCCTGCTTGGAAGCCAACGCTTCTCCTGCAGATGTCAGCAGAACACCTTCTTTGGACAGTCTCCGTGACCTTCTTGGAAAGGGAATCTGGGTCTGAGGTAGCACAGTCTGTTGGTTCTGCTCTGTTAGAGCCTTGAATAGTTCCTGGTTCCTCTCTGTTTGCTGAAACTGGTGTGCCATCATGTGATGCTGAGGTGCTGCAGCTGCCACATGAGGCTGTGCTATGGAAGTAGTTTGCTGCAGACTGAAGGCTTGTGTGGCAGCCTGTTGCTGCTGCTGCTGTTGAGGATAGAAGTTTTCAAACAGTTGTAGCTGGGGAAGAGCCTGCTGTTTTTGTTGAGCAGTAAATGCTGGACTGGAAGAAGCTGGGGCCTCTTGAAAGACATGTAACAATTCAGGAAGACCCTGCTTCTGGCCTTGGTGACCAAACGCAAGTTGGAAAGGCTGTAATGGCAGACTCTGATTCTGCTGCTGCTGTTTCTGCATCTGATGAAAAGAATTCATTTGAGCTTGCTGTCTAACCAGGGCTTGCTGTTCCAGCTGAGCCTTCTGGGACATCATCTGCTGGACAGCATCTCCATACAAGTCCAGCTGTGACACAAACACTCCTTTCTCTTGACTTCTTTTAAGGGCTTCTGGGTGGCCATAGAAGCCTGGGGCACCAGCATTGGAGTGAGGTCCTTTTGGGTTGCCCCCAAAAACCATACTGTGGTTCCACATCGAAGGTGGAGACTGCCAGTGGCTGTCACCCCTCTCTGGCAACCGGTTTCCCATTAGTGAATTCTGCCATTTGACAGCTGTTACTGTCTGGGGCATCATCATTGATTCTGCCCGATCGTGATTGTAAACAGAGTTCATCAAAGCAACATTGTTGGGGGCACTTGTTAATCCTCCTGCGTGAGAAATCTCCATGGTTTGGGAGACCGGTATATTCCCACCATGACCATAGTACTGTCCTTCCTTAAGCTGCTGCTGCGGTTCTTTTGATGACACAGCTATTTCCTGCTCATTAAAATAGGCAATTCGTTTCCCAGTCCTTTTGCTTGAAGACTTTTGCTGAGCCTGAAGATTCATGGTTCAGTCTGTTCTCCCAGTTGCACACACTGTATTTACAATCCACCCATCCCTGAGGTTGGGGGAGGAAAGGCACGGAAGTCTCTCTTTTCCATTCAGTTTTAGTAATAAAGGGCAGGAAAGAAGTCCAGATGAAAGTACATCCACTTCCTTTTTCTTCGTGTGTTTCTCCCACTTCTTTTCACTCTTATCCTTTGTGGTTCAGAGGTCAGTAGGGTCCAGTTAGCTACAGGTCCTGAAATAGAGAAGCAATTGCAATGAATCATCAACAGACATAACTGGCATATAAACCCTCACGCGATAAGCAACAATGTGTATGTCTGTCCCATTTCCCATGGAAATGAAATCAGGATAGTATGTGTAAGAAATAATAGATCTGACCTGCTAGAAGAATGTAAACCAAAACAGCTTAGTTTTACAAAACAGATACCACACTGTATTTGCATGATGCAAACTCCCAATTGCACACAGACTTCTGACTAATCACTCAAGCTCATCACGAAGGTTTTTCTCTTAAACTCCCTCTCATCTGGCCAATTACTTCTACGTCTTCCTGTAGCCAGTATAATCTGTTTTTAATCTGAACTCAAAAACACAAACCAAAAAACCCCTCATGACTTGCCAGAAGAAAAATAACGTGTCAGGCCACATTTCCCAAGGACATTTAAAACATAAGACATGTACACGAAAGCTGCAGCCAAACACGCAGCAAGATGCTCAAAGTCAGTGTTTTGAAGGAAAGGATCAGGCAGCAGTCCATCATTCACTCCCCCTCCCCCGATCATTACAGTTGCTTTCCAATTAAGAACTGCCCACCAAGGACCCAAGCGCTGAAGACAGGGCCTGCTCAACCTGTTGCCCTCCCAGATGCTTTCTTCAACAGCTGAAAGCAACTGCTCCTGCTCAGGTCACACTCATGGAAAAGTAGTTCAGGCAGATTGTTACAGCTGCTCCTGGACCCCAGCAAGTATCTGTTAGTGTAAAGCTACAAACATAACAGGAGAAAGCCTTTCCGGTACATGCAGTCTGGGACAACTCTACCCTCCTCTTCTACAGAAAAAAGCTATCCACAAAATAAAAAAACCTAGTTTGCAGGATTAAGGTCTATTGTGTTAAGACATATACTAGTATTTCTATTAAGACACCTAAAACCTTTTAAGAAGTTTAGTTTTAAATTTAATTAAATTCTTAAACTACTACTAACACTCAAGTTATTAAGTGTAAGTCTCCATTACTATCTCTTTTCAATATGCACTGTTCCACTTCAAATCACACTGCCAATATATTTCAGAAATATTTAAATAAATTGTTAAATCCTATTGCATCCCTTCTGCTATAAAATCAGGTTTCTCTTGAGTGGAGCAGGTAAGACTAACACATCCCCTCCAACGAAACCTGCAATACATTTATCTCTCTCTTGAAAGAGCTCAAACAAATGAATTCATGACAATCCTTGATTAGGACTAAACTGTGATTTAGCTTTGCTTGTGTTTTGCTTCATTTGTATCTTTATTTCCCCAAGACTCCCTAACTGCTTCCCTAGGCCTCTGTCTTCTAGGTAAGATTAAGATGCTCGTTAGGCTTCCTACGTAAATCACGGATAACCGAGACTCAAGACCTTCAGTGGACACTTGGACTGTTCCTGGAATGTGCAAACTAAGATAGGAGGGACTCAAACAAAACGATACAGAGACCCTGTAATGAGAAGGATGATTTTTGCTGATTGAGGAAGAAGACACCTGGACTTTACTTCACAGCACATGCTCTGGAAAGAAGGTCAACTAGCGATCACCATGAGGAAGACTACTTACTTCTTCCCTCGACCACCAAAGACCCCCAACAGAACTTAGGACACATGCTCAAAGGGGTGTCAACTTATGTAAATGGCTTCCAAGAACTCATTATCATAAGACATCCCTTCCTATAATGAATATGTATGATTTTTAAGTAAACTGATGTCCCTTACTAACTCAGGGGGGCCCTTATGGTGGAGAATCCCCAGGGCGACCCCAGCACTGCTGATAAAGAATACCTGCTTAACAGTAAAAAACTTTACTGTTGAGTTAATTTCTTTGTTTCACTCTCTAAAATGAAAAATATTAAAAACAAAAGCATACAGCACACTGAAGTCCTGTAACGTGAGCTTCCTCTAAACAGATATGGCTACAGTGCAGATTTTAATACTGGGGTTGGGAGCATGAGGAGGAAAAGACAAAAGAGTTTAACTTACGCAACTTCCACCTCAGAGGCCATGCTTGGCTTCAGTGCTACTGGAACCATGGGCCTGTGTTTCAGAGCGAAGTGACTCACTTCCTCAGGCTGTTACATAGCTGTTCCCCCCCACGCTCCCTCCCCCTTTGCCCTGGCTACAAACCATGGACCTCTGCCACCCCGTATCACAGAGTCAGGGCGTTCCTCCCTCCTCTAAGCACAATGTCTCGGCTCATTTTCCAGTCCTCTCTCAACAGGACAAAAATAACCCTTGGAGAAATTATGGACACGTGAGATGGAAAATTCTCTCTAAACTGCAACTGGTACACAAATGAGGATTTAATAAAGTAAGTTTTTCCTATTTCAAAACTTCATTAGGAGTGGAAAAAACATCGTACAGCAGGAAACTGGATCCCTGGTAGCAAAAATGTAGAGGTAGAAAGGTTGCTATATGCCTCTCAGGTGCATTAATGTTATATTCTCTCCTTGCTTTTTGGAGCACTGCTACAAATGTAACAGAGCTAACAGCTAAACCACAATACCTGAGGTAATACTACTAACAGTGGTTTCTGACACTGTCTTATTTTCTGAAATCACGAGCTATTTTTCTCTCCAAACTAGACCGCATTGTAACAGTTTTTCTTCCACTGATGCTTGAGTGCTTTTGTGTTGATCACTCACAAAATTCTGATAAAAAAATGCAAGTTTTTCTGTATATCAGAAGACATTATCATTAGATCAAGTTTAAATCTGCCAGACAACCTTTAGAAGCTCTGCTGTAGATTGTCTACACTTTGAGGAAGAACGCAATGATAACTGCCCAAAAGCCAGCATACGACCTTAAGGGTCCTTGTTTAACCCTTCTAAAAAAAAAAAAAAAAGGAAAAAAACAAGGGGGGGGAAAAAAAAACAAAAACAAACAGCTGATTATGTTCTTAATAGAGATGGCTGAGATTTGCAACTACCACACACACACAAGTATCCAGAGACCTTCAGAAAGAGGGGTCTCCAATTGGTGAGAAAGTGCTGCATTAGCACAGCTCTCCAAACCCTGCACTTGTGTGGACTTTGGCTTTGTTTTTTCCATTACTAGATAAGAAGCCACCAGCATTGCAAATCCTAACTCAGACCAGTTTAGAACTGCACCTATCTAGGAAAGAGATGTAACAAAAGTATTAAGATGCCAAGTTTACCAAAAAGTAAGTTCAGAAATAACCTAAAGGAGGAAGAGGAATACGTACTTGTGTGTTCCATAAAGAGAGTCTTAAAAAAATATTATATGCCTCTTAAAGAAGTTATCTTGTCACTTAAGAAGACACTAGTGACTGAAGAACAACTGAAGTTACAGCAGCACAAAAACCAGGATACTGAAATGACATTACTGAGGAGGAAAGAGATTTAAGGCACTTTGAACAAACTCACTTACTGAACATCCCAGTTCTCCCAGTTGCATGCAAAAATAAATCCCAGCTAAGAGGTCACCAAGAAATAAAAGAGGATTTGGTGCATCCAGTATCACAAAACTAGCTTTTTAGACTTTCTTTCTATATAGAAAAACTGCAGAAAAATATGTTGTAGGTCACCCTAATAATAATAGTCCGTAGTTCAAGCTGAAGTGATAGATGTTCAAGCTGCAGCATGACTATGCTCCAGGAAAGCTCACACTTGGCAGCTTCATTGGCTGAGCACTGCTGGCTCTGTGACTAAGCAGGCTTCCCTCCCTGGGGTTGAGAGATGAGCTCACAGTATCATCATCCTAGCCAATTACCAGCTTTGGGGGTTTTTTGTTTTGTTTTACTTTAAATTCAGCACAAGAGTCGGCCTGCAGTAGCACAGTAAAATGGCAACACACTTCCAGGCTTAAGTGTGCTTTGGAGCAGTACACCCCTGACCATTTCTTACTTTTGAATCAAGCAGTGCCAGTTCTGATACTGTAATTCCCAGAAGATACTATGTCTTGCCTCCAAATATACTGAAGTGTTATGATACCTTGCATTTCTTTCACACTTCACAGAGAAAAAGCAGAACCTAGCATCAGTATATTTTGTCTTAATAACTCTAAGATTTGGCATGCAACATCATCAGTTATTTTCACTTCCAGGAACTTCTGGCATGCAAGAACATCCCTCGAACTTTCTTCAATTGAATACAAATTGTATGTCACCTCCTTTAATACTGTAAATATTTTCTGATTTCTAAGGAATTTTTCGTGTTGCAAGGCTTTCTCATCTAGACCTAAAAAAAATGTCAAATTAGATACACTTTTACCCAGTGGGCACTTACGCAGTATTTTCTGGAATGAAAAAAACATTAGCAAAGTAACCTATTGCACCTTATTGAGAGAAGTTAGAGCTAGCATTTTTAGCTAAAACTCCAGCATATCTGCACTAGAGTGTTAAAGAAAATCATAAAAACATATAAAACACCACATGGGCAAAGCCTCCTGAGGGACTTAAGTATACAACAGGACTGAGGAGGCTGCCTGCATCCAGGATGCTGTTCTCAAATTAATAAAGTCCTTTCAAAGCAGAGATACCTGAGGACTGCAGTGCACCGGCACTCCAAACCACTCACTAGGCTGGTACCAGCCCTGAGCATCCATTAGCATATTTTACTCAACCCAAAGTAGGTTCTGAGAATCGTTCAGACATGCCTATCTGTTGCAACCATCTTGTCCCAGTTTATCATGAGCCCAGAGAGTTTGCTATACAACCTTTTTAATGTATTTTTTTAAATTAAAGTTAAAAGGTTATTTGATTTAGAGGACAAATTAAAAACACTCAGTTGCAACCACTTAAAATATCTTTATCTCCCTTTAAAACTTTTTGCCTGTATATTTAATAATCATCCACCATTATTCAATTTCTTTAAATATTCTCCTCACTAAGTATGTGTATATTTGTACAATTTCACGTATCAAGTTCACGACCTCACACACTGTAGTAACCTTAAACTCCACTCTTCAGCCCACCTGTTGAGGGCTGTGCTGTCCTGTGCTTTGCTTAGTTCATTTGCTACACCACCTATATTTGGCATGATAAGCAAGTTTAAATTTTGCACATTCCTAATCTCCTTTGAGATCATTTGCACACAATTCTCTCTGACAGTATGCTGCAGAAATGACTTGGGAAAGGCTCTGACTTCGCACACCTTGGCAAAGTTAACAATGCAGAAAATAAGTGATCACAATCTTCTATTTCACCACTTTAACCTTAGCTTTTAAATACTTCAAATTTTTTTCACATGAAAAATCAAAAGTGTTCCTGGGTTCTAGCTAATGTACATTCTCAGCCTTAACTGCAACAATGCTGTCACAGTTCCTTACGAGAAATATGTCAAATTAGAGTGATGAGAATCACTTCTCACTAAATCCTCCTGCTGCCAGCAACTCAAGTTACTGATCTCCCTGTAAGAAGCTATCACTTTTAATGATGATGAACAGGTTCCAAGAACAAATTTTACATTTAAGTCAAACACAGCAAGCTACTCAGTGTCCTTCTGAGACAGAGCAATCGAGCCTTCCTTCTCTAATTTGCTCATTATGATGATCAAATTCCACATTTATGAAACAGGCAAAGAATCATGACACGCATTTTACCAATGAGGAACAAAAACAGAGGAACTAACTCTCTTCTAAGATCACACAACAAACCAGGTCAAAACTCAAGAACAGAATATAGGATACTTAGCTACCAGCTCCTCTCCAATCCCACAAGAAAACATGGGTTTAAATCTACATGCAAAAGATAAAAATTGGGTGCCCTATTTACACATGTGCAGAAAGGGCAAAGAAAATTTAATTCCTCCAGTGCAATAGCAGGGCAGAGATAGTTCAATAAGGTAGGCTTTATTTCTGGTTTTGGCAGTTTGGTTTTTTTTTAAAATGACTGGAGACTTACAGGGCATCACAAACAAGAAACTTGTTCCAAGTAACAGAAATTTGTCCCTATGAAACCACCACCTATGAAACCACCACCACCACCTATTGCAACAGTCTTGAGTAAGAACTAAGAAAGCAATGAAAACATGGGACAGTTTTTGTGTTTGGTAGAAGACTTGCAAAGCTTACTGCATAGCTTACCCATATCCTATGCTTACCCTGCTGTATATGAAAATAGCTTCAATATCTCCCTCAAAAGCCTCTCCTGTACACTCACTTTGTCACATTTTCCTCCAGACAGTTAGCTACATCAAAATTCCTGCAGATTGTTTGCAACCTCCCACTCACCACCTTCAGACACCTTGAACAGGAAGGATAACAGCACAGCTTTCCTACACATCACTTGGGAGGGAACAAGAAAAAACAGAAAACAGACCATGTTTATAAATTCTGTACAGCAAAGTACAGCAATCTATCTTCTGAAGAAAGGCTGGGGAAAGCTCAAAGCAACCGAGAAACACAACATTGTCCAAGAAAGCCAAAAACGTAAACGGAGCATGATGGTTTTATGTCCCTGTCACCTTATCCCAAATGGTACAGCATTTTCCACAGATATCTAGAAAGCCTATCTCTAAAGCGAAAGGTGTATTTTCCAGGAGTCTAGCACCACTGAAGAGCAGCGACTGAAGCCCAAAGTGAACACGCAAAACCAACCAACTAAACAGTCTCCAGTTTAAAAGAAGCCCACTACAAAAGAGTATAAGTAGGTGACAACCATCCCCCCCCAACACCTCCAAGTAAGAAACGAATCTAGGGAACTGTATCAGATAAAAGCCCTAGAATCAATAAAGCCTATGAAATGGGGAAGGCTTACTTATTTGCATAACACTGCATAGCAAAAAAGAAACTCTACAGCCCATAAATAGGGGCAAAGAGATCAAAGGAAAGTGCTTCACAGACAGACAGACAACAAAAGGGAAAACACTGCATCCAGGAAGTTTGACAACTTCCACTGTTGCCTGAAGCTGCTTGCCTCGGGCTAGCAAACACACACCTAAAGTAGCACACATCGAAAACATTTATGGCCTACCCAAATTTTCACATGATTGGCCCACTTCTATTGGGAAGAACTATGACTAACTTCAACAGCATGGTTAAAATTACTTTGCTACCACTTTCACTTCCCCATTTTCAGAGGCTGGGAATTGATAAAGCTGTATTAAACCACTGTACTAACCTGAGATTCAAAAGTGAAATCCATTAGCTCTATGACGTGAAGCGGGGAAGACAATGGTCATGCTGAAGGACCATGTGCCAGCAAAATCAGGTAGCTTGTATTGCACTACCAGATGTGACAAACTACTGCTCCAGTCTAGATCATTCCTGACATTCAGCATCATAAGCTAATTACCTACAGCAACCACAATAACACAAAATGTAGAATTAGCATATCGTTTGGGGAAAATATACATACCTAAGTAGAAAATATTAACTACACCACACGAACTAAGCAAACCAAGGAGAAATACAAAGCCTTAAGTAAAATATTCTGGTCTATTACAGTGAAGGAAAGGCAGTGAAAATGTGTTCTCATAGATGTTATTTAATTGAGTGGCTTCTTTTCTGTTCAAACGGTCTTAAAATTCACCTAAGCATGCACTGTGATTGTATTTTGACCTTCTCTTGACACCCATGGACATGGTTTTATTTATCCCCTATCACCACAATTTTCCACATTCCATCTAAACACACGGATGCATTCTAGTATGCAGGACGTTATAAAGAAAGATTTTTAGTTTTCGAATTACAGGGTCTGAACCCAAAACAGATGCCCCTCAAAAGGAAGTTTTCAGATAACAGTTCTATGAGAAGGGAGATGTGTACTTTCAAGGAACGCTCGAAAAATAATCTATATTTTGGGTTGTCTCCCTCAATTCAAGCTGTAAGCTTGGTGCAAGTATTGGAGGTTCGCATCTCAAAATACACCTGGGATTTTCCACATAATTTTGTTTTAAAGGGATGAGAGAGATACAAAAAGTTGTTACAAAGAAAAAAAATGCCCATTAAGTGCTGATTAGTCTTGTCCTTACAACAAACAAGCCAGGCAAAACCTGGCTTACACAAACAGCTCCACCAGAAAAAAAATCACCACGGATGAGGAAGAAAAACTATTAAAAAGACAGACTGGAATTTTAAAATTTAGCAGATTATTAAACAAACAGAAGGGAAAAAAAAACCCACCCTGATTTATTTTTAAAGGAACTGAAAATGTTGTTTCTACCAGCTATTGAAAAGGTACTATAGCAAATACAAGTTAGATCCTCAATTAATTTATCCTCAAGCAAAACTTCGAGTGGTATTTCCAAAATAATTGAAATTTTGCCCAAACGTCATTCTCATGAAAAGATTCATGATTTGCACCAGACTCATCTTTTGCCTTGCACAGCAACAACATGCACTTAGAGAGAACTATGAGAAAGAGACAGCTACGTAAACTGGACCTTTGTAAACAAATGTGCAGGAAAGCCCACCTTCATAAATGGCTTTGCAACACAGTGCAGGCTTACCGTTTAACAGAATAGGTATATCATACATTTCTTAAATTAGTTAATGTTTATAAACTGCACTGAAGTTAGGATTATTAGTTGTTATAATCTGTCATCATGATAAATACCATGATCTGAAGAGGCTTGGGCAGCCCCAGAGCACAGAAAGAGCACAGCAATTAAGGAGTATAAAACATTGCTTTCAGGCTTTGTAAAGTTACACAAACATACTATTCTTTCCCACTGGAAATCAGTTAACAGTTCTTCTAGTTGTAAGCACTTAGATAGCTATTTTAAACTTTTTTGTTTAGAGCTGTCACGGAAGGCAGTTGCTAGCAACAGAGAGACCAATACTCCAATATGCAGGAATCTCAGCAGGCTCTAAAGTCAGAATGGCAAAGAGCAGGCCAAAAGCTTCTCCCTGCCCTGGCATTCACATAGCTGACATAACCACACCACGTCCTTCGTGCCGAATGCCTCTCCCGCCACAAACACATCAGCTGCAGAATTGCATGGATACACCCCAGAGACAGACAAAATCTCTGCACTTTAGCCCGGAGAAGAAAACACATCTGAATGTGCTGAGCTGCAACAGGAAAGACTGCTGCAGGTTCAGTTGTTTCCGTCTTGGCCTCTTCAGCACTCCATCACAAAACCAGACATATGTAGGTGTGCAGTGTATGGAATACCACAGTCTGAGTGCTTCACAGATTCCCTTCAAGGTTTTGCAAGAGGTAATGGCCTACAAATAAGGGAAGAGAAAGGGGAAAGTGTGTAGAGATGGTGATACTTTCCATTCCCAGAGGCTTCTTCATGAAAGACATAAAGGCACTCCAATACCTAGACCATGGCTCTCAGCAGAGACACTCTTGACACCATCAAGCAGGCACCATTACTCACCCAAGTCTGGCTGGAGAATAGCTGGGACTAAGCCATAGGTAGAACCTCAGGGGATCTGGGATCAATTTCCAGCTCTGCTACAGACATGCATCTTAAGCAAGCCACTTCAGATCAGTTCATAAAATGAGAATAATACCCGAAAGTCAATACAGTGAAATTCATAAAGTATTTTGAGGTCATGAAAGTCATATTATCTTTAACAGTACCCACTAACAGGCTAGATGGGGATTCTTCCACAAAGAGCTTAGAACTTAAGACATGATGCAACAGGGTAGCAATAACCAAAGAAGAGCAAGGGGGACAAGAAATGAGGTAAAAAGGTCACACAAATAATAACATAGTTGGTTCCTTTGTCATATGACTGCCTCTGCCTCACTCAGCCCAGAAACATCTTTTTGTTTTTCAGCAGTTATCTAAGTTGAAGCACTGCTGATCTCAGTTTGCCCACATCCACACACTTGCAGCCAGACAGATGCCAGCACTGACTGAGCTAATCTATTCTAAAACTACTCCAGTAGCCAGTCTTTAACAGCACGACAGGACTTCAGTTCAAATTTCTAAAATTATGTCTTTTAAGAAGTCTTGTGGTCACTGTTGAATGTAAAAGGTCTTCTTATTGTGCTGGTCTTTTATGAGGTACAGTAAACTCTCAGCCACAACTGGGGCTGTCAGGCATTACAACAATGCAGCTAAGCAAATGCACACGCCAGTTAATACTGGGGGTAGGAACACTGAAAGATATGGGCAAGCACAATCATCACATGGTGGAAACCAGAAAGGTTTGAAGAATACAGGGGCCCAGAGAGCACTCTGATTTCTGAATCTTTAATTAAAGAATCAGAGCATTCTTGGGCCCCCAGATTCAGAGCTCCCTGCTAGTTACCTGCCAGACACCTGCCTAATCTCCTCCTTTTAGCCACAGGGAAGAAAGAAAGAGCAGATGGTTGGCACCAATACTGGATCAAATACAAAGCAAGCCTCTTTCATTTCTGTAGTGGCTTACTTGCACCCTTCCTAACATTATAATGCACTTCCACAGCCTCATACATACTCACAGCAAAGTCAGAAGCTTCCTAAAGCTTCAGCTCAACAAACCTACCTGAAACCAAACAAACCACCCATCCTGCACTCTATAACTAGAAAGGAAAAATGTCATTCAACAACAGCATGAGGAAAAGTGCCCTCTCTTAAGAACCCTTACAAAGCTATTTTAAATTGATCAAGACTCAGTTCTTAATAAAACACAAAACTGAGGTTGCAATGATCAAGTTCAATATTACAGCAAAAACTAAAGTTCACACATTAATCCACCCGCACATGGAATTCTATGAGCATTAAGCAAATCAGAAGTATACCATGCTTTTACATTTCCTCCTGAATTTACATAGTTCACTCTGCGAATCCTGGAACAATATAAATACATTGTAATTGAAGTTACTACATTTTGGGTCAATAATCCCCCATTACACCATGAATAGCTGTATTTCCTGAAGATACACACTGTGTAATTGCTATTAAGAGGAGAAGTAAGTCCTTCCCAATGGCGAAAAATCAGTCCATAAATAATAGGAGAGTCACACAGGAACTCAGTAGAAAAGCCAGTAAGAGGATCAGTGCTAAACACTTCACCATCTCCAAAAGAAATCGCCAAGCCTTAAAAAAAAAACTTTTATATATATATATATATATATATATATATCCCTTACATAATATAGTTTTGACTCTCAGAATGAAAGGCTAATGAACTAATCACCCCTTCACGTGTATGGATTCCACTAACCTGATCCTCTCACACCAAAGATAAAGAAATTAAGATTGATGCTCCTTTAAAATCTATAACTCATCTCGTGGATTCTAAAGGATTTTTCCACACCAGCTAGATAGCATTATCTTCTTTCAGTTTGCATTCCACAGCTTCTCATGACTTTACTATTTTCAACAAATCTCCAAACAATAAGAACAAACATCCAGTCTCCCACCAGCAGGCTGACACTCATTACACAGTTCTCCCCCATTTGGGAGAGATCTTTACATCAACTGAGGCAGAAAAACATTCTACTAGTTGCCACACTGAAGATAAATTTAATTTGGGGAAAATAGTTGAAGAAACTTGCCCCCAAACAAACTTGATGTTATTAGAATACTTAATATTTATGTAACACTTTGCAACAGTTAAAGCAACATATTAACACCAATTTATCCAACCTCACAACATGTGTCATGTGCAGCATTCTGTATTTTTAACAGGTAAACAGAGAGACAACACAGCCTGTCTTGCATTAAATGGGTAGCCAACAAGAGATTATTCTCCTGGAATTCCTTGGTCTCAGTTTTGTCCACTGTTCACTCCTTCATACTGTGTACATACAGACTGCATTTGCAAGATGTCAGGTAAAGCATCTTCATTTTGAACAGAAGCACTAAAATTCAGAAACTGGTATAGAACACCACTTAAAATACTCTTAGAACTCTCCCCACCCTGATGTAAACGTTAAGGCTATTTTGATATTCTGAATCACAGGGTCTTCCAAAGCACATAAAAGTTCACCCGCCCGTATCTGTAGAAGAGCTCTAACATTAAGATATATATATGGCCATGTCATACTAGAAATCTCTACAATACTCCACAGATGCAGTGTTATACAATGTCTTTGTGCAGTCCATAAGCTCTGTCTGGAACTGCGGGCCAAGGGGAAAGGCTCTTCCACTTGCATGAACTGTACTGGTTGGGGGTTTTGTATTTTGGTTTTTTTAATAAAATGACAAAACAAACTAGCCAGATGTACTCCTCTTATTGTCCGTGGCTTCATTTCTTGCACTGTAGTACAGAAACTGAATTACAGCAATTCCTATTTTACACAGTTGCATGACCTCATAATCACTGTATAACAGCACTATATACTCTTTAATATACTTACTCTGGCAACGCCTCTTTAAGGAAGGGAACTACTATTATTTCCTTTTTATTGAAGAGGACTAAGTCAGAGAGAGAGACTATGAAGTGACTTGCCTTGAAGAGGTCTATGACAGAGCAGGGAACCCAACTCAGTGTCAAGCTAGTGCCCTACCCTTTCAATCATCTTTAGTTTCTTACTCAGTTTGAAATCCCATCCTAAGGATGGCTAAAGTGCAAATGAAACCTCCCTGAAACATTTCTTCCTATTCTAGCCTGTCCATGAGACTGTATCCCATGAATAATAATAAACTCAAGATAAGCATATAGCAGTCAATGCAGGTTTATTGTGAATCTAAAAATAGTTTTCTAGCTTTTATTAGAGTTGCCTCCTATAAGGCGTATAGGCATAGTGATACATTAGTCCCAGCTGCAGTAGCGTCCAGGGGACACAGAACAATTCAGGAATACTAGGCAAACCTATTCAGGTGCAAACATGACGTTATTACTCATTTTGTCTAGGGATTGGGTAACAACGCTTAAGAACCTCATCAAATCCCTTCCCTGCATGTAATTACAAATTCAAATGAAGAAAGAAGGGACAATATACTAATTTATAGCTGTAAATAGATTAGCTTTGATACATATTTTCATGTGTTTACATCACTTATGATCACCATAAGCATAAAAGCACACTTTGGAATCAGAGAATAAAAAAAGGGGAGCTCTTAAATCCTGTAAGACAGTGCTTTTAGCAACTACCATGACATGTATATTCCTCCCATCTTTGCAACCTCCTTCCCGACAACCACTCCAAGGGAATAGAATTTTTGTTCTTTTCCCACAACTGCAACATCTAAGGCACCACAAATAAGAAACAGCTTTCAGCCCCACAAGAAACGGATGCGTCGGAGTTGCACGTGTTCAGAGCCCACCCATGCAGGGAACAAGCTTCAAACCCTTGAACCCTCTAAATGAAGCTTCTGTTTAACCCTGTCTCCAGCCAAGTTAAGAGCAAAACTCATACTGATTTTTAGCAGGAACATGGCAGAACTCACAGCAGCTGGTCTGCAGGAACAAGGACCCATTCAGGAGGGTCTGCGAAGGGGCTCTGCTGCTGCTACCACTGGCACTCCCGAGGCCCTGGAGGTGAGGGGGCACTACGGTCCTCAGCCCCAGTTTTGCTCTGCAGCCACAAACATCAGACTTCTGCCATTTAAGGAGGGGTAGAACCATCACACATTTGGTTGTGAAACATAAAAAAGTGTCATGGAAAAAATAAAACAGGGGCCAGAGATTTTTAAACGCAAGTGATAGAGATGAATTTGCAAGTCTTGTTTTTCCCCTTTCCATAAAAAGCTATGTATTTATAGTAGCTGCTTACCAAAAAAAAAACCAAACCAAAAAAAACCAACAACAAAAAAGCAGCCTTTAGAGTTATGCATGAGGAATGCTAAGTCACAGTATTACTTGGAAAGAAAGAACAAGTACTAATTTGCACGTTAACTGTGATGAAATTCACCTATTACAGTAGATTAAGTTGTTAAGTCAGTTCTGTTCCTAAACCTCCCACCACTTATATTTGTGGCTTTGTTCTCTCTCTTCCTTACCAAAAAATCTTGAACACTCAGCACAAAAGGTTTCCTTGCAGACAAAATGTGCTAAATCAGACACGAAAGTACTGTCAGAGCCACAAAACTGAACAAAAAAAGCAGAAGAAAATTCACACTCATCACTACCTGCACATAAGACCATAAGGAAAAGAAGTTCAGATAAAAGAATGGCTTCTACATGTACACAGTTCCTGCATGTAGCAGGCTACTGGTATTATTGTAGTAACTTCTAAACTCGCTTTGCTTAAGCAAGGTTTCCACATTCTTCAGGTATCTTCAGCTAACCTTCTGCAAAATGTGGCATAAAGCTTCACAGTAGCATCTGCACAGAGACAGGGATTCCCCCAAGCAGCAGTTTCAGAGGCCCAGGGCTGAAGAATTTACCACTTTCAATTTTAGATTGAGGTCAAGTAAAATGGTTGGTTTCCATTCATGTTGCAACATGTGGGAAGCCAACACATGAGAAAAAGGTGAGATGACAAAGAACTAGCAGGAAAAAGAAAGTATCTCCCTTCTGAAACCAGAAGTGTATAGGTCCCTGCAGATGCCCCCCCCCCTTGCACCCATGTTCCCAGTACATTTTGTCCATTTTCTAGAACACCATGCCTTCCAGTTAAATATATACTTATTTCCACAAAGGTATCATGGTAGGACAAACTGTTTCAAAAGACATGAACCACCCATCCAGTTAAGCAACTGTAATAACTTCTTAGTGTGCTTTTTTTTTTTTTAAAGTACCTTCTCACAATTGCTAATTTCTTTAATATAATTTTTTGACATCTACCTTATCTGAAAGTAGTAGAACAGATTTGGACATAAAAAACCTACAACCAATAAAAAGAAGCTGTTTATCATTTTAGTTATACTTCTCAGATTTCTTCCTTGAAGAAATATACGGTTTTCCCAAACATTTAACTTGTTAATATTTATCTTTTAATTTTATGCACAGGTATTTGCATGGTGAAGATGAATTGACATTTCTTTTTTTGATAGGAAAGAAATATTGTGTGTCAAATTTCTCAGTATCACTGGAGGAACTCCTTATAGTTTGAGAGATTGTGAATTCTCAAAAATCAATTGAAAAATTTCATATGCAATATGACACTGGATTCAGTAGACATTGGATTTAAAGGTTCAGGTTTTTAACGGCAGCAGTTGGAAAAAAAACCCCCACCTGTCAGTTGCTCAACTCCCAGTATCACTTCACTAGCGCTCTAGTCAAACTCTAAAATAAGCAGATCTGCAACTCTAATGTTAAAAAAGGAAATTGCTTACCACATTCCAACTTTTCAAGCTTTTTATACCTTAAGCAAGTAAAGTGACACTTCTGGTGGTCTTTGAATAAAGACTTTAAAATGGAGTCCACAGCAATAAAGATACTTTGCTTGCCTAGCTGCAATAGTAAAAGTTTCCTCAGTGGAACATGAACGCATTCTTTTCCTGTTCATTTTCTGTTCTCATTGTGGAGAACTAACTCTTCAGTAACAAAATCCACCCACTGTGTGTTTCTTGCTAATCTGCGTACTTACAACAGTCTCTACTATTGAAAGCAGTTTAGCTGTTTCACTAAACCAGCCTAGGAGTAATTTCCACAATCATTCTGGGGAGGAATGAGGGGAGATGTATACTTGTAAATGGTTAACACTCCCTCCCACTCCCTCCAATGGGCAAATTGCACACACAGGCAAAAAGGCAAGGGAAATAATTAACCTTCCAACTCCTGAATTTCAGCTTCAATTCGCTGAAGTAGCTTCATGCACAAAATCGACATGTGGAAAGAATAATCAGTGGTGACCAACGTGCTGAGGGTTGTGGAAAACTGGCTTGTGGAGCACAGCGAGCTGTTGCCAGAGTTCTGCTGCAGTCTCTTCTGCTGCACAGCCCTCAGAGAACGTGCACCACAAAAGCAGCACCATGTCCTTCCTAGGCATTCTGGAAAACCTCAGTGTTTAAAAGCAATCGCTGACCACCTCTTCCCCCCCACGCTAAAGCTTAATAACTTTTTTCTTTTCCCCAAGAAAAAGCGACAGACATACATACAATTGCAAACGTATGCACTAACTTAAAAGTCACTTTTTAGTCTTTAAGGCATGCAGCTCCATCACATGGCCCTAAGGCCTCCTCTGGATACTGGCACCATTTCAGTCAGAAGATACAATCCATTTATTTTAAGACACAGAAGGTGTTATTTAAATCTACGTTTCCTTTCAGTTTGAAGCTGTCTTTTTAAAGCAAAATCCCATCAGTGACAACTCCCTCTTCATTAAAGTATCTTAGTATTTGAAGATCACGTGATGAACAATAGTTCATTAAAGTATTCACTAAAGAACTCCCTCACTCGTTACAGAAAAAAAAATAATCCTGGAATGATCTTATACCAGATCCACTATTTTAGCATCATAATTCCTTCCTGAAGAAGCAGCAGCTCTCGTAAGTGCTGTCTGCATATAATTTTAGCTCTGTACCTTGCTCTACTTTTTATAAAAATATTCTAGGAAGTGTATCTGTAATTACTAAATATCTCCCAAATTTACATTCTTTTTTTTTTTTTTTTAATATTATTTTTCTATTAAACCAAAATGAAATCTCTATTTTGGAGGTGGCAAGACCCTGGGTTTCCCCCTGGCAGGGGAAGGCTATCCCCCACCCCCCCACTCTCTTGGAGCATACTGACATCCAGTATGTTAGCACCTCTGGCACACACACCTCTGTTACCCAGGTCCACTCACACTGCTGTAAAAGAACTGCTCCCAGACACTTTTGTAGGCATCTGGGGACCAATAAATTTTAATGTACATTGCTCCTGTAGTTCATGGCCTGTATCTCCCTAGCTCCTTTAGTTTTTCAAACTCCCTAAGATGCCTATCCGATTCCCACTAGGCAGGAGTAGTGCTCTCCAATCACTGCTGCAAGAAGCTAGCATAAGCACAGATTTCCATTTATAGCTTTCTACTAAAAAGTTTTTTTCTCTTGCTGAGGCAAACACTGGCCTCAGTATGATTACAATCCATCTGTGCATATATCTGGTAGAAAAGTTATTTCCTCTTACAGAGGGTTATATTTATTTAGCCGTAGTACAGCTGCTCCAAAGCCAGTTGGAGTCTAGAAGCGTGCTTTTCTGATGTTGCATTTCCCAATGAAATGCATCAGCTGCCGAGCAAGAACCCAAGTGATAGCCTGAAGAAACATTATCTCTCAAAGGGTTTGTGTCCACCCTGCAGCTGAGCACACCGGTCTCAAGAGTCACAAAGCACGGGCTGCCCTCAAAACCAGGCACCTGGCAGCTTCCCCTGCCCTCACAGGCAGCCTGGCATGCCACGACCTGTGGCTGAGGCTGCTGTGACATCCAGCACCCCCCCCCCACTAATTCAGGCCCCACCAGGCACTGAACACCCCTGCAAAGACAGGAGAGGCAACAGACATTTGCAGCACCCTGTCCAACATTGTGCATAAAAGCATCCTGGAATACATTCATTTCATTTAGGACTTTGATGAGGATTTTTCAATTTATTTTTTTTTATATACAGACCCTTCTGTTGTTTATACTACTTGTTCTGCATTTTCATGAGCAATGAATATACACAGCTTTTTTCAACTTCTGCATTCGAAGGAAAGCTGAGCCCCCTAAAATGATAAATTATATTTTAAAAAGCCTAGCTACATCACAGTGTTCAGACTTCACTAACAGGGAATGGTTTTTTGTTTTGATTATTAAAAAAACCCATACACTGCTACCCACAACCCTAAAGCAAAACCCTAAAACAAATTATCTCTCAACTGCTTTAATCCTCAAATTCCAAGAGATGCAATGCTTTCAATGAAATTAAGGCCATAGCAGATTTGCAGCCTGGTCAAAGGTGGTGTTCTCGCTTATACTAGCATCCAATTTATATTTGGATATTTTGTTTGGCAAGAAGAGGAGAAAATGCTATTTGCAAAGCACATTTTGTTTGAAGTCACAACAACAAGCAACACCTGCAATCATTAATCAGCTATATCCTATCTTGGCTATACATTATAACCTACAGTGTATGTATACATGCATACATTTACATGACTACATACACAGCAGGTACGAACCAATTTAAATGGAAGAAATTTTTCACAAGTAGTTTATTTAAATAATTTTTTTCTTAAAATTATTTTTATCCCCACAAATAAGCAATACACAAACAATCTGATTAAATTATGAACGCTCCAGCATATTAATAATGTCTTTGCAGTCATCAAGGAATTGTAAAAACTCTCCCTTGTTTCAATTTTGAAATAAAAAGTTATTTTGCTTTGAAGATGTTCTTGTAAGAGATGCATCAAGGACTTCAGCGTTTTTTCACCTCCAAAAATTCAATTTGTTTGAGAACCTTCTCAAGTTATTAACAAACTATTAAGCAACATGAAAGTACTACTATATAATTTTTCATGTTTAACCAACAGGGTCTTTGTAATCATTAAACCTATATTTAAGGTGATCTACAAAGGGGAGGAAAAAAATTATCTTTCAGCTGGACATATTTTAAGTTACTCTGATGGAGGAAGCTTTTACTCTTAAAACTAGGAACAGCTCATCTAAAATGCTAGAAAAATGAGTAAGTTATAGATTTATTAAAATAAAGTCGAAAAGTAGCACTGGGGATACTGAAAAAAGAACTCATACTGTTTGAAACTAGTATCTAATATACACTTCAGGAAAAAAATCTTCAAAAATAAATTAATATCCCTGCCTTCAATTAAGATGTGAGACCCAAGACAATATTTTCCAGCAATTGTATTTAATAATAGTAAGGGACTGTTGCTGAACAGATAAGCTGACAGTTGACATTGTTCCAGAAACATATGAGTTTTCCAGATCTTATTCAAAAGAAAGAATTTACTTCTGTTTCAAGAAAAGGGATGGGGAGAAGTCATCTTTAAAGCAAAATGGTCTCCATGAATCCAGTCAGCATGTCAAGTACTACCCTTTTCTTTATTTCTTCATCTGTTGGCATTTTTTAAATTTTGTTTGTATAACACACAAAAATCAAAACAGTGGTACTTTCCCTTCAAAAGGATTGGTAAGTCACCCGTTCTCAAAATTCAGCATTTGTAAGAAATGCTGGTATGAGACTACAAGTGAATTGTGTGAATGAATAAAGGGATATGGAATCATTAAGAGTAATGAATACAGCTTTATCTTTTCAGTAAGACACCTGCAAGTAACAGTAAGTAAAATGCTTTGAAGTAACTTATTTTCAGCAACGATGTAGTTTTCTACTAAACTGACAATGTAGTTGAGAATTTCTGATGGTGTAAGAGTACAGAATATTGAAAGCCAAAAGAAAAATCAATTTTCTTCCAGAATGAACTCCCCAGTTACTCCACACAACCTTGTATCAGCGCCCCAAACTAGGACTGTAGTAGTAGCTACAAGAAAGCTTTCTTGTTCTTACTTCCTTATGCACTATGCCAAGTGGAATAATTTTGTGTAAATCAGTCAGATGCAGAAAATTTATAATAGGAAGGGTGAAGTTTCTGCAAGACTTTGCAGTTGTTACTGTCAGTTTTTGACCCTGTTTGCTGTGTCTCTCTAGCCACACAGCACAAAGGCAGTATCAGTGTCATGCAAAATACAGCTGTGCTTTTGTACACAACAACTTCTCTCAGCTGCTTACTTGTTCTCAATCCAGTATTACCTGTGTGCAAGACAGCTCTGTCCTATGTTGTAGCATTTTGTGCTCAGGACCAATTCTGAATCAAGCTATAGCTATTCCCAATGAAGGGTATAACATTATAAAGGGTTACAAACAAGCAATCTACCACCAAATCTTTTTCTTCCCCTTTTTCAAACAAGAAAACCTCATGCTCTTCAAATCTGTTGTATGATGCATTAAGCAATTTCACGTTGACAAAGTAGTATTAGATTTTCATTAAAATATATCAACACTATGCAAAAGTTCAGTGGGAAAGCAAAGGGTTAAAATCTCCATTATTGTTGCCACAAAGAAATAGTAGCAAGTAACTTGACAAAATATTCACCAAGTTTCCTGCATTCAAAGTCACTTTTCCCCTTCAGACAGGGTCACTATGTCCTGCCAATTCATGAGCTCCCAAAAATAAACCAGTTGAGTAACTAAAGATGTCAATAGATTTTCACATTCCCTCCATGCATCCAAACTGTACGGCTCAGATGGTTACTTGTAAACAGCCAGGCATCCTACACTTAATCTAGAGCACTTTCCCAAGCAAGTTCTGTCACTTACAATAACTCAGCTATAAGCTGTCACTGAACACAGAATATCCTTCCACCTCCAAACTGTACTTTTCTCTCATAAATCAAGTCACTCAGAAAGAACTGTCATCTTAAAATACATTTTAGCACACAGCAAAATTGAGTAGTTCTGTTCATCTTCACAATAAAAAACATAATAGAGCAGCTGACAGATGTATGTATAACCACCAGGGAAAAATGCCTTGGAACCATGTTCCAAAACCCAAAGTTGATCCTCCACTTTGGTTTCTTCCATCTTTGACCTTTTCGATGACACTACCAAAGCTACCCAACTGAGAAACACAAAAGAACGCAATAACTCCACATAAGAGCCAGACTAAAATCACCTAAGTGCACAGAACCACAGAGATAATTTTGTTCGCCGACAATCTCATTTAAAGCCAAGTAATTAACCCGGCTAAGGAAACTTTACTCAATCTGCTCCACACAGAAATTAGTGTCTCGTTTCTAGAGTGCATCCAGCAGCCTCAGTTCCACGTCTTGGATATCTAGAACAAACATGAAGCAATTAAGCATCTCGAAGAGAACCAAAAGTTAGCCTTTTAATCAGGATGGGGGGAAGCCAGTCACAAGAGCCCATAGAAGATGCATCATACAGGCAAACATGTATCTGCATTTGAATTTAAAAAACTGCTATTCTACCTAAGGCTTAAATGCCTCTATCTGCTGGAGGTCCACAGAGGGTGTCAATAACTATTTCCGAACAACAAAGCCAGCTCCTTCTCAAACACAGTAGGTGTGAGAGGGTGTGACCTTCTGTACAAAGCCTGCTGACAAAACACTGACCCAGCCATGGAGATGCAAAGTCAGACTCGCATATCACACCTTCCCCTAACTGATCCCCCAACAATCAGTTCCCTTGGGTGAGGCAAAATCTCCATTCCCACTCTCCATATGGTTCTATAGCCTCTTCCTTGAAGGCACTTACCTCACCTTAAAACGAGGATGATAACAAGGCACAATGTGAATTATTTGTCAGCTGTGACATTGCAAGAAAGGGAGAAGGCTGGGAAGAGTTTTGTTATATGTCTTAGGGCACCAGAAAACACTTCCTCCCTGTATAGCATTTTGTTGCCTTCTCTTTCAAGTCTGTATTTGGTCTTAGTTGTCCCATAGTTGTCTTAACAGTTTGTAAATATAAGTGTAGACTCATATCAGATGCAGGAAATTCCATGACTGGAAGACCTAATGGGCTTCTGGGTCAGGGCAAAGAACAAGACTTCCTCTAAGCTCAAGGTACCTGCTCCTTGTTGCTGACCATTTTAATTTCAGTATAAGCAGCTTCTTGTGGCTACATATGAATAAAAGGCTCAATGAAATCATAAATACAAACACTTTTGCCCCCCTGAATATTAACACCAGTTAAGTCGGAGATAGAACACTAAAAGCACTTCAGGCTAATAAAAGAGATTAAGAGCAAGATTTTACTTAAGGCTTTTAAAGGCTAAACAAAGCTTCTGACTTCTTGGTAAGAGTATGGATGTGACTTCTTAAACGTTTTAACGCAACTAATGCATTAGAAAGCTCCCCCTAACTTCAATTTCTAGGCTGTATTCATGAAACAGACCTCCAGAAGGAACTGCTGGTACAGACCCAGTCACAGCACTGCAACCTCCACTAGCAAATCACACCCTTAAATTCGCTTTTGACAAAAGGGACATGTATAGATCACTTAGGCCTCTAAAGGTCTAAGTGTATCCTGCACCTTTGTTATGTATTATTCAAACTAAAATGGTAAAAATCTGCAGTAAAACCATATTGGCTCAAAACACAAAACAGAGTAAAACAGTGGACTTATCTATACCATGTAGCCAGAAAATTACAGTGCAGATGCAGTCTTTTTTATTAATGCTCATGATGTGAGGAACAGAAGCAAACCACCTTACACAGATTTGAATTATTCTCACAAACCCTCCTCAGTAGATTTGTGTTCCAATTTCTGACAAGGGACTACAGAAAACCAGATACTTTTTAAGAAATTACCTTTCTGTATTAGACACCAGAGAGTTGCTGCAAACAGTGTCATCTCTGCCCTTTAGCTGAGCAACATGTGAACCGGTTCAAATACTGAGTTTTCTTGTTTGCTTTTTGTCATGCAGTCCCTTGAAATATACTACTACCATAGCAGACAGACTGAAGTGAGCATTTACAATTTGAGATCCAAATCCAAGTATAGTTTTAAATGCCAATACCTTTCACGAAGGAAGCATTAAAAGCTTATAAATCTAAATATCTTCCTACCTTGGCCCTCTTTTATTTTGTATGTGCATGAGAATGTTAGTTTGGTTGAGGATTGTTTTTTAAAACCAAGAAGTTTTGCCCTTTCATCTAAAACTCATTCTTCCACAAACATCAACAGCAACTTCACAGTACTATAACAACAGAATATTGCTGGTCAGGATTGGAGCAGATTATTGATTTGAGATTTACCACCACTGGGGAAAAACACAAAACAAAACACTTCCATTTAAAAAAAAGTAAAAGCCAATTCAATGTCACCCAAATATATAGTCAGCACAAAAGAAGCAGCATCTTGCTAACATGGCTGTTTTAACATCAACTCCAAATATTAAATACACTGTACCTTTAACTAAATATCCAAGTACACCTGGTCAAGCAATTGTTGATGTTGACAAGTATTTGGGCCATTGCCTTTGGTCTCATACTTGCCTAATGATACCTCTGACAGAGGTGCCTTGTGGAGAAATCCATAAACTCGCTAAAAAGCGGCAGTGCAACCTGAAGTCCCGTGAAAAGTCTCTAACCTTGCTCTATTGCCCGTGTTGGAGAGATGCCTTGCTTCTTTATGACCAGTCTGCCCGAGTTTCTTTTGTCTCCTGTGCTTTACAATTAACAAATATATGCTTAAACAAACAAACAAAAGCCTGCATCTTGGCATACATGTGTGCACAGGCAGTCTAGCTCATTTTAAAACACTAGGAGAGATTACCTGAATGAGGAATTCAAATCTTTCAGTGTGCAATTTATATCAATACCAATTATTATTATTTAAGAGCTCTACTAGCTGTAGAGAAAAACTGCACAAATCAAGGATTCAAATCTGCATATTATTTATTTTGCTAACAAAGCTCCCTGTATTTTAATTTCCTGTGTAAATGTAAGGTAACTAGGTTTATTTATATTGCAAATGAAAAACCTCAGATAGGCTTTGTTCATTCTTTAAAGAAAAAAATATCATCATTAACTTCAATGAAGCTTCTTGCAAGGCAGCCCATAATTCACCATTAACAACTATAAAACCTAAGCACAGTATAATGTATACCAAACTTCCTAGGTTTTTAATATCTCAGTACTTCAAATGTTTATTCTTTGCATCTCAAATTCAAAATTAAAATGAATTATTTATAAGGAGTTCCACATTCTTCTTTTCATATTCTTAGACAATAAAAGAGCATTTTTATTACAGATCAGATTTTTCTACAGAAAAAGTTATAGTACATTTTCTATAGAAAGAAAGTGGTAATGGCAAAATAAGTCAGCTAGTACCATACCTGAAATACTTCATTTTGGCAATACTTTTGCCAAAGTATGGCAATACTTTTTGCCAAAGAAAGAGCATTAAAACAAAAAACCACCAAGGAGTAATTCTCATACTTCAATAGTAAAGAAGAAATGTCTTAAACATACTTTGCATTCTTGCATGTATTTAGAAAATCATGGTAACAAAGACCACTTCAATACTGAAATTAAATCAGAAAAAACGAAGCCCATAATCAAATGCAACAGTTTAGCACAATTATTTACTTGCAATAATACCCTCTGTGTGCAAAACTTTCCAAATATTCAAGGAGTGCAGCTTAAACTCTTAATAATAAGAATGGCCAATGGTACAGTAATACCTTTCAACTCCTAGCTTTCATTTATTCATTTACTTCTCCCCAGGCATCTCAACATCCCTTGGAACATCTTCATTTAAACAAATACTGTTGTAGAAAGACTACATGATTTATTCATGAAACAGACTTGAAAAAATACTTATCTTTTCTAAAAATGTGAAAAGATAATAGCTTTCCAATTAAAAAATCCAAATAAATTCATAATGTTAATTCGATATAATAAAGATATAAATATTCCAAATTTAGCACGTCTCATACAGGATAACATCTAGAGCTTGTCAAAAAAAGATTTTAAGAGAATAATTCAACGCAGAATTTTCTAAGTCACAGTATCAAACTAAACCATAGGGGCAGTCAGATTTCCCTACCAGTTTCACATACATGATTATTTGGCATCCTAAACTGTCATCACTGGAATTTCCTAAAGCAATCAGAATGCCTTACAGCTGTGGCTCTCTCTCCTCTCACCAGGAATTTGGCAGTGCTGCGATTTTGTTCTCAAATGGTACAAAACCAAATTCAAAATAGGAAAATACTTTCCTAAATTCTTCTCCACCCAAGTGTAGTAATTTTGCACAAACACAGCAAACTCTTCTTTCAGGAACCGCTCGAAAGAATGAACAATACATTATGTAGGAAGAAATAAAGCCTGAAAGTAAGACAGTTAATTGGAAACCATCCAGTCAAATGCGAAGAGTATTTTTAATGTATGGCACTTCATTTTACTTTAATTTTCACTGTGTCTAAGGTGACTATTCAGGACCAAGAATCTGAACAATTAAGAATATTATGAAACTCCAATAATAGTTGACTTCATTACTATAAAACTCTAAACAATAATGTAATTTATGACAGATTACTAAGAGACAGATGCAGGAGTTCACAGCAGACAAGGTGACAAGCATCTCAACAGGCCTACTGCCCCGCAACATGTAGCTTCAGAGAACAGATTCTAGTTTACCCATGCTGAAGGGATGCAGCCGATCTGGTAGCTGGAAGTCAACCATACAACACTGTACCACAACCAGACTGCAAAGCCAAACCAGTATTTCAAAAAGTCCAGTTAAAAGCCCTTGATAAAAAAAGACAAGAACAATCCTTGCAGTCACAAGTCATGCATGTTTTGGTCACTATAGCTCTGGAAATACCAAAAGCAGCATTATTAAAAACAATAAATTAAGATAAAACCCAAAATTTAGCATAATATTCAAGCTTGAAATAATAGTACAAACAGTAAAACAAAAAAATTTCAAGAAATTTTTAAAAAAATAAATAAACCTTCACAAACAGTACTCTAGCATCTCAAGATAAAGAAACATTTGTTCTCAGGGAAACTGAGTTATAGAATGAGAAACTTAAGGGTGTATAACAGAATAGTGTGCGTATACATTTAATTAATCTTCCCAAAATAAATGACAAGAGGATATACCAATATATATTATTGCACTATAACCTCTCCTATTAGTAAGCTATGATGGAGAAAGTCAAGCAACTGAGAACCAATTTTCATCTAAGAATATAATCTACAGTAAAGAAGAAATAAAATGTGATACTTGACTTGATTCCATTTCCTATCTCTTTATATCCCAATGCTGAACATGTAATGAATCGGTAACAATTTTAGTAAAAAGGATATTAGAACTGTTTCTCAGTTTATTACTTCAGTCATTAACAGCATTTAACTTGTTTCAATCTTTACCAATATTTAAGTCAAACTACACAGAACTTTAAAATTCAGTTTCAAAAACTAAAGACTAAAAAAGAAAGCAATGCTCCATGTTCTGCTGTAGGCCTTTCAAGATGCCTTTAAGAAAAAAAAAACAAAAAACCCACTGAAGCCTTTGTCATCACCTCCAAATCTAGCTTTTCCCAGAGTTTAACTTCTTGATCAACACCTGCTGTCAATGCAACAAGAAGCATTAATGTAATTTACTCATACATAAAAAGAACATTTTTGAAAGCTGTAAATTTCAAAGAATATCTGTAGGTCTTCCATATAAACAAATATATTACTTCAGCTGGCTTATCAGGTGGTTGTCAGTTGCACCAAATGTGATAAAAAGCATCAACACAGCCAGAAAAGCAAAGAATTAATTACCAAGATTCGTCTCTGCATCCCCATTCAATCGTTTGCTCCCGAATACTTGAATGCTGGCTGCATTCAAAATGCATACAGTCACATTTTTCCCCAGTGCGAAGCCTGTAACTTTTTCTTGTAACATTCTGTGTGCTTTTCAGTCGCTAGAATTGATCAGCAGAGCACGTGATAAGGGCTGCAGTTGGAGACCATTGAGAAACAGAAGTTACACAAAACGTTGTGAAGTGCTTATTGAACAGCCTCAAGCTGGAAACACATGCCACTTGTGCACTGGGAGCTGCTGGAGCTGCCAAGGAGCTTCCATGAGGAATGCAAGTTGCTGGTATGCAGTTACAAAAACTTAAATTATTACTTGAGCAACTACCTCCTTCAGGGACCTACATATCGCACAAGGATTTCTTGGTTTGAATGCCAAAATCACACCAAAGGCAACACGTGATTCAAAGCATGAACAACTCCCGTCTGACAGACAACTCTGTGCCACACTTCCAATTATTAGGGGAGGTCCTAATGATGATATTTCCTTGAATTAGCAGTACATCCTCCTATTTACAAATTGCTCAGTGACAACTCTTCCATTTGGAGCTGACTCATAAGCCTTGGCTTGCCTGTGCCAGAATTTGCTAGCTTTTTGGACGTGCGTTGCAAAACCTCACCACCAGAGCTCCTGCCTCCCTCACCCTCCCTTTTATGATGAACACTCAGTGTTTTATTTCTCGCTTTATGTCACTTAGAACTGCACTGCAGTAGTGCACTAGTAACTGCACTGGAGACAATATGCATATTCACGACACTTCATTTTAGCATAAATTACAATTCACTGCAACCAATACTAAGATGTTATGCAATGCCTCAGAAAAATAAGGAATACAACTGGGATTTTTTAAGAAAAGGCGAAACAACAAAACCAAATCAGCTCTTATCCCTAATACAAGTCCCTTCAACATCCTCATTCCATGACAGGTTAAAAAAGTGGCTGCTAAATGTTTACCTGAGCTCGAGGGAAAACTAGGTGAGTTTCTTGAGTAGAAACTCAAGAACTGCTAAGCATATAGAAAACACATCCACTTTTGGAAACAGGACCACGGGCTAGACAGACTCCCGTCCAGATGCCTGGCAGTCGCTCTTGTCCCCTTACATGCTGGCACATGCCCACACACACACACTGCTGCTGCTGCTACCCACCATCACCAAGGTGGCCATTGCCAAAGAAAGGCTGCAGGTCCTTGTCAGGGGCAACTTAAGGGACTGCCTGGCCGCTTGACAGAATAGCATTATGAGAGGGATGCCAGGCTTGAAAATATCTCCTGCGGTTCTGCAGGTACCACTTACAGCTGATAATACGAGTGAAAATGCAAAGGCATAAATTAACATCTGGAATGGTTATGTCGGCTCTCAAAAGGCTCGTACTGTGCTGCAGCACTCATCATTTCCTATCACCGCTACTCTCATGCGCCTGGATGGGTTAAAGGCTAGCAAGGCTACACCTCCTTTTGCTAATATGCATGCAAATGTCTATCTATGACTAATTCCACTGAGTACCACAGGACCACTCGTGGACATGAAAGTTACCTACTCCTTTGTATATAAGCCTGAAGAATCCTGCCCTAAAACAATTTTCTCCCACCATCTAGGCTGTGAAAAGCAAAAGACTTTGCATAAGGAATGCCTATATTGTTTCACTACCACAAATGATTCAAAGAATCTTTCAGCTCTGTTTCTGTTTTTCCCCAGAAGCAATTTTGACATTAAAACACCCAGTGTAACACAGATTCACAAGTCAGTCAAGATGCAAAGAACAATTAAAAGAAAAATCTACAAATAGATCATCATAGTAATGCACAGATTAATGTATCTTTGCTTATTTTGTCTTAAAATAAAATGCTCCAATAAACTTACAGAAGGATCACTGTGAGAATAAGTTTGTCAAATGATAGGCCTAGAGTTGTGGTTAATTAGCCACCTGCTAAAAAAACAACAAACCAAACATCTTCAGCACATCACTACATTCTTCATAAACAAAGCTACATACATTTTAAATTAAGCATTTAGTTGACAACCTGAGAAAACTACCAATAATAAGATTATCAGTGTGTTCAACTAAAATAATATTTTCTAGTTGAACACCAAGAAATTTTAAAGCAGCTTTCCATTTTTACAGTACTTTCTATCACCATACCCAAAACACTTTACAAGCCTTCACAGCATTAAGACATCAGCAATGACGGTTAAAGGTAACATTTCTAGAAAACTGTCTTTAATCTCAGAAAGGCCAATTTCTGAGTACCAGGTCTGAAATCTTTTGGATCTGGTATTTCATGAATTCCAAGTACTTCCAGAACTAAACAGATAAAAATTACAGGTAACCAGCGTCTCTGAAAAACAAATCTTAGGTACCTTAAGTTGTATCCACAAGAATTTCGGCATAATTTTGATGGTCCTTCAAAGTCTTAGTTAAAAGACTTGCTAACACAGTCTCAAGTAGCACACTCCCAATGCCTTGTCCTATCCCTCAGCCAATGCTGCCTGCAAGATCACCGAGCAAGATGCAACTCACCTACAGTTTCAACAGCATGCTCAAAACTTATGTCTAGTCTAGCACTCCTTTCAACCTCTTAATTTTTTGTGGCCTGACACAGAAACTCTCCCCGGTGCTCTGCTCTCCACTTCCAAGCAAGCTAGCTGAACTGCAGTTGCTTATTTTTACACAGGCGTTTTTCCCACATAAGAAATTAAACCAGAGCAAGAATTACACTAAACCTGCAGGACTGTTAGCAGACCTGCCTGATTTTCACCTGCTGCATAATCACTTCAGAAACATGAACCCACAGATTCAACGAGCTTTCCATTTCTTCTGTGATTTCAGAGACTATTGGTGGCGTTTCTGCTGAGTATTTCAGGTCTGACTTCTACGATCAGCCTCGCTCCACTTCTCCTTTCCCCTCCCCTGCTAATTCTTCGGTGAAGTCCAAGAGGAACGTCGCAGTTGAACGCAGAACACATTCTCTTTTCAGCATTTGCAATGCAAAAAAAAAGGTTTTGTTCGGTACAGAAATCTTGCACAATAGCCTGTGTATACGTATTCGGTCCAACAATGCTGTCCTATGCAATCACTCTGTAATTACACACAGTCATAAAGCTGCTGCTGTTGCTGCTTGGAACTGCAGTCTCGCCCTCTAAACAACCTACTATCAGTCTCCGCATTAGGACATTTCTTTTCTCTCTTCCCCTCCCTTAACTGCTTACGGCTTGCTCCAGCATAGACGGCCTGCACACTGCACTCAAAACATGTAGTCAGGGTGAAATCAAAGTATTATAAAAAAGAAGCTGTTTTAAAGAGGATTCCAAGTAAATCTCTGTTAAGCAAAGAGAGTATTTCTCTAATTCTGCACGATGCAACCACACAAGACTTTACAAACCAAAAATAAATCCTGCTTATGCCTGTTCAAAAAAAAAAAAAAACCCGTAAGTATTATATAAGACTCACATACGTGCGTGGGTGTATTGTCAGCTTTTACTGGTAAACTGCAAAGAATCAGTCCTTTGCAGCTGCTGCCAGAGAAAGAGCTGCACATTTGAGAGCACGGGATTTTGAGAAATTATCTAATAAATTCTTCCCCGCACGCCCCCCCCCCGCCCCCCCCCTCCACTGCGTAAATCCAGGCAGAGAAACCCAGCCCCTGCCAGCCGCGGCTGCCTGCGCGCTGAGGAGCGGCGGAGCTGCGCAGCTGCGCTGCGCTCCCCCGCAGCCCTCCGCACACGCGGAGCGGCCCCAGCAAGCAAAAGGAAAAGCCCCCCTCAAAAAAAAAATACCAAAACCCCAAAACCACTCAACCCCAACCCGCGCTCCCAGCCCCCCCCCCCCCCAAAATCCCATCGGCGGGCTGCTCACCCGGACACAGATACATCCTTAACGCGCGGCTGCAGTCAGGCAGCAGCGGAGTGACCCCCTCCGCAGCCCGCGTAACGATTCACGGTAAAGCAGGAGGAAACGGTTGGGCAGCCGAGCCTGGCCCCCCGCCGCAGGGCTGCCCCGGCGCCCAGCCAGCCGCCCCCGTCACCTCCACAGGTACTTCTCCTCCTCATCCTGCACCCAGCACCCACAAACAAAGCATACACCCCCGCCCCCACAAACAAACAAACAAAAAAAAGCCCCCAGGAAAGACACCCCCTTGTCCAAAATGGCAGGAAAACGGAAGCAAATCGTGCGGGGGGGGAAGAAAAAAAAAAAAAAAAAACACCACACAACTAAACCCGCGGAAAACAGGGGAGGGAAGAAAACGTGCTTGCTCACCTGCGAAGCGAGGCACGGACGGCGGCGGGCGCCCGCGGAGCGGCAAGGAGCAAAGCGGGGGAAAAAGAAGAAGGAGTTGGGGGAGGGGGGGGGGGGGAACCACCAAACTTTGTTTCTTTCTCTCCGGGACTCAGGGAAAGCGTCACTTCCTAGTGCGGTAAGTGGGGAGGCTCCCGGGCCCAGGCTCCTCAACTCCTCCTCCTCCCGCCTTCCTCCTCCTCCCTCCCCCCCTCCCCTCAGCGTCTCCTCCTGGCACCAGGCTGGCCCCCCTGCCCTTTTTCACAGATCTTGGCTTGACCTTCTGCGCTTGGCTTCGGCTGCTGCTTGCAGGGAAGGAGGGGAAATCCCCAACGAGTAAGGGGCGGGGAGAGAGTTTGCAGCACTGATTTGGCAGCCAAGCCCTGCAAAATTCTGTCGCGTTCAACACCGGGCAAAACTCTCCGGTTTGGTGCCCCGAGTTCAGTGCCGGCCTCCCCAGCCTGATCAGGCCTCGTAGCCCTTCTCTCTAAAGAAAAACTAAAAGCTTTTTGTTTTTAAGGAACCACTTGTACCAGAGGAAAGCATGGTTTTCTGTGTCCGCCTTTTTTCACAGCTTTTTCTGAAGAAAAAGTGGAAAAACAGGGAAGGGAGAAAGGATTTGTATTAGATACAAATCCTCAGGTCATCTCTGTACTGTTGGCTTTTTACCAAACACCTAAAATTTATTTCCACAAGAAAGCTGAAATTTACTTTCACAAGAACACATACTGCTGAGGTGTCTAAAAATGTTCAGTTCGTCTACTGGAATATGGCTTCCTCTGTTGCCTTGGTGTGCGAATAAAAAACACAGTGTGCTGGCAAATGCAGGCGCGCTACTCCTCTTAAGGCAGGAAATAAAGAAGCTGCTTCGTCATTGCTCCCCCTGTAGATTGCTCTAATACTCCAGTTCACAATCAACAAAACTTTCAGAATATAAAATGACATTTAGACAGCGTTCACAGATTAGACTCTCATTCAGTGAAACATGGCAAGCAACATGAAAATGCCAAACATTCTTCCCCAACATGCATGTTGCCACGTGTTTACCTTCATCCAGGCTCAGATCTTTCAGTACACACATTACCGTAGCTTTTTTTTTTTTTTTTTCCAGAACAGCAGGGCAGTTTCCCTTCTAACATGTATTGCTTTACAGAGTGAAATATAGAAGTAATTTTTGCACTGCTCACTCTAGTTTGCATTTCTTTCACAATAGTTCCTGGCTTCTAAGCAGAACTTTTTACCAGGGAAGCTCAAGATGAGTGGAAACAGGAGCCCAGAGAAGTGACTTACCCATGACTACAGAATGTATCTGATGCATAACCAGGTTTCTCTGATGAGTCCCAGGTCAGTAGTCTAATTACCACACCCAATCTTTTCCTGTCACGGTGCAGAGAACAAGTGAGACACATGGAGGTGAAGAGCAAAATAGTAGCCACAGGTAGTACTGGTAAAGTTTTTTTTTTCTTTCACAACCAAAGGTATCATTTGATGCAACACTGTCTCGATTGGACATTCATGGCAAACTCTTCTATAGTACCATTAGTGCATTTGCTTTTCTAAATTCCTGAATAGACAGGAGCAATAGGTCAATAACTATTTAAATCAATACAGAAAGAATATTCACAGCTGTTCACAAACTACCTAAGATGTAAAGAAAGCTTAAATAACTGAACATATAACGACTAAAACTGAAGTCAAAGGCATACAAAGGCAAACATTAGTTTAATTTGCCCTAAAGACCAAAAAGACAGATTCCATTAACTGGATTGTTTCCTTCTCTGTTATGTTAGGCAATCAGTGCCTCCCATGAAGCACATCAGATATTGATAAGGTTGAAATGCTTATCTCAATTTTCATTGGGCAAAAAAACCCAAACCAAACCAAAACACCACTCTATGACTAAATCCTGTTGTAACAGCAAAGTGTAGCTCTTCCTTTCAGCCAGAACAAACGCTTGTTGTACTTCACCTGTTTGGAGTTTGGGAAGCAAAATGATGAGCAGCGCCTCATGTTTCACAATACATAATCACGTACAAGCAGCAGACAATGGCAGAAACATCATCTGGCTACAGAAGCTAACATTGCGCAGACCGGGGAGTATGCTTTCTACCCTTGTCTAGGAGACATTTTAACATTGTTTGTTTTCAATAGTTGTCTCCCAAATAACGTATAAGGTAGACAGGAATCCTTCCTTACTGAGCCAAAGACGACATAGTAACCGCAAGGACAAAGCTGAAACACACTGTAAGATGCAACATCTATAGGAAAGGATGGTACTTCCTTCCTAAACATACCCAATGGGATAAGAACAAAAATGGGCAAGGCCGTAGGTACACCAGCCAGTTTATAGGTCTGAAATAGAAGCAGCACACTTCAAAGGCAGCATGGCATGAGGAGTGTTTATAGCGCTATACACTACTGTTTATCTTACTGAGCAATAAACAGTTTTATGAAGTGTTTTGTAAAGATTTTGCCATTATGCACTCTTCAATTGTTTCTCTGTTCCTCATGTTACAGTCCTTACATCTCCTCCAGAACTAGCCACCATAATTTTCTTCCTTGCTGTAGCAGCTTTTGCTATGCTTTTTTATTTTTTTCTCTTTTTCTCAGCATGTGCTGAGACTGCATGCACGCTGCACTTCCATCAGTTTTACAGTAACAAAATTTAATACACATATATTCCTTGTCATGTCATTATTTTATTACTACACTGAAGAAGGAGATTGGAAGATTTCCTAGCTATCACTATATAAAAATCTTAGGCTTCTTTGGCTTGTACAGACACATCTGGTGCTGTAACAACATCGGTGCATATCATTAATAAACTGGATTGCACTGAGTCAGAATTTGGATTAAAGCCTGTGCTTTGCATACTTAGGTTGGCGGGACTGGGACCTGCGCTCAGTAGGTGGCACTCTGTTCACCAAGCCAAAGCAGAGCCAATGCCCCTTCCTCTCTCTGGCCGTCATGAGTGGAACTAGTACTCCAGCATTATGGGAGACAATATGGAGCTATTAGTTCTCCCTGAAATTAAGTATAAAATGAAGGCCCTAATCACTGTAGCTAGTAAGAAAATAATTACTCTCTGTAATAGAAGTTGCAGATTCCAATAAACCTAAAACTTCCATCTCAATCACACTGAAATTTCCTCTAAAATTTCCATTGGATGTGATATTTTTCTTTAAAACTGAATGACAGCATAAACCAGTAATGCATAGCTACAGTGTTCATCCCACAAATATATTCAATGCTCAAGGGCAGGGCTGCCTCTAGACAAGCTAGAGAATGGACTGACAGGAACCACATCAAGTCCAACACAGACTAGCGCAAAGCCCTGCACTTTAGCTGGACTAACCTTTTGCCATCGCACAGGCTGGGACCCACAGGCAACTCAGCACCATGAATAAGATCTGGGGGTCCTGGTGGACAGTGGAGTGAACACCAGCCAGCAGTGAAGGCTCACAGCATCCTGGGCTGTATAAAGAAAAGCACAGCTAGGTCAAGGGAAATAACCATTCCTCTTCATTCATCATTTGTTAGTCTGCATCTGGAATACTGTGTCCAGTTTTGAACACCCCAGTACAAGAAAGATGTTGATAAACTTAAATCAGTAGAAAGCCAAGATGGTCAGAGGCTGGAACAGACGTCCTCTGTGAGGAGAGACTGAGGGAAATTGGGCTTGTCTCATGTGGAAAGGAGAACAGGTAGGAGAGATTTAATACCAGCCTTCCAGTAGCTACAAGGCTAGATCTTTACCTAAAAGAGCAGGCAAACCCAGGCTCCTCATCGAGGCGCACAGTGGGAGAAAGACAATGGTCATGACTTGAAACAATAGCTGTTCCAACCAGCTAGTGAGGATAGTGAAGCAATGCAACAGGTTGCCACAAGAGGCTGTGAAATTTCCTTTCTTGCAAGTTTCCAACACCCGACTAAGAAAGCCCTGAGCAAGGTGGTCTAAATTCAGTGTTGACCCTGCTTTGATCAGGAGGTTGAACAGGTGACCTCCCAAAATCCCCTCCAACCTGAGTGATTCTATAATTCACGAAGCAAATCCCTTATCTCACATAAGAGGAGGGAAATTAAATGATAGTAAAATAGTTTGAAAAAATTTTATAGGAAATACAAGTGATTGTACATGTTTCAGGTTGGTTGGGCTTTAGTTTTGAGGTTGTGAATTTAAAAGACCATCAGCATAAATACAAAGAAACCCATTCCCTCATAGTCAGCATTTTTCAGCTGCATTATTACAGGAGAAAATGCTTATAAAAATGCTTTTTTTCTTTTTATACAAGATTAATTACTCCTTACTACAGAGAAATTTGAAATTCCCCAATATCAATATCCCATCATTGTTAGAATTAAAATGAAACACTCAAGATGTTACATTTGAAATATTCTAGGGTACAACTTCTCTTGGGAAACTTGATGCAGTCAGATAGAATGTTTGGAAAGAAGGGATTTGCCTTTTTTAAAAGAGTTTGCAGAAAGAAAAAAAAGGATCTTGCATATTTATTTTACTCTTCATATCTGAGTTTAAAATTAAAACACTGAATTTGCTTTACTAACTTGAGCAAGATTCAGTTTCTTTGATCAACTTGGGGAAAAATACATGTGTTTATTTATAGAGCATGTGTGCATAAATACATATGTACACACACACACACATACACACACTAAGTGTCGTGAACTGGCTTCCTGAGAACCAGGATGAGACCTTGTTACATGAGGGAGAGGGAGGGACACTGTGGTTGAGAGAAGAAACCACATGTTTAAAAAAAAAAAGTTACTCACATTGCTTAAACACTACTGAAAGCAGCTCAGACACCATGGTGAGAAAGACAGTGTAAGAATCTATGAAGTACGGAATTATATGGCATGCTGAAAACCAGGACTGCTGAAACGTTCTTCCTAATTTTGCTAGGTTGTATAGCCTTAAACACACTTTGCAGTCCTTTCTGCATTTACTGTAACTTTTCCCAGAATCCCACATTTTTTGTTTGTTTTACAAACAATAGTCCCTGGTAACATTATTCATTGTTTACAACTGAAGCTAAGTGGTGAGTTGAAGGCCACAGGGAGGTTCAATAGCTGAGCTCTGGTTAGCTCCAAATGCTCAAGTCCACATGTGAATTCATCTATCACATTATACTTTTCCTGTATTTTAGGAGCTCAGTCTACAGATTGTAGTAAACTACAACATGTCCTCTCATCTAACTGTCACTAATGTACACGTACAATTATAGGACACCAAATGTTTCGTGCTGCTCAATTGACTGAACAGTGGCACAAGTCCTTCTGAAAATTAGGTTCAAATTACCTTAAGCAAGATGATTTAAAAAAAATAAAAAACAAAACATGAAATAAGACAATTTTCAAAAAGCTGGCTATAAACTGCCTCTGATTATTTCTTAAATATTTAGAGATTATATTTTCCTACCTACTGTACGAGAGGAACTCTTAGAAAAGGAACTAATGGATATATGTAGTATTCTATTTTAGAACTCTGAAAAAGTAAAGCACTGTAAATTCCTTAGCTCTATGAATTATTATTAATATACATACCTTGGAAAAAGCTCTCAACAAGATCAAGAATACTTCAGATCAGTAGAAATACTCCTGAAATACATGGTGGGCAATAAGTATCAAAAACTGGTGGGCATATGCGTATTTTTAATTCTAATACATCTTTTTAATGCTATAATCACAAAACAGTTTGATGGCCACTATTATAACAGATTTCAACAAACCTTTCTAGAATTTACCTCTCATTATGCAAGCGTGCAACATCTTTAAAAGGAATACACTTTACTACTGTGGGTGTGCATATATGTAATTTCCAAAACCTTAAGGTTTTGGAAGTTCGTAGACCTGCTTTCAGGAGCACTTACATCATTTTCTGCACCACATTGGTTTCACAGTGAATGCTTTACAAAATATGAGAGTAGTTCTACAGTTTCTGTGAAATTCATATGTAACACTGTCTAGAAATCAAATGGATGGGTTTTATTTTTGGTAATAAATACTCTGATTAAGGCTTAAGTGGATGACTGTTGGGGAGCACCATGGGCTGGGGCTGCTCCCCAAGGGCCCAGGGTCAGGAGCCAAGGAGATTCCCAAGGTTGGCTGGGCAGGGCCTTCACCAGCTGGGGCTGGTCCCACTGTCACCCCCAGTGAGGAAGCAGGACAGGCCAGGGGGCAGCCCCAAACCCAGGGCTCGGGCACCCCCATGGGGATGAGTCAGGGCTGAAGTTAAGCTGGGAAGACAAGTTCACGGGTCAGGATCAAGTGTCAGGTACATGCATGGCTGCGATGTAGCTGCAGTGTAGCTTGGGCAGGGCCACATGCAAGAGCCTCAGCTTAAAGCAGCTCCCAAGCAAATATGGCAGAAGCCCCCACTGAGGCTTGGTTTTGCAGGTAACTTCCACTAAGGCTTCTTCTGTCTCTTTTTCCCCAAAACAACCAGCTGTGCTTTCTTTAAGTTGGCTTTGACCCCAGGCAGAGAAACCCCCTAGAAGCACTCAGAGTCCCAACAACAACAAACCAACAAGAAAAAGAAATACTGAGAGCATTTACTGCAGAGTAATACTCACAGCTTGATTGAATTTAGTGTAATAACAGAAATAAAGACTGAAGTTTGAAACAATAAGCTGCAATATTTTTCTGTCTTTATATAACATTAATGCTACATACTAGGAATTATTTTTACAGACGACAACCTAGGCTGTTCCTTTAATAGTCTGAGTAGACCAATTTCTTATTGAAGCACGGAGTAGTTAATGAATTTGATCATTAGTCTATTTAACACTCAAGTGCTTTGGTTCAACTTATATTTCATTTTCACATACACTATATTCCTCACAGGTACACCAATGTGAAGGCAATGCTCTCTCTTTCTGCTTTGTATGGAAAATACAGTCAACATTCAGCTCTAAGATTCTGAGGGATTCTCATTTATGCAGGAAGTCACAGGCTGTATACCACCTGAATAGTTCCCACACTGTCCAGCCCACTAACAGCAACCGTCAGATCAGAAGAATCATTTAACTGTTTGTCCCAGCTACTGACTAGGACTAATGACAACTGGAATAAAAAAGCAATCCTGAAGTTTCATGCTAAGAATGTCTTTGCACACATGCCTTCCCCAGCAGCACTGAGTAGAGAAAACAGAAATGCAACTGAGTTATGGAAGTCCTTAGTATTTCTGTTCTTTCAAATGTGTCATCTAAAATGTAATGATTTTTCAAATTATACAAATGCTAATGCATTCGGAAATCTAAATTTTCAATGGTTTATGGTGGAAAACCAAAAGCTTTCAGTTCCTTACTGCATTTTTTTAAAAAAAGCATTTCTACTGTCAAGCATCATTAAAAATCTTGCTGAAAAAAATCTATTTAATCTATCCATTGCACATGAAAAAAATCCCCAAATAATGAAGAAACACAGGCACAGATGATAATTTTCTAATAGTTTACATAAATATAACAGATCATGCCCACAAAAATAAGACTATTAACATCAAGAATAACTAATGCTGCATGGTATATAAATATCTGCAGGATTTGGAGCTTTGTTCAATATTTCTATTAGGTATATTTTTATGTACAATATTTATGTATATACGTACATATCTAGAAGAACATCCTTAAAGTCATATCTTATGGAGAACATCAACTAGGAACTCCTTCTGAGCTTCAGTAGCTGATATATTACAAGTAGCAATCTCAAAGCCCATTTCAAATCATTTGACACTGGCAATCATTCAAGGAGCTTTCAGCCCAAACAGGCTTTACTGACACTGACTCAGTACCATTGCACTTAAATTGAAACATATGCAGTATAAATCTGGGGGCAGAGGCGGAATCAAAAAGCAAGTATTCACTAACATCAGGCTCCATAGGTAGCATATGGTACTCTGTGTCTCATGGGGACTGTGGGAATGCAATGGAAGATTGGCGAGGAGGATTGTAAACACGCTCAAGTGACTTGCAGCTGGGGTGTCAAAAAACACATATATCATACTAATTGTTGTTCAGCTCTGTGTGCTTGTCGGGTAGAATGTCTGTGTTTAGATAACACAGGCCTGTGAGAGACTTGGAGGCACCTTATTGAACATCCTTGAGATGCCTGCCCTGCTGTGGGAAAGATCAAAGCACAGTGGAAAACTGCCTGCGAAAATCCCTGATATATACAGGCAAAAGCAGCAGTTGCAAGATCTTTTCTTTCTTTTTTCACCTCTTTCTTGCTTGCAAGAACTGAGCTCCGTGGTGCCTGCATCCCCACTTGCGTGCCTCTGCCCGAGTGCTGCTGCGGAGATCTCCTGAGTCACAAGGTAACGAGCATAAATTTACTCTGCGTTTCATCCGTGGTTTTGTGGCTGTTCCTGCATCCTGCCTGTGTCAGCTCAGACAGGGACTTCTTCCTATTCCATCTCATAAATAAATTCTAGAAGGGGCAGGGGATATAAATCAATCACAGAGGGAGACACCAACATTGTATAAATAAGATCCATATGACAGGCATGTACCAAATACAAAGGATAATCCAGAACCACATAATTATGCACCTTGATGACCTTATCTGTCCCTCTGCTTCTTAATCCTTCTGCCTGTGCTGGCAGTTTGCATTGGTGCAAATCAGGCTGCAGAGCTTTTTCTGTCATCACCATTACACTGCAGTGTAATTGGTGAATTGCTGTGCAGTTTTTATTCTTCTCGGATTCACAAGCAAGTTACATCATATTGATTTTCATGCCTGAACTCCAGAAGTATTTTGGCAGTCCTCCAAGCTGCCTTCCAATGCCAATTTGTGTCCCATCCCAACTGGCTGGTCTGTTTATCTCTGAACATTCCTTAATTCTGTTATAAAGAACATAGCATGTTTGATAATACAGAAAATTAATTCAGTTCCTCTCTATGTTTATCGGTACAATCTCATAACGGAATTTCCCCTCTTTTCCTCGCCCCCCCCCCCCCCCCCTTTTTTTTTTAGAAACTTGGGGCATTTATTTTTTCTTGTCAATGGAACCTTAAAAAGGCTCATGCTCGAAGTACAATGTACAACTAGAGCTATTTTTCAAAATCTACATAGGGCACAAAATGCAATTTCAAAGCGCTAGCCCTGGCTAGGATGTGATGTTCCAAGGCAGGAATGCTTCCCACATATGGATGTGGTTATATTATTATATTGTCCACTGAGCGCTTGAACTACCAGAAATACACTAAAAATGCTCAACAAAACCCCTTACCTTCATGGCTGTCACAAGATTGATAGCCTGAAGAAAATGGGGAGCAGCAATTGCAACAGGCTGCAAGGACGTCTTTTATCAACACATCTCAGCCATTTTGCATGTACTCTTAAAACCCTGCCCTTTCCACAAACTACGCAGGATCTTCCCCCCCTTGCAAATGCATGCTGCTCCCTTACCTCCCCCTCTACTCCTGCAGTCTTCTCTAGCTCCTTGAAGCCACAGTGGACTGAGAAAGCAAAGGAAATGAGCTGGAGGAGGCTACTGTAACCAAGACCTACAGTAGAACAGACACTGGAATACACATGATCTACAAAAGCAACTACCGAAAAGGTATTCAAATACCAAGCAACACCACTTGCTCTAGCATTATATATCTGCTGGATTTACCGTAGCCTCTGTTTATAGGTACTTGTAAGTTAGCTTCTTCGGTCTTTCCTCACATATATGAGAGGCATCCTCGAATATCCCCAATACAATACAATACAATACTTCAATACAATATTGCAATACAAAAGCAATCACTACCTTGGCCTCAGTAAGATCTCATCCCCACAGAAAATGCTCTAAACATGCTTATGTTGTCTTTGTGGTGCCACTCTAACGAGAAACAGCAGGAATCCACCATGCTTAAGGCAGGGAGTAGCAAATCCACTGTCCGCTAGACATCATTGTGGAATCATGACATTGGGCTTTATAGATCAAAGTACATCAGAGACAAGATGGAGAAAACTTACCACTTAGAGTCTCTCAGGAAGTGGTTCAGGAAATTCTCACCCGATGACTTCTGGGGGAAAACCAGTCCGATTAAAAAACAAACAAACAAACCAACCACAGACAGCCCTCAAACTGCCTGTTATCATGAAACGAACTATGAAAGTAAGGAAAAAGTTGCAAGATGCAGATTGGCTAATGAGCAGAAGACATTATCAAAGGTTCAAAGCAACACAGAAGACAAGGAAGAAGACTTCCTAACAACAAAACACTGTCACAATTCACTATGAAAGGTGACTTTCTAATTGCAGGGTGGAGCTTTGCTGTGCAGGAGGCACACAGAGAAATCAATAGGGACATACAGAATTAGATAATGGAGTTAAATAGGAGCATATTTTTGGAAAGCGTTGTTTGTAAAACTTGCAGCTCTCTCCTACTGCATGCACCTCAGTCTTAGAGTTATCAGCTATGGTTCAAATATCACCAGCAGACCCTCAGCCACAATTCTTCCAGTCTGTTCTAGAGAACCACATCCTGTGTTCATTTTTCTGACACTCAAATAAAATTCTGTCATGTCGTTTCAGCTTCCAACAAGTAGTGGTGGGAACTGTGAGAAAAGGCTAATTGTAGAAATTACCTAACAAGTTCACTCGGAGAGCTCCTTGATTTGTAGACCTGATCTCTCAACTTAGTTATGTATTACTAATAACATTTATAATTAAAATATACATGTTTGCCAGAATTATGATATAGCCTATTTATTCCTGTCATTTAGCATTCACCATTCTATTTAAAATTAATGCAATTTGCAGTGTTTGCCTAAGCCAGTACCCACTAAGTGACCTAGAGGACTATCCTGTTAGTACTGTGTTGCATGGCACACCACAGAAAGCCACACAAAGAACTAAGAAAGGCATCCAAACAAGATCTCATTTCCTCAGTAAAAGTACAAACGATCTCCCCAAAATGCCCTCAGAGACTGTCATTTAGATAGTCTCATCTACCGCTCAGAAATGGCAGAAAGCCTCTTCACTACCTCCCAGTTACGCTGGGTAAAACACAGCATGAAATTGCAATCGGAAGCAGGTTTTGCTTAGTTGCCTCAGACCTTCCAGTTACCAATTGTCGATCAGCCTCTAGAAGACAACCCTCACTGTTATCCTACAGTTGCTTAGCTGAGAGTCAAAACAGTTGTCATCTAAGTTTCATATGTCCAACAAATATTTTATCACCCGTAATAACAAGGGCAAGCACAGCCTCCTAGAATACAGTCACTGACACCATTAATTCCTTCCAGGCCAGTTGTGCTTACGAATCCCTCTTCTTTTCCTTAGAGGAAACAGGTGAAAGTCTTTGCAAATTCTCATCTCCAGGCCAGTGGAATACAACAGCTGATTTGCTGATATCAAAGTTGTTAATAATTGACTGATAACAACCAAGTGCTGTAAATCTCCAGAAGGGAATGTCCACATGCTGAATAGATGAGAAGCATTCTACTAATATCCAGCAGCTCTGAAACAAGCCCTGCACAGAGCTCCAAAAATATGCCTTTGGTTATCTTGAGACTTTGCAAGTCTACACAGTCCTCTTTCGCAAACCAGTAGTTGCTTTTCAGAAATAGCACTGCATAAACATGATGCCAGTGCAAGAAAAGTTCCTCCTCATTCACTTTCCTCCTTGCTCACACCTGCCTTTATCCACCTTTTGTCAGCTTCCATCTTTCATCCACATCCCAAACGTGTTTTTCCACAAACACATAGGTTGAAACCCACAAGATGGGACTTTTCAATTCTATTTGATCAAGGATTAGCATACCAAGAAGGAATACAAGGAAGCTATACTACGTGTAACTTCACACAGCCCCGAATACATGCCTCACACGAACAATTTTTTTCTGATTCTAGAAGATCTGTTTCTCTTTGTGCTTCTGTTAGCCATTAGTACTAGCTCTTCTAGCATTAGGATGCATAAACAAGAAAACAGGGCAGTTTTACAATGATTCTGAATTTCAAGTATGAAAAAGAACAGAAATATGATGCAGTATTCTATGAATATTAGGATTTCCCCATGCAGCACAGTCTATCACTCACTGCTGCCTTCTGCTCTGGTGCAGCAACCAGTAGCATTTTCAGCAAATGAAGCTCATATGTTTTCTGTCCTCAGTTTAGACAGAAACACTTGTCCTGACCATTTGCTGCCAGCAATTTTAAACCAAAGAAACATAACTTAGCATTACTGTAAGTATGACTGTGCAAAGATCATTGTGTTCTGAATAAGTCATTTGTGATCACATTTCTTCCTTCCCTCTATTTTTCAGGATGATATAATAACTTGTATCTAAATTACACATTTAGTTTCCTTTTCACTAAGTGTTCCCATTTCCATTCACATAAGCTACGAAACAAGAAAAAAATAAGGGAATCGCTTACATTTAACAACTTTCCAATCTTGCAATATTTTTCAGACAAAGTGGAGAAAACAGCAGTAAGAAGCAATACTTTCAAGGTTATTGGTATTCTTCATTTAAAAGCCCTTCAATCTTTCCTGTTTTGATTTATAATTAGCATTACAAAGCATGTACAACAACTACAGGCCATGACAACAAAATTAAAATTGAAACTTTTCAGTGGTGTCTACAATAGATGAGTGGTGATGCTCTATATTAAATCAGGAAAATTCAAGTTATTTTTGTTCTGATACAGACATGCATGACAATCTCAGAGTATGAAACATAAATCATACTTATATTAGTACCTCACTGGTTGCAGATTTCTGAAGGAGTATTAGTGAAACTACTTTTTTGTATAACTGGGAGATACCATTAAATGGAAATGGCACACAGAGCAATAAAGAAATTTCCTACGGATATGTATGCTTATCTAGCAGTGTGGTTCTAAAACAGAAGTTCCTAATTTCCTCAACTGTTCTGCAGTAAAAAATGGAAGATGTGATCCTGATATGATGCTGCATAGCGGCAGGATAGTTTTCACCTACAATATGCTCAGGTCATTTATAAACATTAAATAAGTAGCTATACCAAAATGTAACTTCACCATACTTAATAATATAAAAGTTACTAGAACATCACCTGAACCTTTTTGATTTAAGAAACCGTCACAAACTAAAGACAACAGGAAAATCAATCTCTGCAGCAAGCACTTCAGTATTTTCTTTCTTCTCTTAAGGATGACAAAAAAGCACAGACAGAAAAGGAAGCAAAATTACGAGTAAAATGATGATCAAACAGCAGTAATCACTATCAGATTAGAATGATAACATATTGTGCTCTCTTTTCATGGATTTAAATGGTTTTACAAAATACCAAACAGTTAAAGATCAGGCCCAACAACATTTATGTAAAAGCCTTTTAACCCCGTGTTTTCCTTATGAAAGTCAGATATCAAGGTATGTTATTAACACTTTACTAACAAAATAAGTTATTTACCTTAAAATGAATGTGATTCTTCAAGATGTGCCCTAAAGATAGTCTTCTGTGTTAATATATATCAAAACCAGTGGTTTTGACTATTCCATTTATTCTGTTTATTATATGTTTATATCTGTTTCATTACTATCACAAAAATTTTAAGCAGCAGAGCAAATCCAAATCCTACATATGACTTTAGCCAGTCAGAATCCAGATGAAAGTTTTGAAACAATGACAAAGGTAGGTGGGTTGGAGCATTCCCAAGCATTAAGCATCAGAAAAACAAGTTACTGTAAAAAGCAGCAATTGCTTCTTATCTGTATACTTACCTGTACAGATGAAGCCCACTTTGTGATTAGCTAGCAATTAGCATCAGAAGGCATTAGTCTCATATGTCAGCTAAGTGGCCACCTGCAAAACTTTCCCACAAATACCTCTGCCTCAAGGTAATGCCCAGTCCATCAGGGATACATTGTGGGTTTGTTTCTTTTTACAAAACAGGCTGTGCATGAATAAAAACTGCAAGAGCAGAAACAATTCAGAAGTGGATGGCATAACTTGAGTTGAATGATAACTTGCTTTCCCCAGCTGCCTACCCCTTCCAACATTTTCAGCCAACAGGGAGTTGAGCTGCTCGCAAATCGGCTTTAAACTGCACTCTACAGCATGGTGTCACTCTGACATAAAGTCAGCCGAATAGATCAGTTCAACCTCAGCAGCTGTCTCAAGCTAAAATTTTTCAGTTCATATATTGGATTACTTACACTGATTCAAATAGTCATTGCAAATGTCTATAATGACCTAACGTGTTACTGTCCTCTGCTGAAGTTAGTGCACCCACAGCTTAGCTGGCAGAATGAATCATCTGCAAGCTCTTAAAACATTTCATGTAAAGATATGTGGATCAGCTCAAATTACACTCAGCAGCACTTCAGGCTGTTAGCTGACATTGCATCGGGTGAACAAGGGAGCTTTCTCATTGTCTGTCCTCCTGGCTCAGCAACGAGGGCAAGAAACTTAACTGAAGACTAGTAAGCCGTTTAGAAAACCCAAAATATAAAGTCTACCACAGATGATTTTGCAATATTTTTTCTCACTGCAATTTGTACAAGTGAACTGGTTTTGTTACCCAAGCATGTGCAGAGATACCACTCACTGAGTTCTTCCATAAGGCAGTTTTATCAAGGGAGAAGGCACACCTTTTCTCAAGATACCTTCAGCAACATTTCATCAATTCTCTGAATAGTTTCAAAAATGTTTCTCTACCTTTCTGTACCCTTAGAAAAATGCTTCCCTACAGCAGAAGATGACATCTTATTTTCCTATTGTGTAAGAGACTTACTATATCAAAAAGATTTAAATGGTGTTGGATTTGAGTGATCTAACTGATCATTCCTATCCACAGAATCCATGAAGGATGTTTCTTGAGAGACCTCACAGACCACTTTGCACCCTACACAGAGAGACTAAAGAATCTGGTGTCATTCAGAGCTCATGCATATCCCAGAGGATTCTGATGGCCAAAACACAGCTGCACTTCAGCTACATCTGTTGTATTCATCTATACAGATTTAAAAAGAGTACTTATTATAGTGACATTAATTAAAAATAACAAAGAATTAGCACTCATCTGCCAAGATTGTGAGTTATCTGTGAACATATAAGTGTTTAAAGGTGAATTATTATCACATACTCTCATCAATATGACCCATGAGCCCAGCAAATCTTGGAAAACAAACAGGATTACTTTGCGCTTTAAAAACATTTAAGCCTCACAGTACAGGCAGAATATGTAAGGTTTATTGTTTCCATATTAAGGTCAGGTAAACAAGAATAAAAAGATGGAGTCAGCTAACAGACAATCAATCTTACAGAAGAAAAAAAAACAAAAAACCCTCCAGACTTTGATTTTTGAGTTCTATCTATTGTTATTGGCTTCACTACAATTGATGGCAATATGATTGTCACCACTCTGAACAGGTAACTGTTTCACTTTTACACTCTGTCCAAGTTTACACATGATTTCTGGGAGCTAATGGCTTTGTATCCATGAGCCTTTTTTTTTGTTTCCCTTTTTGTTCTAAAAGGATCAAATGGGATGAAGTCTTTTTAATCCCCATGAAAGGGCTCAAACAAATTAATTTCTAACAATTATTAAGACTAAACTGTGATGTGATGTATGGAAGCTTTGCTTGTGTTTTGCTTCATTTGTTTCTCAAGGACTCCTGACTCCTCAACTGTTTCCTTAGGTCTTTTTGTCTATTTAGGCAAAATTGAAATGCTCGTTAGGCTCCCTATGTAAATCACTGATAGCAGACTCAAGGCCCTCAGTGGACACTTGGGCAACTCCTAGAATGAGATAAGGGGGGTTCGAACAAAGAGACACAGAGACCCTATTATAGGGAAACTGATTTTGCTGACTTAGGAGGGAGACACCTGGACTTCACTTCACAGCGCATGCTCTGGAAAGAGGGTCAACTAGCAAACAGTGAAGAAGACTACTTCCTCCCCCGACCACCAAAGACCCTCACCCTATTTTCACTACACATGCCCAACTATGCAAATGAATTCTGGGAACTCATTATCATAAGACACCCCTTTCTATGCAATCTAATGAATATGTATGATTTGTGTGTATGTAAACTGATGTCCCTTACTAATTCGTGGGAGCCCTTATGGTGGAGAATCCCCAGGGCAACCCCAGTGCTGCTAATAAAAGAATACCTGCTTAACAGTTATATTGGATTCTGACTGTTAATTTTTTTGTTTCACCACCATGTGGCCAAGAAATGGTTTTGTTTCTTCAAATTTGCCTGGAAGTTGGTCAGAGAAAACCTTGAATTGGGGGGAGTATCTGTTCAGTGAAGTAAGGCTCAACTGAATGACATTCCCTAGTTGGGTGGCAGCAATGGTTTGTTAACAATGACCACATCCATCTTCCAGCATAAACACATCTCCCATTTCATCTCTGCCCCGTCTCCGATTGACTTTAAAATGATGACAACCAGGTTGATTTAGCCTTGTTTATATGTGGTAACAACCCCTAATACCTGTTATGTAACAACTATTCCACCATGGCCTGCTTGCATGGACAGTTTTATTTCGCATGAAGGGTGACTTTGTGTGGTCTGAGGTGGATTAAGCTAAACCACAACAAGGCATTCTTCGACTAGAACATGTGTCCACAAGGCAAGTCAGTGCAGAATAGCTACTGCATTTTAAATTCACATCTAAGTTATTTCACAATAGCTTCACTTAACAATTACTTAACAAAAGAGACAATGGGGGGGGGGGTGAATATAAGGGTTAAAACAGTAAACTGCAGATGATTGCTGCAACCACCTTTCATAACTTTGTTTGTGGAGGAAACAAAGTCACCCTGGGCTAGGCAAGAGAAAGTGGGGTTGTACAGAAATTTTGAAAGCCCATTTAATGTGTTGGGGTTTGGGTTGGTTTTTTGTTGGTACTTTTATAAAATATCTGAATTTATACTGCCATTACATAACATGGAAAAAATTACACATACCTTCTTCCCACTTTTCTTTCAATTATTACTAGCCATTGAGATACACTACTTCTAAATTAACAGGGAGTTCTCCATTAATACCCTTCATAATCTTTTCCTGTTTCCTTATATAATGACATGTAACATTGGTTTCTGAAATAACTATTTCTATAATAATTGTGCTGCTCTCTTCTTGCACAAGTATGTGGCAAGTCAGTATTCATTTTAATGCAGGCCTTCTACATACAAGATATGCCCATTTGAAACTATGGGAACAACTTCCACCCTGAAGACTTACTTTCAGTGACAGGTAAGAAGTTGACCTGTCATTAGACCAACTGATACAAGTTGGAAAACAAAAGTATGGTGGTATAAATGATCGCACACTTTGCTGGGTAAAAAACTGGCTGGATGGCCGGGCCCAAAGAGTTGTGGTGAACTGAGTTAAATCTAGTTGGAGGCTGGTCACGAGTGGTGTCCCCCAGGGCTTGGTTTTGGGGCCACTGCTGTTTAACATCTTTATTGATGACCTAGACGAAGGGATCGAATGCACCCTCAGTAAGTTTGCAGATGACACCAAGCTGGGTGGGAGTGTTGATCTGCTCGAGGGTAGGGAGGCTCTGCAGAGAGACCTGGACAGGCTGGAGCGATGGGCTAAGGCCAACTGTATGAGGTTCAATAAGGCCAAATGCCAGGTGCTGCACTTGGGCCACAACAACTCCCAGCAGCGCTACAGGCTTGGGGAGGAGTGGCTGGAGAGCTGCCAGTCAGATAGGGATGGGGGTGGGGGGGGTGGGGTGGGGGGTGGGGGTGGTGGTGGTGGTGTTGATTGACAGCCAGCTGAACAGGAGCCAGCAGTGTGCCCAGGTGGCCAAGAAGGCCAATGGCATCCTGGCTTGTATCAGCAATAGCGTGGCCAGCAGGGACAGGGAAGGGATCTTACCCCTGTACTCGGCACTGGTGAGGCTGCACCTCGATTACTGTGTTCAGTTTTGGGCCCCTCACTACAAAAAGGACATTGAATTACTCAAGCGTGTCCAGAGAAGGGCAACGAAGCTGGTGCAGGGTCTGGAGCACATGTCGTACGAGGAGCGGCTGAGGGAACTGGGGTTGTTTCGTCTGGAGAAGAGGAGGCTGAGGGGAGACCTCATCGCCCTCTACAGCTACCTGAAAGGAGGTTGCAGAGAGCTGGGGATGAGTCTTTTGAACCAAGTAACAAGCGACAGGACAAGAGGTGATGGCCTCAAGTTGCGCCAGGGAAGGTTTAGACTAGACGTCAGGAAGCATTTCTTTACAGAACAGGTTATTAGGCAGTGGAATGGATTGCCCAGGGAGGTGGTAGAGTCCCCATCCCTGGAGGTGTTTAAGGGTAGGGTCGACATAGCGCTGAGAGATATGGTGTAGATGGGAACTGGCAGTGTTAGGTTAATGGTTGGACTAGATGATCTCAAGGTCCTTTCCAACCTAGACGATTCTGTGAAATCCCTTATTAAAATACCTTATTTTTTGTCCCAGACCATCCCAGTTCCAATGTTGTTATTACAACTAATGTGAAATGCAAAGTTTTGTATATTATGGTGGCATAAATATAAATCATTCACTTCAGACCTATATTAAAGTGCTATGGGCAAAGCTACAATAGAAAGGCTTTACCTGTCTTTATGTGAGAGGCAGAATACAAAGTCATCAGGATCATTAGTCTGGAAGAGTTTTTCCAGTCTTTAGCGGTCACTTGAAGCTCCACAGTAATTTCCACCGACTCGGTGGCCACTTCACAGACCTGTTTGCCTTCCCAGCACGGTGAGTCATTACAATGTAGGGCGAGTACACAGGGTCAGATTACTCAGGGCCAGGACCTCACCCCAAGAGGGCTCTGGCTCTGCAGTTATTCATCCTTCTATAGGAGGCCTCTTCATCTGTATTTGAGCATAGCAAAAGTATGTATATTGTAAATACAATATTATATTGCCCACAACAGCGACTTGACCGGGATTTTAGGAATGACTATAGCACAGCCTTACACTGCTCACACTAATGAGCAGCCCCCTCACCCACTACAAGGCGCCAGGAGCAAACATCTCTCAGCGTTACCCTCTCCCTCAGAAAACCCCTCACGCGCTGTAGCGCCTTTTCCCAGCGCCTCACGAGATCACCCGCCGTCACCTCGCCCCCGCAGCAGGAGACGCCGGCCCACAGCGCCACCGGTGAAGCGGTAGGGGAAAGCGAAACCGGGCACCTCCCGCGGCGGGGAGACCGCTGGCGGACTGCAGCCCCGGGCGCCTGCCAAGGGTACGCCTCCTGCCCCGCCGCTTTAAGCGGTGGCCCTCGGCCTTTCCCTGTTTAAGACCTGCGCGCATGCGCACGGCGGGTCTGGGGCGGGCTCGCGGCCGCCTGTTTGACCCGTAACAGCGGTGCCAGAGCACTCGAGGCGCGGCTCAAGGTGAGCAGGAGCGTCTCGCGGCCTGGCCCCGGCCCCGGCCCCGGCCCTTAACAGTGGGGTGGGGGCGGCAGGGCCCTGGTTGGGCACAGCGGGGCCTCGGGGGTGGAGCAGTGGTCGCTCGCCGGCCCCGCCGAGATGAGCGTGCCCCGAGGCCAGGTGTAGGACCGGGAGGGCCTGCGGCCTGCTCCGCCTGGAGGGCAGCTTGGCAGCGCCCTCCGAGCCCCTCCTGAGGGGGTAGGGCCCCTGCCCTCCTTCCCGGGAGTCATTTTCTTGGGGATTAGCGTGCAGGGTAGGCGGGGGCAGGGGTTTGACGGTTGGAAGAGATTTGGGATTGCCCTGAGCTCTAGAACAGGGGCGTGAATTGCGCTTTACTGAGCCCCCACATCAAGCTACGGCCAGGGATGAATGGAGGAATCCCTTCCTCTGGGATTCCTCCTCAGCACGTGCGTCAGGGCTGCTGCGTAGCACGTAAATGTGAACATCCATCCGTGCTCCTGACCTCTGGGTTTCCCTCTCCTATGTTATTCCATCTGTGGTTTCTGAAACTGGTATCGACCCATCTGCAGGGCGGTCTCCAGGGGCTCTTCCACCCTTGAGAGCAGTGATTTCTAACTGGGTCTTGGGTCACACCTAGGAAAGTGGGTAATCTATACGATCTAGGATTGCTCTAATCTCTGACCCTGCGTACTGCATCACAGGTTTCTTGGGAAAACATGAGGTGTTTCTTCTGCTGAAGTGATGCTCCTTCCTTTCTGGCAGCAATCTGCAGTCTTGTGTTCATTCCTGACTTGACATTCTGCTAAGAAAAAATAGGCCTTGTGTCTTGGTATTTTTAAACAATTTTCAGCAACTAATACAATGCAACTGTTTGTTTTTAAAAAAAAAAATACTCAAGAGGTTGTACCTGAAAACTTGAAGCTTTTGGGACACCTAGCTATGAAAAAGTAAAGTTTATACAATCCTGTTGTGTGTGGATACAAGTGTGTATACCTACTGGAACTTTTGCTCTGTACATCAGTCAAATTTGATAAAAAGCTCAAAGATATTAGGCTTCTTGGAATATAAAAAAAGAAGAAAAAGATGGCTAGATCAAGATCCTACTACTATTGTCATTCTTCCTTTCTCACCTGTTTCTTTCTTGAGGGAAAGATTGCAGCCTGCCCTCAACCCCTACAGTGTGTCAGGGAATCCACATGGAGAAAACACTATGGGAGGAACTTCACATCAGAGAATTCAGTGATGGGTCATGCTACATTAGGAAATCTGGATTTAGTAGTTTAGTTCATGAAAGTACTTTTTATGGCATGCATTTTTCTCTATTCACGACAGTCAGTATTGATTCTGACTTCTACTTTTTGAAAACTTGAGTTGGCAATTAATTAACATTGCTCAAATGTAGAGAGGTCCTTAGGGGCATGGTAGTGACTTTGGTGCCTAATCCATTACATTTGCTTTTTCATTTCCATTCTCCTCACCTTGCCAGTTAATGTTTTCTGTTTTTTGCCCAGCCATTCCCATCTCAGTTTGCTTGGTTCCGTCTTGTAATTTCCAGTTTCTCTAGTTCTCTCTCATTCTAGTTGACATTTCCCTGTTTTGCTGGCCTTTAAGTTGCTATTCTTGCCATGTTTCTCTGTTCTCACAGATTCCTAGTGCCAGTCCTTACCATCTTTCTTTCCTGTATGTTTCTCATTCAAAGTCATTTGTCCCTGAAGTTTCTTTCTTTGAATTTCCTCTGAGGATTCTTGTTCCAGCTTTTTGACACTGCAGTTTCAGAGACTTCCAGTCTTACTTGTCCTCCATTTAGATTGACTGCCTTCTTCCTCCATGCTGCTAGGGCCCCATACAGGAGGGAGAAAGTACTTGCTCTTCCTTTTTTTTACTAGACTGCACCTGGCATGGGCAACAACTTGGAAGCAGGTGAATCGTTTTGGCAAAAGTAGGTGTAACTGAAAACAGTGTCTTCAGGCAGTCTCAGAAACAAGAAGTTATAGGAACCAAGTCCAGGAGAAACAAACAAGCATTTTAGCACTGAGGAATTTATTTAACGTTTTTAAAAGGAGTTGTCATGTGTGTGTCTGCAAAAATGGGAAAAAAACAGGCAAGGGGAGAAAGAGATAAGAATAAAATTGGGCTAAAACATACTTGAGACTCCCCTGATGGTGCTGCTGTTGTGCTGCTTAATGCTTCTGTTGTATTCGCAGGGTGGGTCAGGTGATCTTGGCATAGAATGATGATGTTAAAGCTTGTAATTAAGTTTTACTCCATCTGTCTAAAGAGTAAAACCAACTCAGATTATTTTTGTTTGGAAAAGCTAAAAAATAGTAATGCTTCCTGTTGGTCTTTAAAAAAAAAAAAGTCAAAAGCATCCTTCACACTAGCATTCTGCATGTATCGAAAAGGATTATGTATATGATACAAATCCCCTTTATTTCACTTTAAAAAAATCTGTTCTCTTTCTCCAAAAGCTTTCCTCAGTTTACAGTGTGAAAGGATGGTGCTTCTACTTATTTTTAGTCACTTCCGTATTGTTTATAATGTGAGGTTCTTAACTATGTTATGATATTAGTGTGAACATTTGTTTGTGTAATGGTGTCCTGGCTTCCACTGTAGAGTAAGTGCAGTCATATTTACAAGTAAATGTCCATTTCCAGTGTTGTATTTTACTGTGACAGCTGCCATAGAATGAGTGACAGTTCAGCTGCCAGCCTTGCTTTCTGTCCACCCACTTGCAGTATCTGGAAGATCTTCAAATTGAATTAGTACGCAGGCTTCTCAACCAAAAGCTGTGAAAATGACCTGGGAAATCAACAGCATTTTTGTTCCCTCAGAATGTCAGGCATTCAAAGAAGTAATCTAAACTTAGATTGTATACTTTTTCCACTCTCATCTTTCTATGCTGCTCTGTATTGCTTTTTCTTTCTTTTAATGTGTTAGTATCTTTGGCTTTTTTCTTTAAAGAACTCTTATTTTTTTCCCCACTATCATAAAAAGCAGATATTTCAAGTATGGGTTAGGCACAATAAAAATGCTTTTCATCATCTCTTTTCTTGTTCAGATTGGGTTTTTATGTTTGTATAATACAGGTATTTAGTTGCAGGATAACAAAAATTGAGTCAGCAGTTTTGATAGTGAGCCTTTCTGTAAGGCATGAGCTGTACAGCAATTCTGCCTGCTCTGTATGGGTTATAAACAGGGAATCAAACCTTAATGCCATGGATAGATTTGAACTGAATATGAATAGCATATAGAGGAATGATTTGCCCAGATTCCATGTGAGCTGTCAGATTGCTGTTAGTTTATAGTCACTGCATTCTTAACTCATTATTTCTGCACAGAGCAGTTTCATTAGGGGTTATAAACTTCAGCCAAGTTCTGTATGTGCGCAGATTGTTTACTAGAGTATGGTTGTCCTTTTAAATTGCACTGGGCACATCTGAGAGTTATAAAATGCTCATTGAATTAGCACAGATTCTCAGATCTAAGACAATTGCTCTGGGGATAACAACAGTACCACTTGAATGTAATTTTGTTAGGCAAATGTTACCAGGAGGAATTGGGAATTTTGTTCTGAAAAATATTTCGTAAAAGAAGTACAAAGTGATGTGCCCGTGATCACACAAGAAGTCTATAGCTGAGTATGATACTGAACCCAAGATCTGCCGAAGTGTATCTTAGGCCATTCTTGCTGATAGGGTTTTACATGAGTATATTATTCCAGAAATTCTGTCAGCTGTGTGGGTATAAAAATGGAGTTTTTGTTTCCCTCTTTAACTATTAACTCCTGTATTTTCAGTGCACATTTTTTGTTTTTAAACCGTAACTAGCAATTTCATCAAAGTGTGGGTTTTTTTGTAGGATGATGTTCTGCATTGTTCTGTCCAAAGAACTGTGCAGGTCACTTATTTTTCACTGATGTGATGCTGTAAACACACATTGGAGACCCATTTCTCGTAGTTTTTCTTGTAGCACCCTTAGGTGTTGAAATACTGAAAAGAAACTAACTATTGAATAATTTTTGCCTAATATGTAGCTTTTCAAGTGCAAACACAATCAAATGTTAAACCTTTATCTGGTTTGTGAATGAGATACTTTTGGTTTGAGTCAGTTGTGGGATTTAGAGGAGAGGGAAAGGCCAGGGATATGCCCATCTTCTCCTGATAACTTTTAAATTATATTTTTCAGTACTCCAGGCTGTAGTTCTTGATGGTCTGTGAGTGCTGTAATGTAAGCACTGTAACAGCACAGACAGAAGGTTCTGTATTTTGCAGTGTTCAAAGAATAAAGATGTTGGGTAAGTGGTGATGAGGTACTCTTTCCAGGCTCATCTGTTTAGCTTCACTCCAATTTGCTGTTCTTGTCAGCAAAATAAATATTATAATAAAGACATCAGCTATCATGTTTCATTCCTTAATGTCCTTGGTTCTTGTGGAGGCTGGTTATTTATGGCACTCAGCTGAGAATAGAAGGAAGAACATTTTTACGTTGTATTAGCTCTGAAAGCATAGATCATGATTTTTCTCCTGTTAAAGCCAGTTCATTCCCTGTTAATCACTTTGGCATCTTGCGGTTGCAAGAACACAATTTTGCAGTTCTCCTTGAGTTTCAACAGTTTAAAAAGAGAAATTTTTTCAGTAAAACAGATGAAATGGTGATCTAATTCTTTCTCATCTCTGGGCCAGACCATTTCTTAGGAGAAAATGCACTGCTACTCAAAAGACTTGCTATTTCATGTGAAACATTTTATACAACAATGTCTTTTTATCATACACCTGCATACTGCTATGCCTGGCATGTGTGCATGCCTTTGAGTTACACCTGACCTACACATGCAAAGCTGCCTCAGTGTCCTTTAGGTGGGAACAGAGTGTTCTCAGTCAGCGCAGGAAAGCAAACCAAACATGTCTCCTACAACCTGGTAGGGGGTGGTGATGATCTCTACAAGGAGCATGGTACATTATGATTTTCAGTTTTTCCAGAAAGTGCTACTGTGATGTTGTATAAAATCACAGCTTTAACAAGATAAACAGGGAAACTCTTTATTCACAAGTTTGTTCATTTTACATTTGAGGTTGTTTCATAATGATTCTTGGGCATGGATGCTGAAGTTGGTGAGGCCTGTATTTCATCCCCAGTTTCCAAATTACTTAGTGCTTTGTTGCATGTTCTTTTTCAAGAAAATCTATGTTTCAGTCCTTCAAACAATGTTTTCCTTTGTAGAAATCCAGCACAGAATTGCTCCAAAAGCAGAGATGATTATACAGAGAGTAGTGCTGAATTCACGCCCTGGTATGTATTTCTCTCCAGTAAAGGATCGATGTGTTTGTTATGGTTGCCTAATGCTCCAAAATGGTGAGTTAGAAACAGACACTAGGTTAAGATATTGACATTTATATATCTTAATATTGCATGGAGCAATAAATAAAGTTTATTGTGAAGTGTATTTCTTTAGAAATCTGTATATACAGATTTCTAAACTTTTAGGTGAGAAAAAAAGGGTTAATGCATAATATATGAGAAAATCCTAAGCGTAGGGACTCAAAGCGAAGAAAGATTAGCAAGCAATTGCTTTTTAGTTCTGACATTTGTTCTCTTTGCATTTTAAGAGATGACTAAAGTATTTTATTGCTGTTCATTTCTGTTTCCTTTTAGTAAATATTGAATCTTTTATTCCTCCTGTGTTTCAGAGTGTTTGTTTTTTAAATTTACACTGTTGAGGATTTGTTTACTTCTCGATTCTTCCATACACATTCTCCTTGTTACCGATGTCAGCACAATATTTTGAATAGTGAGTTTATAAATTGTCTGTTGTAGAAGACCCATATGTGTACATTGAATTTTTGGGGACGTATTGTGTGCTGCTCAATGCCAAAATATTCCTAAGAGGTAGGAAGTGTTGCGTGACCTGCAAATAAGTCTTTCCTAATGCAAATCAAATGTTACAGCAGTAGCCTGCTGTAGTCACCCAGTCAGTCTGACTTAAAACATCCGTGGGTATCTGACTCTTCCCTTGTAGTGCCGTGGTTCCAGTTGTCAGATTGGTCTGATTGATCTGCTGCATGTGGTACCAACCTGAGGGCAAAGCCTCCAGTTCTGGGGCTCTTGGCATACATTTTATAGGTGATTTTGGGAAGCTTTAATTTAAGGAGGTCCGTAGCTGTGAAGGGGTGCTCTTGCAGCATATGTATGTGCAGTGACAATTGTCTGTATTCCCCCTTGTGGTGGTTTAGCCCCTGCCGGGGTCTGAGACCACGCGGCCGCTGCCTCTCCCCCACAAAGGGAGTGAAATACAAAGCCCCAAGACTGAAATAAGGAAAGGTTTAATACAACAATGCAATAGCAACACAACCAACAACAGCAATAACAATAACAGTAATAGTGATAGCAATGAACAGAGCAAAATAGCTACCAAATACAGCAGTTTGAAGCACGATGTACAAAACCACGAGTGCACCGCGCTCCGCGCCAGGAAAATGTGACCTGCCAGGATGTGACGTCCGCATGGTATCTGAATAACCCGGCTAGGGCTCCCCCCCCACTGCTGGGGAAACTTAACCCTATCCTGGTTAAACCAGGACACCCCTATCTCACTGAGTCAAAAGAGGCTAAAAGGTGAGAGTGTAAAACTTACCTGGTTAAAATTTATGGTCATTTGCTACTGACAAAATAGTGCATGATATTTTTGTTATGTGAGAGAAGTCCCAATGCATGTCATTGTTTTGAAAGTTAGGAGCTTTTCAGCACATAGGGTATATAGATATGTTTTGAGAATGGGAACAGCCCTTTTTTTTTTTTTTTTAATTTTCCCTAGTTGTTCATAAAAAAATATATGTAGCAAACACCATGGAAACTGCCAGTCAGTGCAAGTACCTGGTACTGGCCCAGGTAAGTGCAAGCTGAGAGATGAGCAAGTCTGCAGTTTGGATGGTGGCAGTGCACACATTTAAATTGTAGTCTGTGACACAAAGCCTGGCAGTTGGTCAGTAGTTTTATACCTGAGTAAAAATATAGCTTGACTTTGACTACTTTTTGAAAAGGCTTTCCCATAATAATTAATGGAAGCTCTATTTTGATTCATTTATTTGTTTGATTTTAAAATGATTCTAGGTAAGAATGGAGTGCCAGTGGCTGAAAATTTCCGACTGGAACAAAGTACAATAGCAGATACAATCCAAGCGGGACAAGTGCGTGTCAGAACCCTTTATCTCTCTGTGGACCCTTACATGGTAGGTGTTGGACTTAGAGCTAAGCCAGAATTTGTTTTTTAAAATATCTTCAACTCTGTATCTGTCGTGATGTTTAACACCAAAGCTACCAATTACAGGACAAATGTATCTCTAGTATAGCTTAGTAATTCTTTTCATTCTGATGAAGTATCAGGAAGGAATTTGGCATTAATGTTCCTGTGATATATATATATAGGAATATGACTTTATAGAACCAGGTAGAGACTGACCCCTGGTATGCCATTACAGATTGGTTTGTATCAGCTTTTTCTGAACTTTGCCTTTTTTATATACATTTTACAACTTTTTTTTGGCCATGGAAGGAAGTATTTTTCAATTGAGGGGAGTGTGGGTAGAGGAGGGAGAATATTTCATGATGAAGTGAGAGAGCGATGTGATCAGGCAAAAAAATTCTAGACAAAACATGTAAATGATTCAAATTAAATGTTATCTAGCTTTTACCAGTTTTGTTTACAAATGAAAGTCAGGTTTTCTCTGTAAGTGGGTGATGGCAGGACAAAAATATGTCAATACTTTGTAAACAATGCGAACAGAGAGAGGGTGAATGAAGCGATAACCAGCACTTGCACCTAGTTTTGCAAAACTGTAGAAATTATGTGGTTGGGAGAGTTGTGGGTTGAGATGGAAGTGAAGGTAGGAGGAGAACCAGACACACCCAGTCTGCTAGTGTGTAAAAGTTTGCTCTAAAGACAATTCTGGTCATTTGTTCCCTGCATAGGTGGAGATAGTAGAAAAGAAACAGTCTTAATTTCGGGAAAGTAGGTTTAGCTTGGGAATTGATGAAAAGTTTAAGAATCTTGAAAAACTAACTCAGGCTAAAGGGTGAGACAGAAAGAAAAGACCTCAGATTTCAAGATGTTTCATTAAACAGATCTCTGTCAGGGATGGTCTACTATATTTGACAGTTCTTCAGTGCATGGCTATGGACTAAATGACTTGTGGGTGTTTTTTTCAGTCCTGCATTTCTATGATTAATCCTGTTAAGGAATGGCGTTTATACGATTCTCATCAGACCCAAGCCAGTCATCTTCGGTTGCATGGCTGACTTTCAGGCAGCGTCTGTAAAACGTGTTGGCTTTGGTAACGCTGCTGGAGGAGATCAGAATGGTCTGTCCTCCTTTTGTACTGAGCAAACAGAGAGGAAAGAGGGATCTAAGAAAAGATGATGAATATTTGGGGCTTATTGAGAGATTTTTGAGTAGCCCTTTGTGTTTGAAGTTTTAAACATATCTCATCCCCAGCTTCATTTGAACTCATAAACAAACCATGTGTTCTACCAGAGCCTCTCATTAAAGCCTTGTCTTTCAGCGCTGTCGAATGAATGAGGATACTGGCTCGGATTACCTCCTGCCCTGGCAGCTGTCTGAAGTTGCTGATGGTGGGGGCATTGGGATTGTGGAGGAGAGCAAGCACGATAACCTTGCTAAAGGAGACTTTGTCATTTCCTTCAGTTGGCCCTGGCAGACAGTGGCAATTCTAGATGGAAGCTTGCTACAAAAGGTAATGGAAATGCAAACCCCAGATTGTCACTATTTTCTTTTCCTAAACCTTTCTTTAAAATAGCGGCTAATGGTATTTCTTAGTCAAAACCAAACCAATGTTACTGGAGGAACCAGTTCTCAGAAGGTGGATCAACTCACAGGTGGCAAAATCTGTATCAATTTCTCTTTTTTCTTAACAAAGTAAAATGTAAATGCTTTTGTTGGTTACCAGACATGCCAGTATTATTTCAATTATTGGATTTTTAATAAATTTCCCTGAATCTGCTTCTGTTAATTCTGTTAATTATTCTATGAGAGTGTAGTCATAAGACATAAAAGACATAAGACATCATTATACATGAGTGTAGTCATAAGACATAAAAGGCTTTAGATATATTTAATTCGATTTACTTCATTAACATATGTTAGTGAAAGCTTTTACTTGAGATTTTACATCCACAGGAGAAAGGGTATTCAATGTGAAGTTGAAAGTGAAGTGATAACAGTGCGTTAGGGATATTGTGTTGATCATCCTCTTGTGACAGAAAATTATTGTAGTTTAAGAATGTGTACTTTCCAGTAAACTTCTTCCTTAGGACCTTTTGCCACTGATCTGCAGTCACCATATTTGAGAAAATGATGCTACTTTATCCTTTATGCTAACACAGGGATAGTTCACCATTGCTGGAAACTTACCTCCCAGCTGCTTTTTGACACTTCTGTAATTTAAGTTTTTGTGAGTGACTTTGTTTAAAAACTTTTTCTAAAACTATGGAAATACAATCTTTGTTTCATTTTGTATAAACTTGTTATTAGGGTAGAGCTAGTTTATAGATAACTTGTCCCTAACAGTTGTACCTTGCCTGGTAAATATCCTGAGTTAGTCTTCTATCCTCAGACAATGAAATAGCAAACAGCAAAATCTCATCTGTGAAAAGAAATGAACAAGCACCACGTGTTTCTGTTTTGTAGCTTGTTCCACAACTTGTAAATGGACACCTTTCCTACTTTCTCGGTGCAGCTGGCATTACAGGACTGACGGCCCTGTTAGGTATAAAGGAGAAAGGACACGTGGCTGTGGGTGCAAATCAGACAATGGTGGTGAGCGGAGCAGCCGGTGCCTGTGGCTCTTTGGCTGGCCAGGTAGGTAGGCTTAAGACATACAAGCATACTCTGTTACCAAGTTTATCTTCTGAAACACACTGGTTAGTAAATGTACAGATAAAATCATTGTAAACGTGAACAGGTATAACTCCATGGGAAGGGCCAGTTTCACAGAATTGGCTCAAACTCTCATTGAGAAAGGTTTTGTGTGAAACTTAAGTTTCATGAAACTGGCATAGGAGAAAATGGCCCAAGGTGATTACTTGTCACTAAATAAAGTAGATGGTATAAATACATGTATTTACTATATATTTATGTAGTAGTCTGCCATTTGAACACAGTCTTTGAGTTGACTGGTGACTTTCTTTTTTTTTTTTTCTATATTAGAAAATAGTAAAAAAATGTAGTAAACCTTCTGTGTTGTGTCCCATGACATCCTTTGTGTTTTGAGATATGCAGCCCTTTTAACCTGCTCAGCTTTGCAGAACCTGTTGTGGTGTGTTTGTGTTTGTGTGTATGTGCATATCTACAAATACACACACCCACCCCACCCCCCATCGATATACAAACACAGTAGATATTAAGCAAGCTTAAGACTTACTGATAAAGAGAAGCTATGAAGAAACAATGCATAAGCAAATCTATGAAGAATATATTTAAATCAATTACTGTCCAATCTTTTTTGGCCTTTTATTAGCTATGCTACTGTACTTGGCAGATGGTGATTTTATACTGTATTTGGCTCTCCAGTACTGCCAGTTGTTGTTGACTCCACAGACTAAACCTCCTGCAGCCAGTGAGTTTGGAAAGATGGCAGATTTTGGTTGTACCTGCCTTTCTCTAGGTGTGAGGAGGGAGTGACAAGAGGGGATTGTGTCACGTGAGATGGGAGCATGTGCTGAACTTTGCTGCCTGGGGTTTAGTGGGATGGGGGATAATTGTAACACCCCCCTAAGGCCCCCTCCCTCCCATGGTACCCTTACGCAGACCAATGATCTAACTTCTCTTTATTGTTTGGGGGTTTGGTTGTTTGTTTTTTTTTTTTTAACTGTGCGCTTGCAGATTGGCCGTCTGGAGGGCTGCTCTAGAGTGGTGGGGATCGCTGGCACAGATGAGAAGTGCTCCATTTTGGTCCAAGAAATGGGGTTTGATGCTGCTATCAATTACAAGAAGGAGGATGTGGCAGAGCAGCTACGTAAACTCTGCCCAGGAGGTGTGGATGTTTACTTTGACAATGTTGGTGGAGACATCAGCGATACAGTTATAAGTCAGGTGATTATACCAGCTGTCAGGTTTATTCTAGTCATTCCCCTGTGTCTGTGTGCCCAGTTTTGGATTAATTCATACTGGAGACCAGCCTGCAGTACAGCAGAGCAGGCTTTCCACTTCACTGATCTAAGCTAGGTGCTGATCTTGGTCTTGAGGAGAAATCAGATATTTGAAGTTAGTGTCTGTCATTTGGACTAGCCTGGCAGTATAGTAATAGAAGCACAATATCTGCTCCTCGTCTCTCACTGCTTTGGCCAGGAGACATGGTAATATTCTTAAAACCTTGTCTGTTGGTGTAGTAATCTTGTGTTTTGTCAGCTTTGGTTTTCTGGCTTCACAAAAGACCAGCTCTGCTGGGCCTCCATAAAGACGCTTGACTAGTCCTCTTCATTGTCAATGTGAAACTACTCTGTCTGATGGCAGGGGGGCTTTGGTGGCAAGGCCATCTTTGGGAGCTCTAAATCCCAGCTGTATCCAACAGCTGTTTCAAACTTCTTTGTCCTATTACCCCTCACCTCCTGACAAAAAGGGCAAACAGTAAGATAAGAATTTCTTACATTCCTTGTATTTAATGCTTTTTAAAATTATGCATAGGCTGTATAGCATTTAGTTTTCCTCTATTACCCTGCATTTATGTATTTGAATGTTGTCATAGGTTGAACAGGACTGCCTGCGATTTTCCCACTCTTTTCTTGGAAATATGGCTTTAAATAAGGATACCCATGTGAAAATTTTGCAATATAATCTATTGCATCTCTGGAAAATTTAGTTTCTGAGACCAAGGAATGTGATTTTTCTCACTTTGTTCTGTCCCAAACAGATGAATCGGAACAGCCATATCATCCTGTGTGGACAGATTTCTCAGTATAATAAAGATGTGCCTTATCCTCCTCCGCTGCCTCCTGACATAGAAAAAATACAGAAAGAAAGGAATATCACAAGGTACATTTCTCCTCCAGAACTTGTGACCGGGTTCCAAGTAGATTGCGCACTTGATGTTGTTGCTCAGAAGGTAGTCTGTAAATCTGCAATAGGCATGTGTAATTGGAACAGAATGTTGCCATAATAAAAAAGGAAATTATAATCACAACATCAGTAAATCCTTTCTCTTACGTTTGTCTGTATTGGCATAAAAAAATAGGAAAGGATGTTGTTACACATTAGCATAGTTGTCTGTTATACTTTGTTTGTGGTTGCTTGATTGAGTCTTGGAGTCTCTGACACATTCTTCAGTACAAGGGAAGGTGTTGCCATGGTTCTGTTCTCAGATGTTTTGCAGAATGCCTTCTCCCCACGTGTAGTAGTTCAGGCAGAGACAAAATCAAATATTGTTAAAGTAAGGATGCAGCTGATGCAGTGAATGTATTGAAATTACATTTTTAGTATTTGGGGTTTTGCGGTATAATGGGATAATGGGACTGTAGGTGTGACAGATATATACAGGTAAAACATTGATTTTTGTTACGGGAATTGCTGAATATCCTGTCAGGACTCAAGTGGAGCTAAGGCAGATCTTAGGAGCAGAGTTTTATGAGATTTTTTCATTCATTGTATTGCAGAAAGTTAGGGACACTTTTGATTTCTGTGCAAATGGATTGACCTCTTCTAATTAAAATTATTTTCTTGTCCCTGTTGCTGTTGTCTGCACTTCTAAAAATGGATAAAAATACTAAAGTACACCATGTATAGTAGAAGGCAGTGGAGAATTTAATCACTATGTTGCTACAAGTAATTATAATTTTTTGATGATCGTTTCAGTTTCTCTTGATTACTACAGACAGCTCTGACAGCAGGATATGCAAAATTTTGGGGAGCCTGAAAGTTAATTTATACTTGTCATCTAGCAGCAAGTCCATTAATTATTCTCCCTACTACATAAAAAAAAGGTAAAAAAGAATAGGAATTTGCTCACATTTTATGGACATTTGGTTGTTCTGGTGATACTACTTGATTTTTATTACTCTTCTCTCTGATACTTGAACAAAATTACTTGTCTAAGTCTGGTGTTACTGTCAAGCTCCCACTGCAGGGAGCTGTCTCAACAAGCTGGCAAAGCTCTGAGCTGTGTTGCATTGTAATTAGTACTCATAACCCTTCAGTTTCAGTAATGCTGTTTCCTGAAAAGAGTTGCAAAGATTACAAAATATGCTTCCCAACGTTTCTTAATTCAAGGCTCATTCTTTTCTTTCACAGGGAAAGATTCCTGGTGTTGAACTACATGGACAAACAGGAAGCTAGTGTATTACAACTCTGTCAGTGGATCCAAGAGGGTAAACTGAAGGTAAGGACTTTTACATTTAATCGATGGCCTTTGATACTGTCTTCTCAGATCATGGTCTGGCTACAAGAAGTCCAGTTTCTTTGTCCTTGTCTCTCTTATCGTGCCTTAGAATTGAACATATTTTCTTAAGAATGTGTAAGTATAATTGAAAGCTTATGAAGTAGCACTGTTTCGGTAGGTACCTGCTGAGGATGGTGTAACTGTAGTATGACAGACTTTTCTGCCACTGATGTCTGTATTCTTTCTTTCAGCATAAAGTGCAATTGCTTTTTTACTTAAGGGATCAGACCTTCAGAAATATGTACTTTCAAACACCTGATTAGTTAGTGTCCTCAATGCTTTGGGAGATCTTGTCTGAAGTTTTGTTTCAAGCTTTATAATCATCATTTATTATTTTGTGATGCATAGATGCTTTATCCATCCTTTCCCTGTGAGGTCTGTCTAAATTAGTTTTTGATTCTTCTGATGATCAGTAAATTTTCCTGTGGAAAATCCTGAAACGTGAAATTTTGTCAGGGACAGGGATGTTCCAGTTCTGAATTAAATCACCTATACGTTCATCAGAAAGTAGTTACTCCTCTCCTGATGAAAGAATCTGGCCCAAACAGAGCACTGTCCATTGTAGCAAGAGAATTCTTTAGATTTTGGTAGTTTTGTGGCAGTTTCTAAGAAATGTTAATCTTGTTTGAAGAAAGCTAAAAGGACTTGTTTGCATTGACAGGTCAGAGAGACCATGGTAGAAGGCTTGGCAAATGTTGGTGGTAAGATTTTTATACCATTTTCTGAGAATAATAATCTGATTAAGTACAATGACAGGAGAGGTTAACTACCTCCTTTGTTTCATTTGCCAATTCAGATTTTTGTATTTTATCTAAAACATGATTTTTATGTTATAATAAAACAGAGTTTTTTCCCAAGGTATTAAAATGTTCTGTGAAAAGATTATTTTGTGTTTAAAAAAAACACTGAATATAAATTTTGAGATTTTGTTTGTTTTACTATTGGGGGGGGGATTAATTGTTAAACTGCTACCTTAGCAGCTCAGTCATTCTGATCTTACAGATTTAAAGTGCTGCCCATTTCTTAGAACTTATGTGTAGGGAAACGGTATTTTGGAAACCTTGAACTTATACTTTAAAAAGCTCCGTATCATTAGATACCGAGTGCTTGTTACGGGACTTGCCAACAAAAAATAAATTGAAAAGTACACACAAGAAAGGGGAAAACAGTAGAGATTGCTAAACAAAGTAAAAAATAATTTCTTTTAAAGAAACAAAAGAGCCTGTATCCTATTCAGAAAAATCTGTAACAAAGAAAATATAAAAGTGAAGGGAGTCTTGTGACTCCAGTGAGACAAAGCCAGAGAGCCAGGTGATTCAAGATGTGCTGTAAGAATGCTTCCCTTTCAAGTAACAAGGAAGAGTATGATTTAGTCCATTCAGTCTTTAGTCCCACAAGATTGGAAACAAGCAGAATTAAGCGATAGCCAAATCTTGCAGATTTAAATTTCTTCTAGTCATTGCTACTTACTGGTATACATATGTATTTTGAAGGAATTTGATCAAATACAGCAGTCATATTTCATACTTTGTTTAGTCAGAGATTTATTGTTTTGCTCCAGCTTCCCGCATTTACTGTACTATATAAAGCATTTATAAACCTTTTCCTTTCACAAAGGCTTGTGAAACCTACAGCATTTGTGGGCTCCCCAGTCACACCTTGTATTTCTGTTTGGTATTTGTATGGCACATCACAAAAGCAACAAATGTAATCGTTAACTTGTAAAGGGCCAAACACTTGCTTACAAATCAGGTCTTTTAATTGTTACACAAAACTGCCCTTAGTAGTTTATTACAGACAGGTTTTTTTTTTCCTCATTCTTAATTTAGCGTGTCATTAAGGATAAATATATTTAGGTCCAAAACGTTATCTCTCCTTTTTGGGGAGCTGTCTCATGCATTTGCTTCTACCATTTTTTTTCTTTTTCAAAAGTTACTTGGCACATTTTGCTTGGCACTAACTTATTTCATTATTTCTCTTGAAGCCGCTTTCCAGTCCATGATGAATGGAGGCAATATTGGAAAACAGATCGTCTTAGTTTCTAAGTAAAAGTCATTGCTTCGAGAAAAAGAATTGGATTCTATCTCTAATAGTGAGCAAGATTTTACTTATGCTAATTTCCCTTTTCTTAAATAAACCATTAAATTGTTCTGTATGTACTGAAAGCGGAGATTCTGGGATGCTAATAAACTAAATAGAACTGGAGACATGAATGCAATCATTTATACTAGAAATGAGTAATACGTTCTTTGACATGATTTTGACAGCTGCCAGCTAGCACACTTGCAAATATTTCATGGGTATGGTTTGAAAGTTAGAACATCCCAGGAACCATTTCCAATAAGCAAATTTGTATGCAGCCACCTAGTTTTGGTCGTTAGAAGAATTTACTAGTGGAGATGTGCACCATTCCCATGCTAGTTGGTCTCAGTGCCCAGGAACTTCTCTAGGAATTTTTAATTCGGTAGTGTAAATTTGCCCTGATAGTTCAATCAATCTGGCTAATCATGTTAGAATTTAACTGTTCTCGTTTTTACAGATAATTGCAATGAAGAATTCCATTTCTGGAGTTCATGGTCTCTAATAACAAAGGTATTTCCATTTTGCCATCTGGAACAATTCTCCGCTGATCTACCTTGTCCATTTCTCTGTATTGCATTATTACATCTCCTATTTTCAGAGCACTTGAAACCTAATTCATTTACAGTTTCATCTGCATGCATCCTGAGACTTTCATCAGAGATAGGTTAGGTGTAGGGTGAGCCTTATGTACCCTTCTCAAATCTTTGCATTCCAGACTTAAGTGAAGTTTTCTTCTTAGAATGCCTTTTCTAAAATCTACTGTGTCTTATTCTCATGATAATCTCCCCTATTTCATTAGTTTTTCTGGTTTTTACACCTCTCCAGGGTGACAGACAGAATCTCAAAACAGGATGCCTGATGACAGAAGGTAACTTTGCGGACAATGACCTTCTGTTCCCTCAGTAATTTATCTTGGCTCAGAATTTTTGGTCTGACAATGCACTTTTACCATCTCAATGGGGAAACTTGAACAACTGAGTCACTGTTTCCAAGTTTGACTAGCATAACCCCAAGCCAAGTGGGACTGATGAGATAAAGTGTGTGTCTTCAAAGGCAAGGAACAGAAAAGGGAACAGATAATTATCTTAAAGACATTAGAATTCCACTACTATGTACATTTAGAGACATTAACACATTTATTTAGAGAATAGGATTGTTCATGACACATCTGATTTATAGGTGATTGGTTTTGGTTTTAATTTGTTTGCCTTTAAGAGAAGTGCTTCCAACAGCAGGGTCAGCTGAACTGTCCAGAGAATGGATTATCTAGATCTGCATGAGTCACTACCTAGGCCAAACTAAATGGAATCCAAGGACTAGGAAAGAAACACCATGCAAGAAATTTGGCATTATAAATCATTTTGCTTGCTGTGGAAAGAAAGATAAGTATCAAAATTGCCTAATATGGTTGTAAGCAGTATGAAAACAGTCCTTTCATTTCCTAGGACCAGCTTCAGCACTGAAAGAAGGAAGCATGCAGTGATGGATGCTATAAACATTGAGGTAGAGAAAGACACCTGCAGTATAGCATTAGATGGTGTAAAATCTTCCAGTATGCATTTTTCAACTGCAAAACTAGTGGCTGGATCACTTTCAACTAGATTGCAAATCCAGCATCACCATAACTAACTCAAGCAGCACTAATAAGTGTCACACTGGGATAGAAGCCAAAATTTTTATGCAGTAAAATCGGTATGATCAGAGTTGGCAAATGAAGACAGAAGGCAAGAGGTGAGTGAAATTCTATGAATTCCTGCATGTTGACTGTTTATGGATGGTAACTCAGTTGTGACAGTTAAGCAATGCAGGCTTGTAAGGTTGATAATTTGTATGTATGTTAAAATGAGAGGCAGGAGGAAATGTGGTGATCCTGGGCATGTCTCTAGACTTGGATTCCTGTCAGGTCAGCTGGATTTAATGGGGAGGGAGCTGATGGGAATACAACCTTTCCAAACGGCCGCTCTGCTGAGTGTGTTGATGTGTCCATTGTCCCCTTTCCTTTCTTTCTTCCCTCCCACATGTTCCCACATGCATATGCCTGATGGGAATATTCAGATTGACACAGCATCACCGTCACCCTATGCACCCCGTATAATGAATTCAACTTCTGCCAGGCAGCAGATGAGCCTTCATGCACTTTAACACACTTTATCTTTCTGAATAAACGTCCTCATCCTTATAGATCTTTCCTAAAGCAAATACCTGAATGCAAAATAAAAAAGCCTATGCCACGTACATGACCAACCAACTCCACATCCCCACAGCAAATCTGACTTAACCTTAGGCTCCGTTGCTACTGCTCCTGAAAATTGTTAGCAATGCAAGAGTATTTTTACAAATGAGACTTGATCAGTGTTGCTGTTCCTGCTGAGGTGAAATAGTACCAGTTTTCATTAGGAACAGAAAGTCCTCCATTGAATTCGTGGGGTTTTTTTGTGTGTCTGTCTAATTGTGCATAAATATATGTGGCGCTTTTTGGGGCATGGTGTCACCATGGTGTCTTCCTGTCTTCTTCCACCCCTGAAGGGTAACCTCTTCCCACACACAAGTTTCAGTGTCCTATAACATGCATTTCCTCATATTTGGCTTCTTCCAATCTATCAATTTTATTTCTGTTTCAACAGCCTGTTTTGAGAAAAATGACTTTTATTCTTAAAACTGAGGACCATTCTTTTGTTTTATTCCAGCCTGCTTGGAAGGAAGTATATCATAGGGTAGTACCCAAAGCAAGCTAATGAAATACCTGTGTATTTCAAAAGAGACTTCAGCTATGAACTGTGGTGAGTTTGTGTTGTATGAATGTAAGAAAGCAATCGTAATGATAATCACTGCTGAAAAGGTATTAAAATGTTTTCCTTTCATATGTTATTGGTAAAGGCCTCAATCTGATATATTTGAGTTTCCAGAGTTGCATCTGTTGAATCTGCAGAGTTGCAGATTCTGTACTTTTGAACACTACTTGCTGAAGAGCTACTCCAGAGAGAGCTCATCTTTGGCTCTGTGAGTTGACACACCTTGCAGGAATGACAGTCCTCTAGGAAGTTATTTCTCACATCTGAAATAAAATGATAAAACTATAAAATTCCCAGCACTATTACTTTTACAGCAATTGCTTAGTAATCCACACAAGTCATAAACCCATTAAGAGCTGATGATGTGAGGCATGATCCAGAGTGAGATCATGCTGAGATACTGATTCTTTACTGTAATAAAGGCAGCTGGGTTGCAGCAGCATTCCTGTAGTTAGGTAAGCTATGGAGGGCAATATAGGTTTTATCAGCATTAGTCAGATGGCTTTGGAGAAAAAAAAGATGGGGACAGTCAAAGTAAACCTCATCCTGGTACCCCCAATGTTTAGGATTCTCACAGAAGTGTTTCTTTACTTGTGAATCCCGGCTCATGTTACCTCTTAAGAATAAATAAAAATCAGAGAGAGAAAATGCGTTAAACAAGTGCCCACAGTTGTAAAAAATATTGATACTTTTTTTCACCTTGTCTTAATTTCTTAATGATTGTAATAGTGTGACTCTTCAGCAATCCTATATTTTGCACTATAGGAGAGGTCTCATTTAACAAAGGATGACAAATAACTGGTAAGAAAAATCCAAGATGCTTTGGATGTAATAGATGGTCAGTCACTGGCTGCAGAAGCACCAGTGTTTGTCCCATGAAGCTTTACCTTACAAAGATGGTGAGTGATAGTTTATAAGATCTTAAGCAAGGGCAAGCAGGAATTTAGAGGAGTTGTGTGACCACAGTAAGGTATTAGAAGTTCAGCTATACTTCTCTATAATCTTTTTAAATAAGCATTTATTTTTGCAAAGGGTAATAAAACTTTTTTCCCCCTTTTTTTAAGTTGGTCATGTTTCTTGTGTTCCCTGTTGGTTTTGTCCCTGATTGATAATCAATCAGAAAAACATGTTCTTTTCCATAGGAGCACCTAGTAGTGCTACGCTGTGTAGTTTAGTGTCAGGATTTCATGGAAGATGTCAGCAATACTGTGAAAGGAGTTTGCCAGCCCAGACATAAATGTTTCTTACTGCAGTTTGTAGTAGCTGTTGTTACGGAAGTGAAGAGAGTGAAGGCAGATGCCTTTCAAATAGCTTCATCTCTTTATTCTATATTTTAATACATTGATTGTGGAAGAAGCAGATGCAAGGATTACTTAGTCCTGTTGTTCGTAACATTGCTCTCCTCTGTTGCTACACTGCCTTTCCCTTTACTGGGTTCTCTTCACAGTGGGAAATGTTTATACTATCCATAAATAGACTGCCAGAGGATAAAAGAAGATGACAGGCAGATGGCATTATCCTGCGATAAGAAAGGGTACCAACAGCTGGAATAAGCTCCAAACTGAGAAAACATTTTGAGACACAACTGGGAACTCTTTAGCAAAAGCACAGAAAGAAGCAGAAATCTGTCAAGCCTTTTTAGACACAGGAACATGGAATTTTGCAACTGGAAAGATACCTTGGATAGCAAAATTCAGTTTTGCTACAGCACTCTACTCTGGGTGGAGTGGTGGTGGAAGGGTGGCTGAACAGGACAGCAGTATTGAAAGAAAACTGAAAGCATGACGTAGCAAAGCAATGTTTTTGCAAGAATAGGGAGGTGCAATTAATAGCAGACAGTCCAAGGGCACGTGGTGAGAGAAGGCAGTAAGGTTTTATGGAGCTATGGCTCTACCCTCCTTGGCTCCACCCTCTTCTTGGACAGGCTTCTCCATATCTCTGAGACCTTCCCTCAGTCCCTACTCCTCTGCAAGAAGGAGCTGTCCTCCCCCTGCCAGCCCCTGCTTGCTTTCCTTTGCCTCCCAGGCCGGGAATGTGGGAGGGGAAAGTAAAGGGCCAAGGACCAGGCTCTGATGGGGTGAAGTTTGGACAGGAGCCAGCACGGCTGAACTTTCTCCTGGTTCTGGGGGTGACTTGGGGGGGGGTGGGCAGGACACTGTCCACTGGTGCTTTTCCTGCTGGGAGGGAGCTGCCTTTATGTCCCACTCCCCCAGAGCAATACCTACATTTCCCTTGTGCAATAACAATCCCATTAGAAAGCTGCACGGGCAGCAGTGAGCATTTCAGACGGGAACAGCCTGTTCCGTGTCCTGGGGCCAGGCAGCCTGAGGGAGCCCTGGGCGCCCTGCAGGCAGCTGTCTCTCCCCTCTGCCTCAGCCAGCTCCAGGAAGGCGGGGTGCTTTCTCTCTTGAGCTTTTGAAACTGGTTTGGTTTGGGGTTGTTTTTTTAAGGATGCTGTAGAGATAGTGGGAAAAGCACATGGAAAAAGCCTTCCCCCCCCCCCCCCCTTGCATTTTCCACAACACTTGAGTGCCAAGATCTCTTTATTGGGATCACTGGATTGGACAGAGCTTCACTGATGACAGTTGTAGGAAATTATGCATAGCAATGCCACTCCCTTGGGAACTTCCCTCTGCAAGTTTTGCTCAGCCCTCAGAGCACTGAGGGTAACCCACATAAAAGAATCTTCTTTTTCCTAGTTTGTCATGCATTTCACAGCATCTTAGCTGTAATTCACCGATGAACACAAGAATTCCTTCATAAGCAAACAGCAGCATGAAAAATTACATGTGCTTTTTCTAAGAGACTTCAAAAAAAAATTAATTTGAAAGACATTGTCAGATTTTTTTTGTTTCTAAATAATCATTTCAAAAAAAGAACAAAATTTGAAAGACATTGTCAGAATTTTTTTTGTTTCCAAATAATCAGTTCAAGTGTCCTTTTAGAGTAGTTTCAAATGGTAATTAAGTATTTTCAAGGGGCTCCCCCGTGCAGATTAAAAACCACCAAAACAACAAACCCTGCAGAGTGTTGTAATAGAAGCATTTATACTATGAAAAACTGATTTGTCACAGATGATACTAATGGCTGCCAGCAGTTTGTAAAGTACTTCAGCAGTCTGGTTCCACGATCTGCCACTGGCTTTGCTCACTTCATGTAGCTCTGATTTGTCCTCCTAATGAACGGCCTGGAAGGGATTCGCTTGACTTCAGGAGACCTCTGTATTCTCATGCTTACCCCAAAACTGCCATGCAGTACAATTTTAAAAGAAAGAACTATACACCAGAAGTAATGAATGCCTACGAAAAAAAAGTCTTATTTCAGAACAGGGTCTTGGCCCAGGGTATAAAGTATTTTATTGCCACTTCATATGTTCCCTGATCACATAAAAGTAATTTAATTGTGAAATGTCAGGTTTATTAATAATTTTTCAGTAGTGCTTCTCACAAGTACATTTTTGTGCCCTGCCTCCGATTTTCTAACAGCTTTGCAAAACAAAGTTATGTAGCAACAAATGACATCCTGTATTCTCTTCACAGTTATTTAACTTAGGCAAATTGAGAGCTGTTGCTCTCTTTATTATATCATCAATCATTGAGGAACAGGAGTGAAGGAATAGGAGAACTATCACCTTTCAGAAATAACAAAAAGTCTTAGTTGTAGTTAATATTTTCTTCCATTTCAATTTATTTTCCTGTATGTTCTACTATAGTCACTGCTGTTTTTTTCTAAGGTGCCATAAATAAGTTACCCCTCCTTTTTCTTGAGGAGCCATAAATAAGTTACTGCAAAATTACCTGAAGTATTTTAAACATTCCACTCACAGCAGTCTTGTGAAGCAGGCCAGTGTTCTCCTTTACAGATAAAGGCACCTCAGCTCTCTTGACTCTGGATCATTGTGTCCTTCATAAATATAATTGTTCTATCATTTTTAGACTTAGAAAAATGGAAAACAAATGAGTTTTCCAAGGTCACTCTGGCGCATTTGACTGAGACCCAGAAATGCAGCCCCGACCCCCTTGCTTACAGACTTTCTAGGCATCAGAGCACGTGATTCCTTCGGGCTCTCCCATCCTGAGGACACCGTCTCCATTCTTTGCTTTAAAGCTGAACTGACTACAGCCAAGAATCCCAGCAACACTGATCATTCACTGTCCTTTCACTGGTCAAGTGTGGGAAAATTGGCAACCTCAGCAGTGGGAAACTACCTACTTCTTCCCAGAGAGCGACCGTGATAATTAGCCAGCACTCCCAGGACCAGAGCAATAGGCCATGGCTCAGGTAAACATAAACACACACACCTAACAGCCTACAAAGGGCTCGTAGGTAGCATTATGAACTGAAAAAGCATGTAAGCATAGGACTTACTGTGAAGGCCACCACAGCACCTCTGCAATAACCATTACTTCATAAAGTCATCTGCTCTAGGCCTGTAGTTAGTCTTGTAAAAATATATGGAAATCTTGAAATAAAAAGCAAAGGTAAGCACAAATCCTGGAGCTCATTATCAAGAATTATGCTAATTTTCCCCAGCATTATAAAAATCAAGAAAGAATTAAAAATATTTTTCCATTCACAGTAGTAATGACCAAACATTTCCATTTGTGATCCATATGGACATATCTATCTTCTGTATTACAAAAACCCCTATTATAGAGATTATTGTACAGTTTACTGTATACTGTATTAATGTATAATTGTATTATATAATATGTATTATACAGTATATTGTATATGTATAATACAATAAAAGTATATATTACATACTGTTATACATTTACTATTTAATACAGCTCTGCAGCAGTGCAGGTGCAGCTTCAGGTCTTACCACCTAATTGTTGGGCTGTATGGAATTCCAGCATCACAAAACTATAGGTTGTGCCTTGGCCGTTTTTAAGTCAAAGAACCTCGAATACTTATACTGTGCTTCAGGAGCTCTGACAGTTTTTCATTTCCACTATGTAAGTTCTGAGCTCTGATGATTTCAGTGTCCAGGTTTTATAAATCAGAGCTGAGGTCAGTGCCACCAGCCACACTCTCATTGGGGAGAGGAAGAAAGCCAAGGTCCCGTAGGTTCGCTGCAGGAAATAGCAGGAATAGAGCTGCCAGGCCAGGAGGAGTGCCACTGCCAGGTGAACCAGCACAGCCACGGGACGCCGGACCTGACGGATGTGAGAGCGGAAGCTGTGGCCCTGGCATCGCAGCAGCAGGCACCAGCACAGGTAGGCCATTAATGGCAGGTTGAAAAACAACATCTGAAAAGGAAAGAAAAGTAAGACCATGAGCAAGCCAGGCGTAACATACGTGAGGGCACAGAAAGATACGAGCACATAAAACTGTCCCATTCTAAGGGTTGAGCACAGTTCCCAGAGCTGGAATCTCGGGATGCGCTTCCAAGACTCTGCAGCTGATAGAGCTGTGGCTGCCTGTGCCTCAGTCCCAGGCCAAGCATTCCTGCCCCCTCCCTTGCAGTGGGAGGCACTCACATGCATCTGACCTCTCCTGGAGCTGGTTCAGGGAGCTAGACTTGGCAAAATACTAGCACGGTAAAAAAGGAAGGTCTGTATGTCAGTTTAGCTCTCTGACCCAGCCGTCAGACAAGTGTTAGTAGTGGCATAAGGGAGGGACCGTGAAGGAGGCAGCACTAGCCTGGTCTCACTTCAATGCCAAGGAACTACACCCTCTCTTTCAGACTAATGGCAGCTGGGAAAACCAGAGGGCAGGCAGGTCAGACTGCTGGGAAAACTGGACTCGTGGACTTGGAGAGGGACAGCTACTGATCTGAAGGGTTACCCAGCGTGCAAGGGCTGCCCTGGCCATTCAGGTCCTGCTGCTTAGTCACTGCAACCTGTGCATGAGACAAGGACAATACAAAAACGTGGAGTGCTAAATCTGTAGAGGTGGTCTCTAATCCAGACATCCAGGGAGTCCAAAGCAACATCAAAGAGAAGGAAAGAGAAGTTTGAGAAAATAATGAACAACCTCCTTCTTTTCTGCCTTTTAGAACTACAGGAAGGTTAGAAAGAGCTGTTGCAGTCAGGCAGGGCCACTAATCTCTATCCTTCTAAGACTCCTTTCTTTATAAAACTTATAAAACTTTTTTAAAAAAAAAGCAAACAAAAAATTTCCAGAAGAAAGCAGTTTGTCAGCCTTAATTTTTGTAAGTACATACCTGTAAAATCCCGACCACAAATGTCAGACTGCCCTGTAAGAAGGAACCACCAACGAACACACCAAAGGAGAAACAGGCCCCCAGCTGGCCGTCTATCAGTTCACCTACAAACCACGGTCCTGAAAGAAAGGAAACCAAACATTCAGCCCCATCAGAAAACACAATAGAGACATGGCCCTTTGTACTCCTGAGCACAAAGTGGTTAACTGGGGAAAATGACCTCTCTATTGCTACTCTGTAGAAATAAGCCTCATGTTTTCATCTTCACAAACAGCAATCTGATGGAACATTCCTGATGTGAAAATACCATGGTACACCAATGACTTGTGGCACACAATGAATATAATGTTAAATTGGTTTAATTTCTGTGACAATTTTCAACACCACGTATAACATTTTTCTTATGAGAGAAGTGAAAAGATAGTTCCTTTCAAAAGCTGACCTCTTCCCAGAATTACAGTAAGATATATGAAAGACGGGGTCATAAACAATGCCAGTTTGGCTCAGCTTAGAAGTCAAAATGGACAGACTGCACTATGTTATGCACACTACACTGACTGCAGAGAACACAGCTATTTTAATAGTATACTCATTTTACACCAAGGTACAACCAGATCTTACTCAAAGAATAAGTGAAAACCAAATTAAAATTAAAAATACTCACTTTGCTTTCAGAGTAATTTAATAATTTAAGTGTTTAATTAATTCCAGGGCTTCTAAGTTAGGCTCCCAGAAACAAACCTTTAGTCTCTTTGAACATTAACTTTTCAAGTTCCACTTAAGTAGAATTTCCCCATTCTCCAAGATGTTAAAAGTCTCATTTTTCATCAGGATCTGATATGTAATTTAAAAATACTAATTTACGTCCTCTGGTACTCTAGGTTACTTACCCAGAATGGTGTATAAATTCAGAACCAGAATTGAGTAATAGATGGTGTTTGTTTTACTGAAGACATGAAGGGAATATGAGGTCAGAGTAAGTAATCCTGGCTTTTCTAAACAGAGACAACATTTAAGAAAAATACACTTGATTCAGATTGCAACACACACACACACATAAAAATTGGTCTTTCTGAGACAAATCTGCACATTACTCATTCTATTAAATAAGAAATATAATATTTGGTATGTCTACAGAACAAACGCAAGGGAATGCATTTCTACTATTACTGTGATAACTGAAAGTAAGGAACTGATAAATATAAAAATCTATGTTAAAAACAGCAGAAGAAGCTGCCATTCTAAAATGAGTACACTTACTGTATGTAAATAAAACTGAACGACCATTCTATACCCAGAAAATGAAGTTAGCTAGAATGAAAAACATGGAGAAAGTTCATATTAAATGAAAAGTAAGAGATTCAAATCAGTAACTGTGCAAACCCAAAGAGGCAGGTCAGTATGGACTAGATTAATGGGATTTTCTTTGATTAAATCTACTTAGTGAGATCTGATAGCAACTCAGATAAAAGGAAGGCTAGGTGTTAAAATGGCAGCATTCTGACAAGTGTGTGATTTTATCAAAAAAACCCCAATATTCACTTTCTAACTGAAGCAGACAATTCATAGATTGAGATTGAGGGAGCCTTCCTATAAAAGTTAGCTTCTAGAGTTTCACCTATTACGTGGCTGCCCTTCTCACAAAGCATTAATTCCCAGAGGGCAAGCCTGACCTTTGGAAATCAACAGCTCTAACAAGTTTGTTCACTAATTTGTAAAATATTTAACATGGTCTACGGGGACCTAGCTGATCACAGAGTGCTAGCTCTTTTCATTTTCAGCTGCTGAGTTCTATAAAGACAACTGAAAATCTATTCTTTTTCTATGTGAGCAGTTGCTGTAGTTACCTCAGGATGCTACGTGATTATGAGTATAAAGGAAGGGACATAGAGTGACATGAATAGGAAGGGACGTGGCTTCCAGAAAAATCTCATTAGTAAGGTGTGGTTCAAACAATTGTTTAAAGGATAAACACCACAAACTTAACAATATTCATTTTCATTTACCAGATTTATCACAAACAAAATCTCAAGTTATGTCAGAAATGGTCTTAATACTATTTTGAGAAAGACCCAAGCCTGTTCATGTTCTTTGCAAAGATTCACAAAAGTTATTTTTGTAGAAGGAAATCTGTTTCTCCACTCAGGTGACAGAGAATTCTGTGCCAGCTGTAGTGAAACAAGCACACATACAGAACCAATACAAAATAAAACATTCCTTTCCCTATGCATTGGATTCTTCAGTGAGAAAATTAAACGAAACCTTTAGATTTCAATTAATTGAATTTTTGTTTAAACAAAGATACCCAATCAAGTTTTTAGTTTTTAATTTATTTTATTTGATATATTGGAAGTTTTCTGGGTCCCCTTAAAAGCAAACCAGCAGCTTCTGAGAACCCAGTCAAACTCCACAGCACTAGATGCAAAATGCACATGGTGATTAACAGCGCAGTTACTTATATATGTTAGCATACAGGTAAATAGTAAAAAAAGTTTAGGGAAAATAAGATCATCTAAAAGCCACAGACAAGCATTGGTTCATACCTTTGAGGGCTGGCTTTTGCAGATATCTGAAAATCACGAGCAAGGCGATCTGTATCAGCACAATCAGTCCAAATAGCACACGAGCCTGAAAAGACAGTTTTAACTTTAAGCCAGCCCTGGAGTAGTAGCTGCCTTTGGGCCTGCCTTATGGACACTGGGAGGATGATACAAGGATTTCTAGCTGAAACACATACTCAAAGCTTGATGGTGTCATTGAACTGAAAAGTAAAAAGAAACCTCAGAGTTTCTGAGTTATTGGGCTTGCATCTTACTGACTTGAATTCAGTTGGATGGCTGAAAGTGATAGACCTGAATCTTTCAAAAACAGGTTTGTAAAAGACATCCGTTGAAAAGGTGTAAATATGCTTCCTATGTAAAACATTTTCCGAGTGCTGTACTGAACAGAACTGCAGCTCAAGACATTGTGGAGAACATTGGTTACAGATTAGCAAAACTAATATAGTAATTTTGAGCCAATTATGATACTATCTAGAGTCATGTGGACTTTCCTATGTTGTTCTGTAAGTGCACCTAAACTAAACTATTATGACATGCCTGCTTTGCATGTTCTGAGCCGTAACACTTCAGGATAAGACCTGGAACGTACTGAAGTCAGTGGGAATTCTGCCTTCCCCTTCGCTGGAGCTAGCTATAATGTCAGCAGCTGATGTGAGACTTTTTCCAGCATTCTTGTCGGTACACCTACTGCAACAGATAACAGCGAAGTTTTCTTTGATTAATGTTTCCTTTCTCTGCTATCTCCAGTAGCTTCTTTTCATTTCTTGCTTGCAAAAAAATGTGTGTATACCTGTACCCAAAAATGGACAATTGTGACTAAATCCAGGAAGCAAACTGTTTGCATGAACCATTGCTGCACATTCACGTTTGAAGCGTGCAACTTGAGAAAGGAAACTTGAAATATTTGTGAAATTCCAATGGAGTCATATCTGGAACAATCAAAGTGCATTCAAGTCTACCAGGAATTAGGAAAATGCCTCCTGCGGTCTCTGGGGAAACCAGCATGGAATGACAGCTGTTTTGCTGAAAGTACTTACTAGAACATAGTGGTCAGTGAGAAGAATAACAGATGGCCAAAAGCCAAATCTAAGAGAGAGGTTTTCTTCCATTGCAAATATATGACCCTGCGTGCTAATTCTTCCTGAAGCATCCTAGATTGATACAAAATAAGAGAGCAATTAGATACCAGTAGTGCACAAAATACCTGAAGTTGCTAATTATCATCACGGCTTTTCTGGAAAGATCCAACTGACGCATGCATGTCTGGCATACTGCTGTATTAAATACTTCTACTTACTGCCAATTTTGTGGTTTCAAGTAAATTGGTGATTGTAAGATTATAAACTGAAACTGCTACATATGAAGGAGATCCTGTCAGAGATTCAGCAATTTGTGGAAAACAGTGACTATTTATTGCCACCACCACCACTTGTTTTCTCAAAGCTCAATTCTAGATAACAGCCCATCTTAAAATATTTTGAAGCTTTGTTGTGCTTCTTTTCTGGTGTATTTGCTAGAAACTGATATTGATAAATAACAGTGCTACATTTATTAAACATTTTGGTATTTCTGCATGTCTAACACTGACACCTTATCTTTTAGTACATAATAAATGGTTTATTTATGGTGAAGTTCAGTATGTTTATTGTGATTACAGCTAAGACAATATTTGGACAATCCCAGAAACAATGTACAGCAATTGAGTATTCTTATTTTCTCCAGGTACCTAAATCAAGTTAACGCTTCATCCTCCTCGCTTTCCCAAAACTATTCAGTTACTAGATGTGATAGTGATTTATGACTGAAGGGGAAAGAAAAATAATTTTTTAAAAATCCCATTCAGTTATCTGATAACAAGCATGTATTTGCAAGCAAACCATTGCTATGCAGACCTATATAACCCTCTTCAAATGATACTCAGTTCTGTGCATATGTTTTCATCATAATTAAAAAAACCCCACAACCCACTAATAAATGCAGCTTTCCTGAGTAAAGCATCACAGAAATCAGTAACAAGCTAGGAGGTAGAACACTGGCAGTACACAAAAGCCATTAGAAAAAAAAAGCAGTATCGCTCTTGTCCTGTGAGAAATAATGCCTAGCTGGGTTCCACCAAGCAGGACAAAGCAGACTTTCCCATTACTGTTCTGCAAATGTGCCAAATATTAGAACACTCTGATCGAGTTTTTCGAAGACCACTTGAAGGTACAGGAAAAAAAAAAAGTAGTACCAAGAACAGAAGCATTCACCAAAAGGCATTTTTTGCACCCAGTAATCTAGTATCAGTTAAGTCTGATGTTCTGAGAAACAGAAAACATATTCACTGTCAGCCTGTAAAAAAATCATGAAAAGAACTTCACACAGATAATCAAACCCAGCATTCCAATCTTCCAGACCCAGTTACTTTGCCTTCTGAACTAACATGATGCTACTTCTTACTTTCCTTGATCAAGCCCAATTATTTTTCCAAGACAACCTTAAAAGTTAATTGTTGCCTGTTACTCAAAATAATTTATTTTTGACCAATTACTTGTCATCTTATATTTCTCATGAAAAATAAGAATCCTTTCTTTTGTCCAGATGCTTTATGAATGTTTTAGCGCTCAGCAGTGTTTTTTCATTTAATAAATCCTTTGGTTTTTTGTAATCAGCAAATATGAAAGGAAGTCTGTTATTTTGTTCCTAGTTTTGTGATGCAGAAGGGTGATGGCGCAGAGATGACAACACAAAGAGTGCCAACAGGTACCTTACCTGGACTGTCACATCTATGTGATGGAACCCTTCACTGTAGTTTTGTGGGCTCCACTTCAGTACATAGAGAGGGCCAGACACCTGATGCGCATTCCCCAAGTGAACTCCATCTATACAGACTTTGACGGAGATAATGACAGAAGGAGAGAAGGCCAGAATTCTAAGGAGTGAATAAACAGCAAAATAAACAGATTTATTACATGACTTGCAGATTTGTCATTACTTCCTGAAGAGAAGTCCCTAAAGATTACGCTACCTTTTACTTAAGAGTTCAAAAGAGTTAGAAATTAAAATGGTGAAATATCTGTAGGCTAATAGTAACATGGTAGCTCTTTCCTACAATTAAAAAGAGAAGTTCTGTATGGTATTGTGCAAAAGAATAAGATAGAAAACTGGGCTGTGGAACAGACGAAAAAGTGGCAGAGATCCTCAGGTCCTGGCAGAAATAATCTTAGAACTCCTGCTGTCAAACCATTTGCTAACACAAGTGGGATGCATCCTCCTGCACACAGACATATAATCAAATAGTTGTAGATGTCCTCATTAAAAAATGCCAGTCTCTCTTGCTAGAGTTCTTTGTTGTTTGGTGTGGTTTTTTTTTTCTTTTTTTCCTTTTCTTCTTTTTTCCTTTTTTCCCCTTTTTCTTTTTCCTTTTTTTTTTTTTTAATTTTATTTTTGCTAGTTGGAATATAACCTCTCAGTCTTTGTAACTGAATTTATGAGAAATAGAGTGGAACGCAAGACTGGTATTACAGATCTGAGATACCAAGAAATCTACTGTCACTTGGCAGTGCATATATTCAGAGAAACAGTGATACTAATACAGACTCCATATATTGCACATACAATTTCTTTCATTTCTGGTAATACAAAAGGCATTCCAGAGCATGTTTCAGTCAAATGAAGGAGTCTCATATAGTTATGGTGAATGATTCTATCAGTTCATATATTTAATCATAAGAATGTTCAGATAAGGTTCGAAGTAGGAAACTGGAAAGTAGGTAGACTTAGTAGGTAGACTTAGAAGGACACTGCTTCCTAACTGAAAAGTATTGATGAATTTCTTTTGATTGTAATTCTGTGTATGCAATATACCCATATATTTCATACATATTAGTCTAACAGCAAATATAAGATGTTACAAAGGGTATAGAAATTTGAAATACAAATGAAAAAAATAAATAGAAAAGGTAGAAATAGAAAGATGGAGACATTTAAAACTGATATGAAAATTGGCAGAGGCTTAAGATGTTTTAATATATAAAGGATATAAAACTGAAAACACAAGAGGCTAAGAAGTCAGAAGCGAATAAACACTTAGAAAAATACGTAGACAAAATCCTGAAATCAGCGGAGGCAACGTGAACACGTGAGATTAATAACACAGATTACATGTTAATCTAACTATCACCTTTTGTTACATAAAAAAGTTCTGCATAAATAAAACAAACATGAATTACTACTATATAAACTCCTTTTATCACAAATATGATACAAAGTGAGCTCTCAGGAACAAACTTCCAGAGGAAAGTGAATTCTGAGCACAGTGGACACATGCATTTAAAAAAAAAGGTTTTGTGTACATACATATAAATATAGATGTACATTACAACCAAGAAAGACCCCAACTATTAAAATATAGTTAAATATTGTGAAATTAAGAGATTACAGAGTACCTGATATGAGTGGAATAAATAATTTTGACTAGTGGTTCATGAGTAGAACTGCTGTAAAGGAAGGATTTGGGATTGGTGATGAGAACTACAGGCCATTCTTCAAAGTTAAGATCTGCAAAGCTAAGGAGGTCATGATCAAATGCGAGGATCCGGTATCTATAATAAAAGGAAAAACATTTTGTTAATACAAGCTACTGCATGCAGAGCTGATTCCCATGCTTCCCAAGTTCCTGAACAGAACTTGTTTGATTTATTTTCGCTTTAATGTCTTCTGTAGTTGATCCTGCATTAGCCAACTCTGCTGCATTAACTGTAAGCTGGTTACCTCAGATCAGATTCATTTTATTATAAATCACTGAAGCACTACTCAAAATTCCAAATGTCAAGATCTATTGAATTCTGCACATGAATCAGATAGATGAACATGATGTTAAATAATTCAAAGATAATCTACATTACCGCAGTGTCTGGGTAGGTACTCTAGTTATGGACAAGGATCCCAGTGTGCTTTCTTCTATGCATACAAGTATCTTTCTCAGGATTACTGCAGAATAAAAGCTAATATACTACTATACATTCCATGTAGAATCGGACACTTTTTGATATGCTGCTAAGGTATCATTTCTCAGGTAGACTATTTTTGTCTCTGAAATTCTAACAGCTGGTGCAGAGCATGGGTATTTTGAAGTAGTGATGTGAAATCTGATTACAATTTATTTGTCTACTTTGAATACTAAACAGACATTTAGATGTCCTCTTTTCAATTTCTAAATATCAAGAATGAATCAAAAAATTACTTTACTTAATTTATTAGCACACTGTTGGGATAGGGAAAAAAATCCCAAACTTACAGAGACATTTTGCAAAAGTATTAATAGTAATAACTAGTCAGGCAGATCTAATGCTTCTTTCAAATTCTCCAAACAGCATAAAAGGGAATCACAGTATAACTGGGTAGGCTCCATATAATAATTTGCTCACATAGGGTTTATTTACCTCCTATTATTCATCCAGTCTCCCAATTCGAGTTCCAGAGTGCCACCACGGTGTTGACTGTGCAAGGCTGGCATCAGCCCACCCATTGTATGTAAATGTCCACATAAATAGGCTGTGGCAGAACTAATAAAAGAGCATAAGAATTGTGATTATCTGGATGGGAAGGAAATATCACTGCACAAAACCTGAAAAGTGACAGACAAGTATGTGAAAAGAGGCAAGAAATGTACTTCATGAAAACACACAGGAGAAAAAGAAAGATCTTACCTCATTAATGTTCGTATTCCTGGGGCTGGGGAGATGATTGTTGAGGTGGGAAAATGGCCAAACCAGACAGTATGATTGCTGTGCAGACTCTCTGTTGCCATCAAAGATAGCTCGTTCATTTGATTCTGAAACGGGCAGGTGTTTGAAAGACAAACAAAGAACCAAACAAACCTGTTTAACATTCAGGCTATTTGGAAGGAATAGCAAAAGGAAAGCAGAAAGAAACTAGTGAAGAATGCAATTAATCTTTTTTTTTTTTTACAGAGAATACTCTCAGTTGCTTCAGGGACATTTGCATGAAAAAACCATACTACTAGATGTAGCCCTAAAATCTGATGTTGGAAAAAGAAACTGAAAACAAGACACTCAACACCTTCCTCGCAACTGAACACAGGAAAAGCACAATAGAAAGAAGCATTTTCGTAAACTGTATTTCTATCCTTTCTACTGCTTATTTATATAGTCAAAGATGACACGCTTGAGTTGATTTTACAAACATCTTTACCTTACAATTATCATCCCTACTATCTCTTGAGTTGCTAGATGGCCTTTTATAGGCATGACAGACCACAGAAAATGTGCACCATACGCTTCAGTCATTTAACTGGATGAACTATGATGCTGAATCTTGAAAATATTACTCAGCCATTGCTTCAAAGTTAAGCAAAAGTAACACTTTACACAGCAGGTAAAATTTCTCTCCTTTACTTCTTTGACTTCCAATTATTAAATCAACCACTTACTGTCCAGAGAGACTCCCAATACCAGTAAGATCTCAAAGTCTAACAGAGGAGGCAGGAAAACTAAAACCAGGAAAGAACACAAATCCACTCTTTCACCATTTTGCAGATCATCTTTCAGGGTAACCCAGAGAACCACCAACATATTCTTTTCCCTCCTACCTGAAAAGAAACCCTGAAGGGCATGAATAAAGGAAAGAGAAATAAAGGTATATCAAAAAAGAATGGATTCAGCATACCATTCTGGATTAATGTAACTGGCTTATATTTCCTTTGCCTTTGTGAATTTGGGCTTTAAGAATATTTTTACCTAAGCTATGCAAACAAATCACTGATACAAATGTAATATCTTTTTCAAATTCCTGGCAGACGTTTATTTTTTAAAAGTTACGGGTATCTACCTTTACTTTCAGTTTTGTGCAAAAATCTGCAAATGATGCTCTCTGGACTCCTGCTGCTGGGTAATTAGCAAGCAAACGTTTGACTTACTGCAGCCAAGGACAGCAGCTCTAGACTCGACTGCATTTCTTAGCTCCTCGAGAGTGTGTCTGCAAACCTACTGTGCCCATTATGGATTACAGTAAACAATGAGAACAGTACTTGGCACCTTTCACCTAAGTATTGCCAAGCGTTTTATAAACAATTAAATGTCAAGCCTCCTTTAGACAAGATTAGAAGGAGAACATATTACTTTTCATTAAGGCCATTATCACAGGCAAAATATGACATCTGTTTACCAGAACACAGTAACTCTCTGCCAACACTTCAGAAGAGTATTTCAAGAACTATAGCATATCAACAAACTACAGAGAAAAATCAAAGGGAAGCAAAACGTTATCTAAGCTGATATGTGATTTAAACACTGGGATATTAATGTTATTCTTTTAAAAGAATAACATGTAATTTTTATGGTCTCAGAAGATCAGACCTCACTTTCATAAATGACACATTTCTTTATAGCATTACCTTTCACACTATTCCATTGATAAGTGCAACTCCCTCATCTGTAACATTAATAAAAAACCCATCTAACAGGGTAAAAAGTGAAATTAGAAAGTTTGGGGTTTGTTTTAGTTTTTTTTAAACTTTACGGCACATAAGGAAATTATCACTCAAGTCTAGCTAAATGCTAAGAATATTAATATTGACAGTGTCCTTAAAATGTCTAATTTGACATTTTTGTACTGGATTACTTCTTAAGAGAGAAAACACAGACACTCTGTATGTTAAGTGACACATTCATTTTTCTAAATAAATGTCCCACACGTGTAGTAACTTGAAAACATAAAGACTCTTTTAGATTAACACAAATCTTTCAGACAATTCTTCTTTATCAAAACAAACAAACCAACCCCCCAAACAAACCACTATAGAATCAAAACAGCCAGCAAAATGGAATGCCAGATGATACCATGTTTAAAATCCCGAAGAAATTATAGGGTCTCTTAGGGCCTGGGCTGAGTGTGGCATCCACGCAGATGAATGAATAGTTCCCAAAAGAGGTGGTGTGGATGTAATGGAAAGATCCATCTTTACGCCAGGCAGAGTATTTCCTGCCAAAATAAAATGGAAATACTGCTGTTAGGAAAGCTTAAAACAATGACAAAAATGACCTGTATAGAATAAATGTAAGATTTCTTGCATTATATCTGGCTCCCTCTTGTTACTGCAGTAAAGTCTCTTCCTAAAAATCAATGGCATTGAAAAGTCTGTACTTCAAAGAAGATGCATTACACGGGTCATGTGTTAAGACAAGCAGCAGGTTAGCACACAAACATTTTTAAAAAAATGCTAGCATAAATACGCTTTCCCTGAGCAACATAGTACTTTTTTATGGATAAAGGATAGGCCAGCAGCATAAATGATGCAAAACAAATAGGCAAGATGACAAGACAGCAGGAACTTACATCACTTTTAATTAAAGGAGATCTGCAAAGGAAAAAAAATTACTGTCTTCTGTTTATTGTTGGTATCTGAAATAATTTTTTCTTGCTTACCTAGAAATACCAGGGACAGCAAGTCTTGCCTCCACTATTTTGTTAGAGATCTCTTAAGTTACTCTGATGTGGAATGATCAGCTGTTGGCTAATGGAATATGATTTTGAACCAAAGAAATATTGAACCATTTCAGTTATTTTCCAAAAGATCCAAAACAGAGACACTACACTACACCAAGTCTTTTAAATAGCAAAGAAGGCAGCATTTCCTCTTGCTTATTACTCTTTTTTCTTTCTTGACATAGCAAATCTTACCAGTTCTCCTGTCGTCTGCGGAATGTCATTAGAATTCTTCACTCGAAGAGTAAAAGGAGAGAGCAAAAAGGGTTGCTGCACTTTTGCACAATACCTAATGTTAATTGAGCTCTTTAATATTAATCTTAAAATACTCTAAGGAGAACTGTGAACAGGGCAGGACTTATAAGACATGTCAACTAATTCCACCTTTTTTTTCCCCGGAGTTTTATGCTAATACTGGCTATGATAAATACATGTAATAATGAATATATACATTGTTTTCTCTCCTTCCACATACTCTCTTCCTAGAGTATGGCACATTTACTAAAATTTTTTTTCATTTTTATATTTTATTAATGCATCAGATTAATAAAATTGTCCCTGTAAAGATAGTTCTCCCTTTAGTGATGCTTAATAGCTTTTGAGGACTCTTGGTGCCTTTCTTCAGTCTTAGATAGAGCATTTGTTAAATCTCATTAAAGTTTTTTTGTTTTGCTATGATGACAGACTATAATGAAGCAAAAACCATTATATGAACACATTTTTTTAGCACAAGACTGTTAATTAATAAGCAAAGACTTTTTCACCTGACACAGAATTTCACTCAGAAATTCTTAGGTTGGCTAAATTGCTTTGAAATTTCACCATAATCTTTTCCACGCCCTTCTGTCATCAGTGCATCTTCAATGTGGACTAGAGGCAGGTGATCCATACATCATCCCAATCAGTAAGCTTGTCCAGGCCAAATAACAATTCAGGCATGATCCAGCAAATTCACTGGTGCTACATCTTCCCACGTGCCTCATTAAGATTTCTGATAGCAGCCTTAAACTAGAGTGGAACACTGATACTAGATTCTCATGTAGCCACAACTGTGGCAAAAGATACAGGGATGTACGCTGCACTAGCACATCCAAAAGCCTTGTTAGCACCATTCATTCATCCCTTCTTGGTAAATCCACATGTAAATTCCATGTTCTCCTAAAAATCCAGCTGCTGTAGCATCCTATCCCACAGAATATATGGGTATATACCTACCTGCTCCTGCTGAAGCAAACTGAACTATCAGATGTTTAATCTGTGTTCTTATTGCAAAGTGGATGGCTTAAGAGCCTGAATTAAAGGAGAATTTACATTTCCAAGTCCTTCTCCAGTTCCAAAGTGTCAAAGCTGAAAGCATCACCAAAATTATGAGACAGGATTTTGTGTTCAGGTGTGAAGAGCAGAAGAAACTGAGAAGTTAAACACGAGTTACAGCTGAGGCTACCTTTACAATGTACAAGCAAAAGACCCAGCTGAAGAGGGGAAAGTTTCCTCACTTATCTTCACATTTAAATCTCAAGTGTGTTCCTCAAGAACATCTGTTCACCCGTCATCATCATCATCCGACTTCTCTACTTTCAGTTTTCTAACAAGACTCAGATGTGAAGAAATGGCTCAGATAAAATTTAGACCCATATGACATGGAAATCCCTTTTGGGAATGCAGAACCAACATAAAAAAAAGTGAAGGTTTCTTTTGCTTTCTTTTTCTTTTTTCATCCATTTTAAGGAGGAAAAGCATTGTTTGGGAATGCTGGTTTACAAAAATATATCACACAACTGTTCTGAAGAAACTGTAGCACATAATGCACAGAACATTTCCTAGACACAGGCAGATTTACAATATATTCAATTACAAAACACAGAGGGGTAAGAGATAAGAATTCTGCGCAAAGAATCCTCTATTTTCTCAATTTATTCTGCTCTACTAACTGGCACTGGAAAAGACAGAGGGAATAGCAAATATGATCCTGGACTATAAGAAAGTCAGTGAAAAAGCATTTATGTGATAATGGAAAGCAGAATATTGTTTAGTGAGTTTGACCTTGAATTTAACAGCATCTGTGTGGTAAATAAATGTACCTGTAATAATTCTGAACGCTGTCCAGGTGTGGAATGTTGAATGAATCTGTAAGAGAGAGAAAAAGGAAATAAAGAAACTTTCACAACAAATTGATCATTGACCTCTGGATTTTATTTCCTAATGTGGAGATAAAGCAGTCTCAGCAGGCACTGAAGAGCTATTTTTTTTTAAAATGCATTAACTGACAAGCAGACTGTCTAACTGTGCAGAGAAGACAGTCTATAGTTGATGCAGTTGACCTAAAAGTAGAGATAGTTTTCTCATTTAAGTTTCAGTTCAAAGATAAAGTTGCTGTGGGAATGTAAATTTTCATTTAGTGACTAAAAGGTAACCCTGTGTCTCCACTTTAGCCATAAATCTTTTCAGAAGCTTTTCAGATTGGGTGCATTCTCTGTAAGACAGACCTAACTCATCCAAGGAAAATAAAGCAGCAATTGCATCAGAGAACAGCATGTGTAAATCAGACAGCAGCTTGGGGAGGTCTGTACTGCAACTGGGGTCCACCTCTCCATTAAGAGAAGCCTGACAGGGAAGTGGGAGTGAAATGTCATAGACAGGCTGTATATGACAAAGCATGTACTTTTTTTTCCCCAGTGCTAGGCTTTCTAGTTTTGCCCTTTCTGTAACAGCTATCTTACATAGCCTACAAGGCTGTTAGCTTGTGTTTGGATGCTTAGAATGTAGCAACAACTATGGTGTGTACAAACTTCCATGAGTTCTTTCTTTCCAAAAGAAACTAAGTTTCCTTTAACTGTGGAACATGTGATACCTTTTAATTCAAACCTGTAGGGGGAGGTCTATGAAAAGTATATTAAAACCATTTCTTCAGCAGGGTAAGGTTAGTTTTCCCTTCCATTAAAAGATGGGGTATATAAAGTAATGATCTGGAAACTAACACCTGAAGCTATGTTCTACCACTCGCTGGGCAAAAGCATAAATGAAGACCCTTACTTCCCTGGTACTAAAACACCAGTAAATAACAAAGTGTGCCCTCAGCAGAGCAGATGGCAAGGCTTTCTACTGACTCATAGCCACCACTAACATGCTAGTAAGGACTACCACTTTACCTCTATAGTCTAACTTGCCTAAATCAGCTCTGTAATCACAGGAAAGAAAGAGATGTTTAATTTCTGTCTTACCATGATTCCCTTTGATGTCAATCCACTTGGTTTTTTCCATGACCCTTGATCTCTTCAGGATTGACTGGTAAGTTTTCCATTCTACTTCTACCTGCCCAGATCCCAGTTTATCTCTTGTCTTAGCATCTGTCAGGTCACCTGAAAGCATACAAAGGTGAGATATAACCAGAGGCCTACACAGCTTACACAATTACTGTAACTAGGCAAGCATGCAATCCAAGCCTCCTTGTGTAAGTGGCTGTAGGCCTCCTGTGTGCAATCTGGATGTTCCTGTCATCTGGCCCAAGAGGTTACTATAAGGGTAAATGCCTTCTAATGCAGATGCAGCAGCCTGTTCAAACATCTGTCAACCACGTCACTGCAGCACTCTTACTAACGCCATGCCAAAGTAAATAAAATTGTTACACATTCATTATACCTAAAGATTCTAGTCATAGAAGCTTTAACTTTACACCTTCTATATCCCCTCAATCTCCAATTAGAGTTCGAACCATTGCCATTTCTGTTCATAAAGCAATGCCTCCCTGCATTGCTAGTTAAAAGATGAATACTAACTATTTCTGAATTCTTAACTTAAAAAGCAAGCAGCAGATAAGTAAGTCTCCGTAGAAACAAAAGTCCAGGTCTAGCATTAAGATTCTAAAGCCTTGCACATAGTAATGGCTCAAAATCTCTTTGATTTGCTTGCCAAAACATAATCCATTTCAATAGCAATAGCAAGCTTTCAAATGAAATGGCAAGGCTTATTTCACGTGTCTTGGTATAGTATGTTCAAACAGAAACCAGCAATGAAATCTTGCATTAGTTCACAGGTGAATTTCGTACAAATGAGCAGGGATTGTTCTGAGAGGAACTGGCTCTCAGTGACTAATCAGAGACATAGTTCACTTCTGTAATTTCAAATACAAAGAATGATGTAGAATCACTACCAGGACAAGAAGGAAGGTAGCTGCTAGCAAGGACTAAGGTGTAGCAACCAATATTGGGTAAACAATAGCCATATTGCATAATTATGTCTTTGTTACATATAATATACACTAAATGTGTCAGACTCACGACATTGAAGAAAAACTCATTCTCTTGAGAAGTTTTTCTCTTCTGCTTCTAACAGTCTGTCTTCAGCTGCAACTCCATTTCCATTGCTAAAGATACCTTAAGGCTTTAAAGTTCTCTCCTGAGATTGTAGAATTTCACTAAGGGCAAATTATGCCTGACAAATCTGGTGGCCTTCTACGACGGGACTACAGCACTGGTGGTAAGGGAAGAGCAACTGACATCATCTACCTGGACTTGTGCAAAGCATCTGACACTGTCCAACATGACATCCTTGTCTCTAAATTGGAGAGACATGGGTTTGACAGATGGACCACTCAGTGGATAAGGAATTGGCTGGATGGTCGCACTCAAAGAGTTGTGGTAAACAGCTCGATGTCCGAGTGGAGAGCAGTGATGAGTGGTGTTCCTCAGGGGTTGGTGTTGGGACTGGTACAGTTTAACAACTTTGTTGGGGACATGGACAGTGGGATCGAGTGCACCCTCAGCAAGTTTGCTGATGACACCAAGCTGTGTGGTGCGGTCAACACGCTGGAAGGAAGGGATGTGCCATCCAGAGGGACCTGGACAGGCTGGAGAGGTGGGCCTGTGCCTGAAGTTTAACCAGGCCAAGTGCAAGGTCCTGCACATGGGTCAGGGCAATCCAAAGCACAAATACAGTCTGGGGGATGGGTGGATTGAGAGCAGCCCTGGGGAGGAGGACTTGAAGGTATTAGCAGATGGAAAACTGACTATGAGCCAGCAATGTGCGCTCACAGCCCAGAAAGCCAACCACATCCTGGGCTGCATCAAGAGAAGTGTGGCCAGCAGGTTGAAGGAGGCGATTCTCCCCCTCTACTCTGCTCTCGTGAGACCCCTCCTGCAATGCTGTGTCCAGCTCTGGGGCCCCCAACATAGGAAGGACATGGACCTGCTCGAGCGGGGCCAGACAAGGGCCATGAACATGATCAGGGGGCTGGAGCACCTCCCTTATGAGGACAGGCGAAGAGAGTTGGGGTTGTTCAGCCCAGAGAAGAGAAGGCTCCAGGGAGACCTTATAGTGGCACTTCCGCTCCCTGGAAGCGTTCAAGGCCAGGTTGGACGGGGCTTTGAGCAACCTAGTCTAGTGCAAGGTTTCCCTGCCCATGGCAAGGGGGCTGGGACTAGATGATCTTTAAGGTCCCTTCCAACCCAAACCATTCTATGATTCTATGAATTTTGCTTATTTGCTCTTCCTTTGACAGCACATTCAACAGGAAACACATTCTTTTGATTTGCTTACCTGTTGCTAGAACAAGTGCTGGCTGAATTATATCAATTGTTTCAGAACAGAATTTTTCAAAATCAGAAGCTCGTTTGGGATCCCGAAATCTACTGATATGAATATCTGACACCTGCAAAAGAGAAAAAAGAAACACTGTCCCAAGCAGAGGGTTATTGCTGCTCAGGTTGTTCTGCAAAGCCAAGTACATAAGAACGCAACATAAGAGCAATCATAGTGATTCATATCAGTATAAGGGATACAGGGAAAAACAGAAGTGGATGATGAGGGGAGAACAAAAGAAGAGCAAGCATATGATATTGCATCTCTAACCCCTAAAATCACATTTACACCAAGAACATTTCCTTAAATCTAAGGGCATACAATAACATGGGGAAATGCTTAGCTATCTACAGTAAGTTTTGACGGCTCTAAGTGACCTGTTGGCTTACAAATTCTGTGAGCTTCTGGTGCAACACAGTGATCTTTCTGCAAGAGAGAATACTAAGTAGTTCTGCAAAGCAAAAATAGGTTAAAGTTACCTAGGCCTCAAAGCATACTGATAACTAACTTCATACCAGGTGTGACATTTCCAGTAGCTGGGTGGAAGGATTTCTAACATTCTACCTGGAGCTAATGAGCAAGTTTAGATCCCATTCCATGTGCCTTCATGAAGGCAAAGCCTGAGTGAGAAATGATGATACCACTTGTACATAACTGTAAAAGATGCTGTTCATCTCTGAACCAGTCAAAGCCCTCACATCAGAAGAGCTGTACGGGATGGGATGGGGAGAATAAGAAGTTTGGTGGGTTTTTTCGGTTTTGGTTTGGTTTTGTTTTTTTTTTTTAATATTGTGGCTTTTTCAGTTTGTCCAAAGTAAACCTTGGGTGAATGCTTCCAATTTCACTTTCCATTCTACTTCAGTTAATCAATTAATAAATTATCCTCCTCAGTTTAGACCAATGGTATTTGATGCTCAGAAAACAGCGAGCACACGCTCGTGGCCATCTGACACTATCACTAATTGAGAAAGAAAAACATTAGCTTTTACATTAAATTTAATAAACCTGGCTCTTGTAAAGCTTTTTCCTTTTTGAAAACTCCAGATAAAATACCTTGGAGACAAAATGCCTTAGCTTCTCCTTATTCAGTCATTTGAATATGTGGAAAACATTGCCTGAATACAGTTCTTTGATTCTGCTTAGGAAAATTCCCCATTTGCTTATATGGAACATTTGCCTAGGTCAAAATCAGATGCTTTTAGACATAATCTTAATTTCATTTTTATTGATACATTCAAGCTACTGTGAATTAAAGAGCACAGTAAAACTACCTCAATACATCAAACCTAATTTAATTATTGACAGGGATACAACATCTTATTTTGGTTCTCCTCAGTCTGTGGATTTGCAATTCATCTATCTCAGCAATCAAGCAGAAAATAAACACTTCTATTGTTGCTGTCTCCAGATTCTTGAGCAAAAAGTCTTACAAGAAACCTTACTCCTGTTCTGCCCATAACTATGAACAATGTAAATTTCCAACCTTTTAGCAGACAGTGGTTGGGAAGCCTGATTTTCTACAAAGATCTTCCCACTTTTTCCCCTACTGTGATACAAGTTTAAGATTTACAAATAGCTCTTCTGTAAGTTCTAAGAGTTACAGTATCCAGGGGCTTCCGAGAGCTGGGACTAAGTTTCTGTCATCACTAAAAGCCATGAAACATGAAGATCTTGGGAGTGGAGCTTCTTACATTTTTAAAAAAATTAACTTCAAAGGATGTCCCAGTAAAAGGGAATTCAGTGGGTAAGGAGAAAAGCTTGCAATGCTCTTATTCAATTTCCAAAAAAGTAGGTAAAAGTCCACTTGCTGCATTTCTTCTCTCTTTCCCCTCTCTCTGACTGATGTGGAAACTTGGCCTCTCTCATTGCATCATAGGCAGTAACTTTAGTCAAAATGGGTTGGAAAAAGCTTAGGGGTGAGGAGAAATCACCATCCACATTCCTTATCTAGAGAAGATGTGGCTCAGGAAAGGCAGGCATTAACAAGGGAGAATTACAAGGCCTACGGCAACAGTAGAATGCATCCAGCCGACAACTGTAAGCTTGTCAAATATTGAACTAGAGTGCCTAATAGGCACGGGGTAAGAAAGGAAGTTCTGCTATAAGAAAGGTGAAAGAACCATTAATACAAGTTTATAGCACAAAGATTGCACTTTAGCTCAATTTAAGAAAAGACAGTCCTGTGGATGGGAGGAAAAACAAGGCAGGAACTGCTGGGGGCAGAACCTTGAGCTCTATCCAGTGACCTTGGCTAGACCTAAGGAGTCATCAGGGAGCCTGAAGCTTGTTTCCCACAAAGTCATCAGGAACAACACTGGATTTAGTGCTTGACTAATTTCCAAGTTAGGTCATGATAAAGCAGCTTGTTAAAGGGCACATCTGAAAGAGAACAGAACCACTTGAAAGTAAAGCCAAGTCTCAAATTAGCAATGCTGTGGCCTATGCTTGGGAGAGCTCCACTTGAAGAAACACAGGCAGAGAGAACATGGCCAGAGAAGTATGGAGCTGCGCATGCTGCTTGTCAGCATAGCTCTGCACCTGCTATATGCTGCTGTAGTTGATTGTCTTCAAGATACCAACTCAAGATAGGGACTTTATCTACATTAATTCAAGCATATCTCTCACCTTAAAATCTCTTCTGCAGCAAAGATAATAAGCCTTAAATCACTTAAGGAAAAATTACTGGAAACACTGACTTTGAAAATACATAGCAATTGGAGAGAACAAAAGGACTAATAATACGCTGGCGTATGCACTAAGAGCACTGCCTGCAGCTACTACTTTTAGGCAAAGTGTCCTTGAGTTTAAGAATAAAAGCAAAATAGTAAAAGCAGCCTATTTGTTAGAAGGAACTGCACAGCAACCCCTGTGACATCTCAGATGCCAATTACCTGCAAATATGTAAAGAGCTTGCAGGTAGTTATACACAAGTGCTTCAGGAATGCTCTGGCAGGGGAAGGGTCACAAAAGAGGCCACAGAAGCACCCAGACATGACAGCTCACTTCCAAGAGTATGCCAGGTTAATTTGGATTTTATGTTCAACCTGGAAACAAAGCTGTGTACATTTAACCTAACACAGATTGCTCTACCACTGGCCCAGGACCTTCCTTCTATTGCGGAAGGTCTGTGTAACCACTTTCTCAGCCGCACGGCTTCTCTGAGTTTTAGAAGGGAAAAGGGCCAGGCAGAGGCTGCATTTCTCACTGGGGTAGTAGATAATACCGTACCGGGCACTGATGCAATATACAGGAGAGTGTTAATAACCGGGCATGTTTTAATTACCCGCTTCTACCACGCACATCTCTGTGGGGGAGCCTGGCGAGCTGGCCGGACACCCGTAACTTCACCCTCGGCTGCCAGCCGCCGGGACAGCACAGGGGGGCGTTGGCCGGGAGAAGGCGCCACGGCTTCCCACCGAGCGCGGGAGCGCGGCAGCCGGTGGCCCCTCGCCCGCCCCCCGCCTCTCCGCCCACAGCGGCCCCGAAAAGCGGGGGGGGCGCTGCCACCCGCGCCGGGCCGCGCCCCCGCCCCGTCGCCCCCGCCCCTCACCTGCAGTACCCACAGCAGGCCGCCGGCCTCCGCCCCGGGGAAGGGCTGAGGGGCCCGCCGCCCGACGCGCGCGCCCACCGCCGGCGGCGCCCCGGGAGGCGCGTACCAGTCCAGCACCAGCGCCAGCGCCAGGGCGGCCGCCGTCAGCAGCCCCACGGCCAGCTTCAGCATCCTGCGCCGCGCCGCCGACCCGCGCCCGCCCCGGGCGGGCCCTCCCATCCGCCGCCGGGCAGCGCTGCTGGCTTCGGCACTTCCGCGTCGCCGCCCACCTCCGCGGCTTGTCGGGCCGCCCTCGCCGCTCGTCTATGGTCGCCTCGGAGGACCGATGGCAGCGCGGGGCAGGGGTGCGCGCTCCCCTCCCGGACTTTCGGCGCTTTTCTTGGGCGAGGCTGTGGGGCCCGCCCGCAGCTTCCCGGCCGCCTCCCCCCTCGGCCGCAGCTGCCCCCGTGCCCGCTGACCCCGCGCTGCAGGGGGGGCTGGAAATGCCGAGGCTAAACCGGGACAGGCCGAAACGTGACCCGAAGAGTGCGGTCTGCCCAGGCCTGCAGCGATTTCCGTGACTGGGGGGGACGCTTGTACCGTCAGGAGGCCTCGGGCCATGCCTTGCGTCAAGTCGCTCGGGACGAAAACCAAGTGTGAGGAGAGATCAGCGTCGCGCCCTGCTTTCTTCCAAGTACAGCATATAAACATTCGCTTCCCGCCCCCTCCCGTCAGTATTTATTTCCCCCCTGCCTGCTCATAAATCTAGGCAATTTTCTTACTCCTGACATACTTAAAAAATCTTTCTATAGTCTTTTGAACATACTTTTTTTTCTTATACACCATTTTAAACCTTACTATAGCAACAGTACAGTTTCATAATTGGTAAATTATTCTTTGCTACCAACTCTCCCTTTTCCAACTGCTGCCTACAGTTACTGTTGAGGTTTTTTTCTACCATCTTCACTGTGAGTTTAGCTGAAAAAGCTTCTGTCACTCCATCACTGTTTTCTTTAATATTTAACGCAGTATTCTCAAACAACTTTTCAGATAGAAGCTCCTAATTCAATATTACTTACTTTTCATTATCTTTGCTCATATAATTTGTCATAGTGTTGTCCAAAAAGCCGATTTGTTGCCTGGTGTGCAATAGGTCAATAATCACACACTCAGGAGAGGTATCGCTTATTTATTTTAGGGTTGTGCATGCCTAGGTTCTTGGTGGTTTCCCACAAATCAAGCACACCAACAGGATTTTTCACGCTGTATTTATACACAAAACTTGCAGAGATAGTAATTTTCCAAGTCCATCGATGATTGGTTAGTAATTTACATATAATTATGATACTGCTGACACCATACTTCTACTACTACACATGCTCAGGGGAAGGGTTTTCGCCTGGGTGAGGGTCTTCTTGACCTATAGGTGTGATTTTTAGTATTATAATGAGGGTAGTTCAGTGAAGGATACGTGGGCCTTGAGTTTGCTTGCCAAGTTGGCAATGTACCCTCTTCAAGGTCTAACGGCTCCAGGATGTCCTTGCTCAAAGGCAGCTACCTACTTGTTCTTCTGATTAGGGATGCCTTTGGCCTTAACATATACAAAGAACATCTTTCTTGACCTAAGCATAATATTGCTACATTGTTCTAAAAGTTGAATCTTCAACAACAGGACAAAGATTTTAATTTTTAGCATTGATCACGACAAATACCTTTCAGATCAGTTACACTTTGTGAATATATTATACCCTTTTTCAGATGTTCTTGATAATTTAGCTGCTCTTTTGTGGGACTTAAATGTACGTTTGCTTTGTTTTTTCCAGCTGCCTTCCATCTTGCTTGTCTGCTTCTTACTTCCCCACAAAGAACATCCCAAACAACTGCTTTTAAATCAACAGTTAGCGATCAGTAAACCCGGTAATGTTGCCAAGTAATCTTGAAAACTAGGGTTTGCTCAATTTCTTCCTGGAGCTCTGCCATTTTATTTTAGCTCTAGCAGGACTGCCACCCTTCAGCACTTTGTCTCTATTAAAATTTATTTGTATTCCTATTTTGTTCTTATTTCCTCTACTACTTCAGTATCCATGGAGATCTTGGTGTTTTGTGCCATTTTTGCCTGGGTAGTGGTGATAACTTGTTTTTCAGAGGTTCGCTGCCACTTATTTTGCTGTCTCCCAGCACATGGTGGGTTCCAAATGCTTCCTTTTTTGTATTATTTTGTTTAATAAGTCTACACTCTTGTTCAGCTAAAGCAGCTGGTTTACATTAGCTTAACTTCTTCTAAAAGCCCCACAGAAAAGTGAAACCATACTGATAGTTCAGCTAAAAGATATGTCCACACAAGATGCTTGTCTCACAGCAGAGGGTACTGCAGGCAGCCCTGTTGCTGCTTGAGCATGTTTGTTGCTCTCTTGGAATCACAGCCTTGCTTCTCTTGCTCGACTAGATCAGAAGCTGGACTATACAATTGCTACTGTTGATGCTAAAATACGAGGAGGACTCTGGTAATCACAGTCTAAACTTGGCTGTTGTGCAAACAACACTGCTGATTAGTGGTCAGCCATGCAATTGGAAAGGATTGAGTGCTGATCTGCAACACATCAGACAAAACTAGATGAAGCTTTGAACTGGTTGACTTAATGGCAAAATTCACTCCGTCTTTTTTTACGTCTCATGCCTAAAACTGTCTCTGTGACAATATCTACCTGGTAGTTTTAAGTGACAGATTTCAATAAGGTAAATAAGTCTGCAGTGACTTCTTAAAATGAAGATGAGTGGTGGCTACTATGCAAGAGCTACAGTCAGAAGAGCATGTAGTGATGGGATGAAGGGTAATGGCTTTAAACTGAAAGAGGGTAGATTCAGATTAGATATAAGGAAGAAATTTACTGTGAGGGTGGCGAGCCTCTGGCACAGGTTGCCCAGAGAAGCTGTGGCTGCCCCCTCCCTGGCAGTGTTTAAGGCCAGGCTGGACCGGGCTTTGAGCAACCTGGTCTAGTGGAAGGTGTCCCTGCCCGTGGCAGGGGGTTGGGACTAGATGGTCTTTAAGGTGCCTTCCAACCCAAACCATTCTGTGATTCTATGCTCTGAAGACATAAGAGAAGAACTTCAGGAGTACCTGTTGCCAGGTACGGTGAGAAAAATCTATTGAATATACCTGAAGGGTCATTCGCAAACTTTATCCCATCCATACTGATAACTGAGGAACATGGAGAGGTTGCTTGGAGGCTTGAAGCAGTAAAACTACAACAGAAGGATGCTGTCGTCTTCAAAGCAGAGATACTAGGCATTTGATAGATGGTTGGTATGTATGCCTGCAAGGTCCAAAGCTATGGCTCTTGGCCTATTTCCCCAGCCCTAGAAAGACACAAACACAGGGAACTCTGCAATTGGACTGATTTCCAACAACCTGGAAAACTTCCAGCAGCACTTAGGCCAGGTCTGTTGACATACCAGCCAACTTCTTAAATGAATCTTCTACCAGAATAGCAAACGCAGAGTACCCAGAAGAGTTACCATATGCTGTAGCAAGGAGGGGGGGGGCAACACTTTGATGTTGGGGACAGGCACGTGCCTAAAGCTACCGCTGCCTTCTATGCTTGTACAAAGTTCATAAAATTTTGCCTTCGCTTGGCCCAAACAGGAGACACATACCACGCCTGAAGTAGTATGAATCTGCATCAGCATATATGAAAATGACTGAAGCTATTACCTTGCTATGAATGCAGGGCCCTAAGTGAACACCCCTCCGCGCAGTTTAAGTGCCCGCAGAGGAACTTCATCCCTGTAACTCTGCAGGCAGGATCAGCACAAGCTTCTCTCGCCAACCGCCCTGACAGATCCCGGGCAGGCGCTTCGCTCCGGCCTCCCGCGGGAAGCGGGACGCCCTGCCGGAGGGGGCCGGGCCCTCCCCTGCCCCTCACAGCGCTCCTGAGCGGGCCCGGCCGGGCCAAGGCCACCGCGCTCGCTTCGCCCCGCCCCGCTCCGCCGCGCCTCCCGCCCTCGGTCCTCAGGCGCCCTCAGGTCAGGGCGTACGGGCCGCCCCACCGCAGCCCGGCACCCCCGGGCGCCGCGGAGCATGCGCGGAGGCGGGGCGGCGCCTGCGCGGTGCGGCCCGGGCCGCCGCGGGGGACGGGCTGTGGACGCGACGCGGCGCGGCGGCCGGGTGACGGCGGCGGCTCCTTCCGGGCGGTGGCGGCGTCGCCGGCCGTGTCCCTCGCTCTCAAAATGGCGGACGGAGGCGACGGAGGGCCCGCGGCAGGAGCAGCGGGAGCAGCGGGCGGCCGGGTCGCCGCGCAGCCCCAGGAGCGAGCCGTGGTGAGGCTGCAGCCCGGTGCGGCGGTGCCGTTCCTCCTGCCCCCGCGCGGGGGCAGCCTGTGCCCTGCCCGCGCCGCGGACCCGCCGCTCGGTTGAGCTTTTCCGGCCGCGGAGGGAGCCGGTGCCGGCCGCGGGTCGGGGGGGAGGGCGGGTGGGTGCTGCCCTGTGGCGCCATGGAGGGGCGGGACGCGCCGTTGTGTGCCCGGTGTTGCCGGCGGGTGGCGGCGGCGGCACCTGCCGAGGCGCGACGGCCGCGGGCTGTGGGGCCCGCTGCCCCCCCTGCGCCGCCGCCCGCCGCCCGGCACAGCCCCGGTACCGGCGGCCTGGGCTGGCGGCGCCCCCGACCGCCGCCTCCGGCCCGCAGAGCCGGCCCTGCCCGGGGCTGGGCGAGTCTGTCATGGAGCCCCGAGGGAAGCGGTTTGTGGCCAGCTCCCCGCAGTATCCCCCACCCCCTGTCCCCTGACTTGGTTTGACCTCTATGTAATGAAACGAGATCAAATTTTAGAAGGTTTCAAAGACTGTCCTGCGTTCTTACAGCGCTGTAGCGTATCCATGCATCTTTTATCCTTTTTCTGACTTTACCTTTCTTAATTGAAGGTGACTTTACTCGGGAACAAAAAAGGACAAGTAACAGATGATTGTTCTGCAGAGTGTAAATGAAGCAACAAATAGTTTAGAAAGATTGTAGATGGAGGTGGTTATTTGCTGAACTGAATTATTCTCTCTCTTTTTTTTTTTTTTTCCTGTGAATGACTTTAATCACCTATAGATTTAATATTCCCTTACGGAACACAGCTTGGTGTTGAGTGTGTCCAGTGGTAGTGCTTTCCTTCACAGCCTTGTGAGTGGTCACTATGTCGCAGACAGTTTTGCTAGAGGAGTTTAAAACCCAGGGGCTGTCAATTTAAGAAAGGGAGTCCGAATGTATATCAGAAACCTTAGGTTTTGTGTTATGTTTTCCTGTAACAACCTGAACATGTAGTATGGTTTTGAAATTCTTGACTGTGGGTGTTTAAATGTTGGACAGTGACAAGCCCATAGAATAGCTACTGTTTACGTGATACTACACACCATTAATAAAATTAGGAAGATATAAATAGATGTTTACTCATGGAACTTCTCTTGCAGGTGGCAGTGCTAAGCCAACAACCATTATTCTGAGCGGAAAGGTACAACGAATTACAAGGGTATCTGCAAATCATAAGCATCCACCACTAAAGTGAAGTATATTTCTGTGGCTGTAACAGACCTATGTGTGGATTTTCTTCTATATTAGAAACAATTTAATTTTAACTTCGTAAAAATGTAATTTGATTGCATTATGTCAAAAAATGCAATGTGGTCAGGCAGCTCCTTAACCTTGGGGCCCATGTGTAGAATCAGAGGGGTACTGTGGTGATAGTTGCAATCAGCAGCAAAGCAATGCAATCAGCCTTTCATTATTCAGGGACATAAGAGGCTGAGTTAGCCCAGGCAATGCGTAAAACTGTTAATAGTGGTATTGTGAAAAACATGGAGATCCTCAGCTACTCAAAGTTGATGCTGGTCCACTAAGTTGTCTTAATTTTTATGTGGTTGCAGCCAATTGAGAGTCTGTGCCAGAATTACCGTTATTCCAAGAGGTTGGTGGCCACCCAGGCTGTGTTGTCTGCCGTATATCCAAGCAAAGTGCAGGAATTTGACAGGGAGTGTTGAGTGAGGGTATTATATTAAGGGAGAAGGGGATCTAGGGATATGGAATTAGGTTGGGTCTGACAATGTTCATGAAGTTAGATTGCAAACCTGGCTATAGTAATGCCAGAGATGGCTGTAATCTAGAAGCAGTACACCCAATTTTTGCTGTACGAAAGATGGCACTAACTAGGTGGAGCTAATGTACCCTGACTGAGTTGTGTTTTCACTGTACACGGTTGGTCTGAACATCCTTTCACTGTGGTGCTACAATCAGGAAGTTGTGGGGGTGTGGAGCACAAACACCTATCTGAACGGAGTGACCTTCTGCCTTACTGAACTTAGAATCACAGAATGGTTTGGGTTGGAAGGGACCTTAAAGATCATCCAGTTCCAACCCCCCTGTCATGGGCAGGGACACCTTCCACTAGCCCAGGTTGCTCAAAGCCCCGTCCAACCTGGCCTTGAACACTGCCAGGGAGGGGGCAGCCACAGCTTCTCTGGGCAACATGTGCCAGTGCCTCATCATCCTCACAGGGAAGAACTTCTTCCTTCTATCTGATCTGAATCTACCCTCTTTCAGTTTAAAGCTATTACCCCTTGTCCTGTCACCACATACCCTTGTGAAAAGTCCTCCTCCAGCTTTCTTGTAGGCCCCCTTTAGGTACTGGAAGGCATCTGTAAGGTCTCCCCAGAGCCTTCTCTTCTCCAGGCTGAACAACCTCAACTCTGAGCCTGTCCTCATAAGGGAGGTGCTCCAGCCCCCTGATCATCTTTGTGGCCTCCTCTGGCCCTGCTTGAGCAGGTCCATGTTCTTCTTATGTTGGGGGCCCCGCAGCTGAACTTGTCAGATCTGTCTCAGTGTCAGCCCGGTCAGACTGACTCTTGCTCTCCTTTTTCATCTCTGGCTTTGGGTGCAGTTGGTTGTAGTGCAGCACCACATCTGGCTGCGTGAGGAGTAAAGCTTCCCAGAGCGCTGGGTGCATGATGCAGGATTACCTGAATGATGAGCCAGCCTGATTCTGGAGTGGATGGTGATGACTCAGGTAATAAACTCTTCTGCACCCAGCCCAACTCAGTGGTTTCTTCTGTGCGCTTAACTCCAACTCTTCGGGTTGGATGACTGTAGTTGGAAATATCTGAGTTGGTGTCTCACTGCGTTAGTTTAAGTCAGGTCCTGTCTCTGCCCTCTACTGTGCTATGGTGGCTGTACTGCTTCCTGAGCTGAGCTGCCCTGAAAGAGAGCGTGCTGAATTTGGGCTGCACTGGCACCGATCTAGTAGTAAACCCTTTCTACCAAGCTTAAGTTTACTTTCTTTTCTTTCCCAACAGCATCTGCAGTTTGCTTGGCTGACTGGGGGGCTGGACTTGGCTTGTCAAGCAGTTGGCTAGCAGGCATTGCTGGTGGCCTAATAAAAAGCCTGTTTTGCAGGCTGGAGCCCAACCCTTTGGTTGTTTGGCCATCTGTATTCTAAACAAATTCCAGTTTGACTCCTGCCTGCTTTGGTGGCTGTTATCTGGAATATACGAGCAGTGTTTAGATATTAAAATACTTCAAAGATTTTAATTTATACTAGATCTTCAAATGTTGATGTATTTTTACCTTCTGAGTAATATTTGTGAAGAAAAGGGATTTTTTTCCGAAGTCCCATCTTTTGTCATCAGTCAATACTCCTATACAAAAGCATAGATGTAAGTGGGGTAGTGGTGTACAAGAAGAGAAAAGCTTTATTTTTAGGCTATTTCCTTAAAAGCAGGAAAGTAACTTGATTTGGAATTTTAATCCCAGAAAGCAAACCATGATACAGGTACTTGTGCATTCTGAAGTATTTCAGATCTTGTTTTCTGTCGTTCAATGCTGTTATATAGTTGAGAAAACGCATATGAGGAGCCTTGCTTCTGTAGCTGTGTTGCAATGAAGTAGTAATATGGAAGGGTTGTTCATATTCATATGCGAGTTATTTCTTGAGATTAATGAAATCCGAATTAGGCATCGTATTTTGGAGTTGCAGTGACTTCTTCCAGTTTCAAATCTAACCTCTCCTAAACTGAATTAACCTGCTTAGACCAGATGACATGTCCATATAATTTTACATCAGTTTATGTTAAGCTAAATTAGTTTAAAATTTCAGTTTTAGGTAAACCAGCATATCCTTTTGTGTAAATAAGCCCTGACTTGCATAAAGTCAAAGATGGTGTTTTTTGAACAGTGCAGTGTGTTAGCAGAACACTATACACTTGCTTCTATCAGTGTCTAAGAAGTCCATGGAAGTTGCAGCAGGTAACTGGAGCATCGCCAAGGTCCCGCTTGCATTTAGCACTCTACTGAAGTGCTTTCATTTTCTTATGGCATTGAGCAATGCTGTGGTTTTTCCTTCCTTGTCTGCTTTCATGTTTACTCATGGTAATTTTTGTGGTTTTCGTTAGTGCAGGCGTGAACTGTGATTGTGAAGGTATCAGTCATCTTTGCTCAAGTCCACATAAAGTGCACAAATTATGGTTGCTGTAATACTGTTACAGCGCTGCGAGAGGTATGCAGCTGCAGGAAAACATAGGTGCAAGTGGATGTTCCTGATAGCATGCAACTGTTTAAGTGGTTTCTAGATCCCAGAGCAATAGAGGAGCTACGGATAAACAGGTTGGTTTTGTTGTATAAGGGAGATGCTTGGGAGATGCTGAGTGAGTGCTAAATACAGATAGATTAACCTAAATTTTATTACGTATTCATTCACTGCAGAATTAGACCATGTGTGCAATGGATCTTAAAATTCAAGATAATTGGAAAATTGGGTAGTTGTTAAGACAAGTTTGAGTACACAGGAATTAATACAAAAACCTAGTGGAATTTTTTTTGTTTTTTATTTTGTTTTTCAAACATAACTATACCAAATTTATTAATTATGTCTTTATAAATATCCACTGTAGTTACAATTTTTGAAGTGCAGTCTGGTGCTAAGAAATTTGGTAGATATGTTCTTTCAAGGGTAAGAGACCACCACATGGATGTTAAGGATCGAACAAGGAAAGAATCAGTCTTTCCTTTGTTTCTCTAGAAACAAAATTAAAAGGTTCTGTCAAATGAACAGTCAGAACCAAAAGAAAAGGTTCGATTTTTAAAGTCTCACAGAATACTACAAATATCTGCAAAGATGATGATTTTGCTGTTTTTCTAGGAAGAATATTTTTTTCCGCCCAAAATATGAATATGTATTTTGCACATTATTTTGCTTTAATATGTGACACTGAATTCCCGTTTCCCCCATGTTAATTGTACATTGCTATCCACGTAACGCAGGTTTCGCCAAAAAATTTGGAGCATGAAAGGTGTTTAGGTTGCGTGTCTCAAAGACTTGGGAATTACTTCTAGAATTTCTGGCTACTTTGTTTTGCCTGTTGAGCCTACCTAATTTTGTAGCATATTTAGGCTAGAGTGTCCAGTTGGTAGGCAGTATGATAGAGATATCTACAGCATGGCAGAGAGAGAACTACAGGCCGTGATTTCACTTCAGATGTCTCCTGGGCACCTGTTTGCGTTCAAGTGCTTACCTCCATGAACTGAAGCTGCAGTCTTGTGATTTTGGAGATGACTGTGATTTAAAACTGACACCTGACCTGCCTTGAAGATGACATTAGTTTTAGCTGTCCAGCAGCCAGAACAGTAACTGATGGAGCTGGTGGTTACTTTTGCTTCTCTGGTTGTCACTGTTTTGCTCTGTTCAGCTAAACTTCTCATTGGATACTACTGGAAGCAAGGTAGATTCTACTGTAGACAAAGCTTTAGTAGTCTGCTCTGTTGTTATGAGTCTCATTCCCAGTGGGCAAACACCTGCATCATTAAAGCCTCTTTTAACATTAATTGGCACCCTGCTTTGGCTTAGGGGCCAAAGTTTAAATGAATGTAGAGATCAAACACTTCTTTTATGTCTTCAGGTCAGAGTTGATGTTTAGTTAGGACAGTGTTAGACAGTCTTGAATGCTACCCATGTTGTGCCAATAGAAAATAACTTCTGAAACCAAACTTGCTTCTTTCAGTGTAATTACTGATATGCAGAACAGACCAAAGTTTGGTACATGGCTGGTTCCCAGCTATATTATATAAAAGACCCATGTGACTGACGTGTCAGGAAACAGATATTTCATAACTGAGTTCTAAACTGTCATTTGTTAGGCTTAGATTCTCTACTAAAACATTGGCTATACTTTGTTGAAGAATGTGAAACATGTCATGAACAGCTACACAGTGCTTATGTACCAAAACACTAGGGTGAGTTTCCATTTTAACTCCCTGAACTGTGCCCTTTCTGAGATACTAGTAGAATTTATGCTCCTCAAAAATTCAGTTTGACTTAAGGCAGGGAAGAACAGATACGATAATTAATTTCTAGTGCTTATTTTTTAAGCCTCTTCTTTGGGGAATATATGTCTTTGAGGTTGAAATAGATTTCCTTGTTTCCTTGTTATTTTTACTAAAAATAATGCCTAGGTGTTTTATACTGCAGTTGGATCTTCTTTTCAGTGCATTAGAAAGCTGTTAATTTTAAATTAGAATAAACAGAAAGAAAAGTTGTGCTTAAAATTTAAAAGCAGAACCTTATATGAAAATGTTAGTTCAAGAATCTTTTGAATTTTGCTTTCTAAAGAAATTTTAAATGTTCTGTATACTTACCAAAGAACTTCTGCATGTTTATCCTTTTAAAGTGTCTTTTATGTTGCTCAGTTGGATAGATGATATCAGAATAAAAGTTCTCTGTGATCCATTGTCCTGCTAATCTCTGTTTCAACTAGTAACTGTTCTGTGCATTAAAGTAAAGCAGCCTTTTGCATTTGGAATTTATGTTGAATGGCACCTGCTTGAAATCAGTATGTCCCCAGCATTTTAGATATTTACTTTTAAAATCCTGCTTCTACCAGCTGTTTTGACAGGCATCTGGTATTGCCATCTCATGCTTGACAGATATGTCATGCACAAATTAAGCTTTTTTACAACTCCTTTAAACTGGAATACTGGACCAGGTACAGGTTTTAGTTTGTGCTACTGGCAGTATCTATTCCTTCATAATTTGTTATTTAATGTTTATAAATATTAATATTCCTTCTTTTTACTGATTACATTAATGTATATATCTAAAAATATAGTCTTGAAATTTATGCAGTCACTTTTTCACTAAAAGATCAGTGTGTCAATCAGCGCAGTTAAAGTAGAGCTGGTTTTTTATAGTATTGCCTAATGCAAACTGTTAGTTTGAAAAGACTTTAGAATTCAAACAGAACTGTGCTTGGAATGTAAATCAAAAACTGTCATGGATGTAATAGCTGCTGAATTAATGTATGTAATAAACCTGTTGCAATGGTAAAGAAATTCTGTCATAGTGGTGAGAAATCTCATTCAATGCTTGATCTATAGGTGAAAAGTGAATTGAGAGAGTTTGTTAAATTTTTTCGCTTTTTCCTTATATACTTAGCTCTCATCCTGTTACTATTTGCAGTGTTCACAAATGAATGTGTTTGTGAATGACAAAATTGGATATGGATATATTGGACATATCAATGACAGATATTTTTCTCTTTTTATAGCAGTATTTGTAGGCAAATACAGTTCTTCATCCTGTGACCTTCTCTGACATGACGCTTATTTAAAAGGTTTGGAAAAAGCCTCCGAACTGTCCTTTTAGATGTAGGAGAAACCTGTGTGTTTGGTTGGAATTGACTTCTGGGAAGGTCTCTGTATGCTTACATGTGGGAAGAAATATTAGTAGTCTGATCCCACAGAGGAGGACATGTTTCTGTGCAAGATAAGAGATTATCTCCTAACGATTCTTTCTCAAGTGGTATTGTGAGGTACTGCTTCTGTGGTCATATTCTTCTGAAGAGCCATTAAAGATTACAGATTACTGCTTTTGTTATACAGAACAAATCAAATGTCTTGGCCAGAATGGTTGTTGTCTTTGGTCTTTTGACAAAACTGCTTATGCTTGAGAAACATATCTTTGCAACTCCTCCTGGCTCCCTTTGTCTCCCTTATTCACACAGGTTGAGAATTACTGTCATCTTAAAAAAATGAGGATGTGACAGGAATGTGTGATTAAAGGAGGAAGAGAGCTGGGGCTGGAGAAGGTTAGAAATATAAAGTATAGAAGAGGAGATAGTAGACAATGCGTGTCTTTGACGCACGCTCTTCGCCAGTGTCAGGTTCCTGCACGTCACCTTTGCCTGCTGTTTTCAGTACCTGGGAATGCCCACCGACGTGGTGTGGATGTTGCTCCCTCCACAGGAGGAGGGGTGGGGTGCTGCTGCCATGATTACCCCTAGTTCATTCTGGTCATTGTTTGTGGCGGTTTTATTTCTGGGCCACATGCATATGTCTGTATGGTCCATGTGATGGCATGGCCGTTTCTTCAGCTAACTTTTAATAAAAATGAGAAAATGGCCCAAAAAACCCAAAATAACTTAACTAAGGTTGCTAATACAGATATTTAAAAGCTGAGAAATTTCAGAATTCAGATTTGAGGTGGAGTCTTAATTTACTCCAAACATATGTAGAGGTGATTTTCTAAATCCTGTAATCTTCATTTTGCAGCCCAAAAATATTTTCCAGTGGTATAGTGCCAGTTGGAGTGAGTGTGTTCAGGCCTGCTTCCTCCGGGTTTTCCTTTGTTAGTTCCAGTCTGTGGGCTCCAGTGAGTAGGGTGTGAGCGCTGGGGAGCTGTGGAGAGCTGACTGATAGTAGTATTTTAATTACATGATAATGTTTTTATCTTAATTGTGTTATCTCATGACATGTGCCGCTTTCAGTACACTATTTCAAATTTATTCTTGAGTGGAATCAAATTTGGAAAATGACTTTTCTGTAGGGCTTACTTGTGGCAGAAATTGGAAGATTAGTAGAGATTGAGAAAGAAATTAGGTTTCTCATGGTTGAAGGTGTTTGAATCACAGAATGGTTGAGGCTGGAAGGGACCTCTGGAGATCATCCTGTCTAAACTCCCTGCTCAAGCAGGGTCACCTAGAACAGGTTGCCCAGGACCACATCCAGCTGCCGTTTGAATACGTCCAGGGATGGCAACTCCACAACCTCCCAGGGCAGCCCACGCTGCCAGTGCTGAGCAGAAAGCTGTGGTGCAAGCCCCATCTCTGCTTGCAGCTGTCTTGCACAGCTCTAGGCCTTTTCTAGACTCCCAGTTCATCCTGTGCATAGAATGGTTAGAACTTAATTGGTGATGATACAGTATTTTATTTCCCCTTCATCAGTCAGTGTATGGTCAATAAACAAATGCTAACAATTTATTCATTTATATGATTTTTATATCTGTAGTGACAGAGCACTTGGTGGGTATGTGCTCAGATAAAGGAGTGAGTGAGCACAGGGAAGGTGGGACTCCTCAAAATGTTAATCAGAGTATTCAAACCTGAATTTCAATACGTGTGCATAAGAGGACCAAGCTAACACTGGACAGTCAATCTTAACTTAAGGGTGTGCTTTATTTGGCAGCTTCTGTATTTTTGATAGTCTTGTGTGTCATTTTATACAGTTGAATATAGTATACTAAACAGATTTTGATGCAAGGAATAAATTACTTCTCCTAGGAGACACAGGGGGTATGGGATAGGTCTGAAGTTTAGCCTGGTGCAGCTTTTAGAAATAAGAAAAAGAATATTATTGTTTCTCTTGTGAGTATAATGGATATTGCCTGGGTGATGTCTAGGTGGAGGATATAATTTAGTGTGTTTACCAGAAGGCAGCCAGCCTGCTTGAGAGAGTTCGCTCTCTTCCCTTCTTCACTCTTGTTCCCTACTTCCTGTCTTCCCTTCTCTAGACAACATTTAAATAGAATTAAAAGCTTTGCACAGGAATGCTTGAAATGCTTATGAGTTAGACTGTGTGCGAACCCATTCTACTCTTCTGGCAGATTTTCAGGAAAGCTTAGCCCTGTGTTTCTTGAAACTATGATGTGCTCTGTTCCAACAACGCAGAAACTAAACTTACAACATCTCTGGGGAACACGACTTAAGATAGAAGAGCTATAGGCTGGGATTCTCTTGTGCTTTGGAAAGAGAGCATGCCAAGGGGTCACATCCCACACCTCTCGTTTGAACAAATACAGTAACCAAATTGGGCGGGGAACTTGCTAAAGCTATAGTGCAGTACAGGTAACTTAAAACAATAACTAAAAACAAGTTACAGGAGGAAACATGTTGTGAGGAACTGAAGGAGTTAATGCCTCATCCACACAGAAGGCCTCAAGGACAAACTGTGGCCTTTTTGGTTAGTCTAAGGAATGAATTATCAGTCTAGGGAAGCACAGAGTGTATTGAAGGGTGCTCGGCTCTGCTGCCTTGCAGTTGTATAGCCAAATTCCCTAGATAAGCCTCGAAGAGGGGAGATGTAGACTGAGTAAAACCATATGTTTGGGTTAAGGCCTACGCTTTAATTTAGGACTATAGCCTTGAAGAGCTAAAAGTCTGATAAGAGAGAAGACAACTGACACCAGATGCAGCTAATGACTGGATAGGTGCCCAAGAAACAAAAACTGAGGAAAAGGCAAAGGTGGTAGGGGGAGATCGTGACCGCTCACTCAATTGAACAGAAGGGTTAATGCACCCCATTCCCCCTCAATGCACATGCAGAACCCATGTTCCACCTTTTCCATGTCTCTCATGCTGATAATTTCATGAAATACCTGGCCTTCTTTTGTCTAGTATGCAAATCAGCCAATAAAATGAACTTAAAAGGCATCAGAAAACTTTGCTGGGTGTGCACTCACCACCCAAGATTACCAGAAGTGAGACAGGACTGGAACCGGGGGAGGGTGTGTGTGTGATCTGGATTCTTTAACTCTCTTTCTCCCTTCTCTTTTTCTTTCCTTCAATAAGACACCACAATGGTTATTATCCTTTTCCAAATTTAAGTTGTTTCTACAGCAAGTAAAAGATTTTAACTGGTTGCTTGGTGTCGTTTCGCCTTAATTTAACCCGAGTGGATCGTAAAACCTTTATGACTCCCTGGGCTCACACTCTGGGTCATAACTCAAGTTTAAGGAGGAACATTGAATTATGGAGTTTAATTATGATAGGAATAATTTACTTCCACTCATCTTAAACCAGACATATAAAACATACACATGTGATCAAGGAGTTCAAATTTCAGTTACCTTTACAATTTGATATCTTTCTGAGACCCCCCAGCTAAGTATGATATTTTTCTTTTTCAAGTGATGTTATGCAAGTATTTGATGGATTGGGATTTAATTTTCAGTTGCTTTTTACAATTTGGTGTCTTTATGACCCAGGTAAGCATAGCTTTTCTTAAAAACATTGTTCCTAGGTAGTTGAAACATTTGAGCAACTTCATTAAAATAAAAAGGCAGTCAGTTAATTTGTTTCCTTTTTCTTTTGTTCCTTAACACTGTGAATATTGATTCATGGAAACAGACTCAGAGTTATAAAGCAGGTATGTTTACTCCGGTGCCGGGGTGCAAGGGGATTTCTCCGCAAAGCTTGCACACCAACAGCACATTTTACCAGAAAGTGGATATACATATTCATTGGGTTATGTAATACAAATATACATATGCATAAGTAAGTCTGGGTTAGTTCAAAAGGCTGGTGTCAGCAGTTTATCTTTGCACGTGCGCGTTGCCTCCTGGTGGTTGTCTTCAGGGGTCTTTTGGAGGAAGGCTCACAGTCTTCTTCACCTTGTACTTTTCTCGGAGCATGCGCAGATTCTCTTAGTCAATTTCTTGAACAACAAGAGTTGTTCCAGCTGGTTTACCATCTCTATCTTATCTAAAAGCACCAGTCTATTGGTTTCTACAATCCATATGTGGCTATCTATTCACTACAAAGACTAAACTAGTTAAAACCCATCTGCTTTCCAAGGACATGTCTCTTATTTTTGCCCAACATAATAATTCTTGGTAAGTTTCCACAGAAAACTGCTTTGTTTTGATGAACACAGTAGCCCTTGGTAAGTTTCCACAGAATAGTCAGGGCAAGCAGGATTATTAAGCAATATTCAGAAATCATTATAAGTTGCTATAAGTAAATAAGTTGCAAAGCAGGTGATCATTTCCTTGTATCAATATGTGAAAATAAATACGTACCTATATAGTTGAGTGCTTGTATGCATATTTATACAGAATGCATATGTATTACATGCATGTGTATGGTAAAGTTTTATGACCGATATGGAGATCACAGTGGTGCTTACTGCTCAAGTAATAAATCTGTTCTTGATCAAGAATTTTTGTTAAAATTGGAATTTAAATAAATGGTTCCTTTCACTTCATGGATGAATCTTCATTTTCAGGTATTTAAGGATGGGTTGAATGCTTTGTGCTTCAAGAGATCTGATAGACTGGTCAACCTGCACTTATAAAATGAGGATATTGTAGGATGATTTGAGGACAAATTTGCTCTCCTGCTTGACCACGTTATGCATGGCTTCTCTTTTCCATCGGTGTCTGCCATGCATTTTCTTCCATAACTTTTGAGTTCATGGATCACCATGATAAATGGAGAAATGAACTATGTAAGGGTAACAATGCTAAGGAAGATTGATAGCCAAAATATCAGTAGAAGCCTCAGGCTGAAACTAAATGTACTAGAAGTGTAGTGTGTCTTATTAAAGTCATAAAGCAAATGTTTAGAGTGAATACAGTGTGGAACAAATCTCCTTTAACAGGTTAGTTTTGGGTAATGGATGTTATTCTTAGTCTAGGCTCTTTCAACAGGGTATCTCTATTTCTTCTGTTTAGATTTTGTATGTAGACAGGTTTTTTTGTACTTGTCTATATTAGGTAAACATACAGTTTTTCAAAAAACAAATATGCAGTTTCTACTTGATGTTTGCAGATCTGGCTTTCAGAGTACTGGGATTGTAGCACTTTGGACTGCAGGTGTTCTAGATACATTTATTTTTTTTTTTTTGAGAACTGTTCTAATCTAGGTAGTAAACTAGGGAGCTGTAGTAGCTTTATGGTTCTATTGTTTAATCCCTTATTGCTGTCAGTTTTGGGGGGCAATCCGTTTATTCGATTGATGTAGGTTTAATTTTAAGTCAGAAATCAGGATTTTTTTGTTATTTACATAAGAACATGTGCATTTTCATCCTCTAGAAGTTGAATAGTCTTACTTCTTTGAGCCTTCTCTCAATCTGAACTCTGGTGGTTGCTTTGATCATTCGCTGCTTGCTAGCCTAGAGGAAATTCCCTTTAGAGCTATTTGTGAAGTTACATATGTATTTTATTTTCTTGCAAAAATAAATTTTTGGGCATAAATGAAGTTTGTGTATGAAAGAAGGTTGTCTTTAGGAGCCTTGGTGGGTAAACTTGTTACGTGATTTGCAATGGGGGAAAAACAAACGGGAATAATGTGAAAGAAAGAACATTCAGACTTGAAGGACAGAAATAGAACAATTGGAGAGAACTTTTCAGAGAACTAGAGTACTTGCAAGTAAAATTAGAGACTGAAATTAAGACGAAGAACCTCAAGTCAAACCACTTTTATTAATGGTCTTATAAATATGAAATTTCATTTTAGTCTGGTTTCCCAAGGACATTAAGATTATATAATCAGTTGGGCTTTTTACTCCTTCAATAACTATTGAACCCAACGACCAGTTCCAACAAGACTTTACTGAAGCATAACACTTTCAAAGACTGTTAAGTTGCTGCATGTTTTGTGATATCACCAGCCTAAGGAATGAATCCCAAACTTATTTACCAGCTAAGACAGGGAAACCTGCTGCTGCTGCTCTTTCCATTTGTCAGCAGCAGAACAGACATCAAGATTTGTTATTGGCTGGCCTGTTGGCAAGCATGTTGCTGAAAATTAATTCGTGCATGTGTTGCTTTAGAGTAGCATAGCACTTGCCAACTCTTGCCTCAGAGTGTTTTAGTAGAAGACTTCAAGGGAACAGAGGTTACTGTGGTGGGTACTGAAAGGAAAATAGCAGAGAAATTCTTGGGAAACCATGGCTTCTTGGGTTTTATTGCTTGCAAAACTGACTTCTGATGTGAAAAAGAGTTCTGGATTCATAGAAGAAATGCTTAATCTTATTTTTTTTTGTGTTTATTTATTCATTTATGTCTATCCATGGGTGTACTTTTCTTGCAGTGGTGTGATGAGAGATTCAACTTCCAAGCTACGTTTCTACAGTGCTTGGCAAAACATGTGCCAAATATTTACTCAGCTGAAATGGACCCCTTGCTGGAGAAACAAGAAGAAATGGTCCAGGCAGCAATATTATACCCCCTGGAATGTTATTTGTTTGGGGAAGACCCAGATATATTCCTGGAGAAACTACAACAGAGTGGAACCTCCCAGCTCTGTGGCAAGGTGTTCAAAGGAGGGGAGACAACATACTCTTGCAGGTAAGAATGAAGGTATGTTATCATGAATGTTCCCATGTAAGATAATGCAGCAAAGTGGTTTAATAAAATTAGTTGTGATGCTAACTATTCATTACTTGTGTCATGGTAGGTCTTTGCTTAACTGACAGTGGCATTTGCTTCACATTGCAAATCACTTTAGAGTGAGGAAAACTGAATATGAAAAACAGATTCTGGCAGAGAAATGAGGAAGGAAATGGAAAGGATACTAAAGGTACTGAAAGCCATTGGTTGAAAATATTGGATGATAGGGTATGACTATGGGGTCTGTACCTGAATTGAGGGAGGACAGGCATAAAAATCTGTGCAGATTTTGCCCTCTCAAAGTCTTAAACAGAATCCAGCAGTTCTGAACATCATCAGTCCTTTGCTTAAGCAATGGCTGTGTGACCAATGGTCACTTTTCACTTTTTCTCATCCTGGAGTATATTAAAGATGGCAGCCCATTGATTTGATACAATTTATTTTATTAATTCATATTACTACAAATATATTAATGAATATGAGTATATGAAAATAATAATATTAAAAAGCCAGAGGTCTTTGTGGTGGATGTAAAGATTGCAACTGTGCTGGCAACTTATTAGTATTAATATGATGCTATTGTCATAGTTTATTGTAGTTTTTGGTTTATTTTAAAGCCTAAAAAAATGTAATCAGAAATACCAAAAGAAGATTATTAAGGATGAAAAATATTATTATGGCTAAAAACATAGCCTTTGGAATTAGAAAAAACAAGCCCTTAGAATTTAGAAAATGTCAGAATGAAACCTCTCTGTAAACTTTATGAATTACACTGTAAGGTTTTAATCAATCGCATACTCTTCAGTGTTTTCTAGGAATAAGTTAGTGTTGCGTATGAAAGGACGATGGTTTTTGAAGAAGTCCTTATGTATTTGCTAGGAAGTGTATAGCGACTGCGACATTGGATTATACAAAGGAAAAGGGTGGTCAAGGCAGTTTAGTCCTGCTGTAACAGGAATAATTGTGTTCCTACCTCTGCAGAGTTCTTTTATGAGAGCAGGCAAAAAGACAAAGCTATGTATCTTAGAGGTGGTCTCTCTTATTTTTTTTGAGTTCCTGTCTTGCAAAAATAGAAATACTGTACTTACTACTGCAGCTGAAGCTAAATGTACTTTTTCTCTAGGCTTATAAAATGCTAAAAATAATGGATACTCTGAAATATTAAAGTGAAATATTTTGAATTGGACATTCAAATATAGCAGGCATTTCTGGCTTAATTTTTCTTTCTTTTAGCTCACCTTGTAGTAGATTAACAGTAATAAATAAATGTTAGTGAAGTATTAAATTATTGTAATGATAATTATCATCTAAAAGTTTGAAAGGAAATTAATTCTGTAATCAGAATTACCATACTATTTTAGCTGTATTGTAAAGGGGGCTTGAACTAGATGTTGAACAATGGCATAAAACAAAAAACTTGATATGTTGTCATTAAACACCTGTCATCCACATTTTGCATAGAATGAATTATCATTTAAAGAAAAGAGAGTGACTAGGTTTTAGGGAAAAATGGCAATATAAAAAAGCATGTATATGTGGAGCATAGAAAAAACTGAAATTAGATTGTTGATGAGTGTAATTCTGGATTTTCAGGTATTTGAGTGCATGACTGAAACTTGAAATTAAATTTAAAAGTATCTATTTTTTGTCTCACTTCAAAAGTAATTTTCTTTAGATTTTAACTTCTAATAGTTTTAACAGTTAGAAACATAACCTAGCAGAAGTGTAGCAAAAGTTTCATTAGCAAACTGACTACAGTTGTTGGAAACAATAATAACGATAGCTTCAGAATTATCATGGTTTTTAATAGCTGCTTATTCTTAGCAAAATACATTAGCAACAAGTTTTGAAAGTGGAACTCAAGCATGTTTCTGATTAGAATCTGGTATAACAGGTTTGAGTACATGGTTCAAGCCTAACATGATTGGTTTTCATCTTCTTTCTGTGATGTGGACTAGCCAGTGTTTTTATAATTTTAATCTGTTAATATTTTTTTTCCAGAGCAGCATTTTCTTTTGTGCATGAAAATTTCATGTGTTTGTTTTAGAAAGTTTTCCAGTTACCATTTTTGTTGCAGAGACTGTGCAGTTGATCCCACTTGTGTACTCTGTATGGACTGCTTCCAGAATAGCATTCACAAGAACCACCGGTACAAGGTAGAAAAATCTTATATTAAGAAATCGTAATTCTAGCTTCAGAGAAGATATTTTTTTTTGAGGGTATAATAAACTGCACATAAACCATTAGTAAATTTTATTAAAAAAAAATATCTGGTATTTACTACGTAGTTAACTATCTTTCTCTCATGTTTCTAACTATGTAAAGCCTCTTTTAAGAACAGTAAATTTCTAGTTCAAGAACCAAAGGATAAGGGAGTGTTCATGAATGCATACATTGTTATTCTCTTTGACAATATCACAGAAGTGTATGTTAGAGCAAAAAAGTGTCACTGAAAGTGACAGTCCTGTCCTGAGTCTCAGCCAGTACTGTTTGGAGATTTAGAATGAGTGTGTGTATACAGGGGCCATTACTTCAGCTCTTAAGTCACTGATGCAGTCTCTACATTTCCACTCTGTTCCTCCATTTAGATTTGCATAAACTACTTTGTGCTTAGTGTGGACTATGATAAAGTTAAGACAAATGCTAAGCATCAATTTTTTATTGAGAAGTTTGTTCTAGAACTGGATCATCTCTTTTTGATATCCTTTCAATTCTCTTTGAGCCAAATCTGTGTTATCTTTGAGAGATTCCCATGTTTTAATTAAAGAAGGGTATTTTAAATAATTCTTAGCTAACTGTCATCTGTTTCCTTCCTAGGCCCCCTTTTTTGCTTGCCCTCTTCACTGAGGACTCTGTAATTTCAACAGCCTTGGAAGCAGAAATGGAAAACAACATATTAAGTGTCATTTTTAAAGCTGGTCTAATTCTGCTGCAGTAGGCAAGAAAATGTACAGAAGCATTACATATTCAATTTAATGATCTTTTATGACCAAAAAGTGGGCTAGATTTTTTTTTTTTTGCAGCTATTCCTTCTATTCATTGACATGACATCCATTGAAGAGATTTGTCTTACTTGTATTACCATTTGGTCATAAAACTCCTTTAAGTGGGTATGTTTCAATGAGAGACAGTTTGGAAAAAGGTCCTAGCAATCTCAAAATTAACTGGGACTAAAATACAATATTCTGCCCCTCTGTATAAGTTTGGTATATATTGATTCAAAGACATACAAAACTACTTGGATAATGCAAATATAATTTCTGTGTACACATGCATGCACACACACAGTTTACAGAGGTAAGAGGAAAACCAGGGAAAATAATCAATAATGACTACAGAGCGATTTAGAATCACAGCTGGGCTGAGAAGCTGTTGTCCTTTCCCTATTCTTCACTAACTTCTTCAGGCAAAACATCAGCCTTGGAAATAGGTAGTCAGATGGGAGCAGATTTTCTGCATTTCCATTTTAAAGATGCAATCAAAAGATGCAGTCTTTTATAGATTCATAGAATAATTTAGGTTGGGAGGCACCTAAGGAGGTCACCTAGCCCAACCTCCTGCTCGAAGCACGTCTAATTAGATCAGGTTATTTTAAAACATTTCAAGTAAATAACAAATTTTTTAATGTCTTTTTATTGGGTCACTTAGTGTTTTTTATAATTATTTTAGGATTGGGGATTTAGAATAAGCTAAGGGTAATTATTTTTGCCTGAGTTTTGTCTGAACTTTGTGCGAAAATGGAGGGTCAGAATTTGTACTTTTCTGGAAGTGTGATGCAAAGTTAAATTTGCAAGAATGTGTTTAGATACTGACTATATCTTATTTTCTTTGGTTAGAAGCAGAGGTACTACTAGATGTCTAATATACATTTATTCTTGTTTAGATTATTCTCAAACTTTACCAAGTAATTTGTGAAGAAGACATTAAGCACCTTTGCTATAATTTTGCTAGTAAAACCAGAAATTATTATTTTTGCCATTTACGAAGAGCTTATTCATCAGTCATGGGCTTTTTCACCTACTTTCTAGTTAAATTGTTTGACTTGCGTACTTTTTTGCAGCAGCAACTGTATTTCCTCCTTTATTTTCTGCTCCCCTGGTAAATCTCCTTTTAAGTAAAAAAAGAAAAAAGTTGTGGTAAGTCCATTGATTATGCTGTGACTCTTGTATTTTGTAAGGAGGTATTTATACTTGCATTTGACTTAAATACGCATTTCTATTTTTCTCTTGCTTTTTATGTGCATATTTTGTGATATGCACAATAAATGCATATTTATTTGCATTTATATATGCATATATAAACTTGTTTTTACAGATGCATAGCTCCACTGGAGGTGGATTTTGTGACTGCGGGGATACAGAGGCATGGAAGGCTGGACCGCTGTGTACTAAACACGAGCCTGGAGCATCAGGTTCTGCAAAAGAGGTAAGAATATTGCTCAAAGTGAAAGAATAAATATTTTTAATGTTGCCTTTTTAACAAAAGTGCTTATTCCTGTATATGAAAGTATGTATACTGTATAAGTTATGTAACAGGTCCAATCAAGTTGAATCAGGATTTCCTTGGTCAAGATGTTTGTTGGGGTCAAACATATCTGTTGGACATCCTTTGTCTCCAAACAAAAGCAAAAGCTATAGAACAGTTTCATCTACCTGTCCTGTGCATTTTGGTCTTTAAAATTGCAGTCTCTTGCTCTTTGCTATGTGTGTTACTCAATTTTTATTTACAAATAATTGATTTCCCAGTGCTTAGTAAATGTTTAGACATAGTACTTGAGTCTAATAATATTTTCTCTTTTCCAAATTACTGCATTACTGAACAGGTTTTTTTGTCGCTTACTTCTGGTGTGTGATCTGTCACTATGACTAAAATAAGTCCCCGTGCTTTAAAACTAACTTCTTATACTAGGATGTCTCATGCTTATTGTGCCTCGTAAAGCAGCATATTAATGAGAAACATGCCATCTTATAAGTAGTTCTCAAAGAGAATGTAGGCAAATCAGTTGCTTCAGGTAGAATTGTTTTTTCAGAGCCCTACATTCTGAGATAATCAGGACAAAAAAATCTTTGCATTCATCATTGCAGATAGACCCCTAATTCCTCTTGGTTTTGTTGCAAAAGTACTGTTCTTTATCATCTGGCAAAATATCAAATGGAAAAGGAATAAAGAGCACTGGTCTTACAGAAAAATATGACAAAGTTTTCTTTCACCTGTTCATACTTCAAAAACCCATTAATTTCAATGGATTTCAGAGATAAAAATAGTTGAAGCATGAAGAAAGGGTCATCTGATTACCACTTGGAGCTTGTCACTGTAATGTTCACCTGCTTCTACTTAAGTAAAGTCTATTCTGCTGTGCAGTACTTACCCCTGAGTACTGAGCTGTCTGATAAGGCCAACTGTATGAGGTTCAGTAAGGCCAAATGCCGGGTGCTGCACTTGGGCCACAACAACCCCCAGCAGTGCTACAGGCTTGGGGAGGAGTGGCTGGAGAGCTGCCAGTCAGAGAGGGACCTGGGGGTGTTGATTGACAGACTGCTGAACATGAGCCAGCAGTGTGCCCAGGTGGCCAAGAAGGCCAATGGCATCCTGGCCTGTATCAGAAATAGCGTGGCCAGCAGGGACAGGGAAGTGATCTTGCCCTTGTACTCGGCACTGGTGAGGCCGCACCTCGATTACTGTGTTCAGTTTTGGGCCCCTCACTACAAAAAGGACATTGAATGACTCGAGCGTGTCCAGAGAAGGGCAACGAAGCTGGTGCAGGGTCTGGAGCACAAGTCTGATGGGGAGCAGCTGAGGGAACTGGGGTTGTTTAGTTTGGAGAAGAGGAGACTGAGGGGAGACCTCATCGCCCTCTACAACTACCTGAAAGGAGGTTGCAGAGAGCTGGGGATGAGCCTCTTTAATCAAGTAATGAGTGATAAGACAAGAGGTAATGGCCTCAAGTTGCGCCAGGAAAGGTTTAGACTGGATATTAGGAAGTATTTCTTTGCAGAACGGGTTGTTAGGTGTTGGAATGGGCTGCCCAGGGAGGTGGTGGAGTCCCCATCCCTGGAGGTGTTTAAGAGTAGGGTCGACATAGCGCTGAGGGATATGGTGTAGTTGGGAACTGCCAATGGTAGGTTAAAGGTTGGACTAGATGATCTTCAAGGTCCTTTCCAACCTAGATGATTCTGTGATTCTGTGATACTACGTGTTACTTACGAAACCTGTAATCAAAAGATCCAAGTTGTCTCCTCAGTGTTAGAATACTGAAAAATAGCTATGGTATGGTTAATTTTACTGCTGTCAGCATTACTACATACATGTTTAATACCTTTTCCAGCACATTCTAGAAGTGTTGCCAGAAGAAGAAACTAGCACAGTTCCTCTTTGGGAAGTATTCATTTTTGTCCTTGTGTTCCGAAGGAAAATACATATATATTTTTTTTTTGCAATGGTAGATTCCAGGTACTGTTGATAAAGATGTATGGGAAGGTAGAGCACTTGTGTTTACCAGCTTCAAAGCCACCTTTTGATACTATGGAAAACTTATGTTACAAGATGCTCAGTATCAGACTTCTAGCTGATTAGTGAGAGGTCCTTATCATATCGTGAAGAGAATGCAACAATGATCTTAAGACAAAATGTAAGTCTCAGTTGAGAATTAAGCGTTCTTTCCCTTGAAAATTGTTTTCAGCCAAAGCATCTCCGTTGCTCCTGGGTAAGTGATATTACGTATGCCTCAGGTGACCAGTTTGTCTTACAGATAGTAGCTAGCATGGATTTCACCTGTGATGGCTGACAGAAAAGTTACACAGATACCTGGATGAATGTGGCCCTATGAGGCACATTAAGAACTTCAACAGAGAGCTTGTAAATAAAATAGATTGTATCTCCCAGCTTTAAAATTTAGGGATGTCTGAGATCTTCTAACACTTGTTTCAGCGCTTTTGAGAATAATAGTATTTTTTTGTTGCAGCAACTCTGACTAGAGTCCCTAAAATGGTTTATGAAATGTTTGCTTCCTGCTGGGGAACCTGTTTCTCTGCAAGGTATAGATTTTGGTATTTGCATCTGTGACAGATCTGGTATTTTTATCTGTGACAGCACAGTCTTCTTTTTACCTCCCTTTCCTTTAGAAAAGCTTTTTCATGACAGTAAAATAACCATAAAACAAATGTTAGGAAAACCACCAAAACCTTTTATCAATTTTACCAAAAGGCTGTTTCACTGTTGTTAAAATTACACTGTTCAAATTTTGTGAGCTTGTTTCAAAACCATATTCAAACAAAGCTTGAGAGGAGACTGCATGCTTTCAGAGTTTGCAGCGTTTTATTTCTGTTTGGGTGAAGATAAGATGCTCAGAATATTCTACAGGCCATTTGTATCCAGTGGAGATAAGGTTAAAGGATAGATCATATCAATAATGACAGCAGCTAACACAGTAGCTCTTGGTTTTAAACTTTTATTGAGAACTATAATCATACCTGTGATGATAAGGAAACAGGGAACCTCCCATGCTTCTTTGAATAATATTTCTCTTCCAATCTCTGATAAAGTCTTTGGTTGGTTTGCAGTGAATTTGTTTGATCATGGAGTTGTCATCTGTCATGGAATTGTACAAGTCCAAAGCTGTGTTACGGCTGCTGTCAAATAAACTGGAACATACTCCTACAATGAGTGTTACCTGAGAGTTGTAAATGATAGAAAGCATATAATTAGACAATTATTTGAATTTGAAAAAGTAGAAAGTTACTTTTAAATAGCTCTCTGTTGTCAATGTATGTAGTTATTATGCAGTCAGTATATGTAGACTCTCTAGTAGAAGGGCAGAAGTACAACCACTACAATAATAAAATGCATCTGTATGTTAATATATACTACATGTAACTATTTGATTTCATTGTATGACCATCTTCCTTTTTTAATAAAAGACTTGTCTGTCAGGAATTTATTATGACCATGAGGCTCGAGGACATTTGGATTACCTCATCGTTTGTTCTCTGATTTGAGAATCAAGGACATTCATAATGTAGTAATATTCTCAGCATATAGTGCTTATTAAATGAGTTCCAAAGCACATTTGGAACAGACATCTTGCATATTTCTTTTCCATCATGTTTTCTGAGAGTATAGAAGTTTATCTATGCTTGTCAAACAAAAAGCACTCTCTTCTGGATGATCCTGACCAGTGCAGAGGATATATCATGCTAGGGTGTTTATAAACTTACTCTGATCAGGTAGAAGCAAATAAGAAGAGGGATGTGTTTGCAGTGTGTTTGTCTGCTATGCAGAACTTCGTAAAAATGTGCTTAGGAACTGGCTGCTATTTTTAAAAGGTAGATTAAGTTTAGAGTTTGATCTACAGAATGACCTCCTTTTAAAAATAAGCCCTTAGTAGAGGACAGGTTTCAATCTACAACATTAAAGATATACACCAGAGTTTTCAGCATTTCTGAGATAATGAGGTGAACATTAGTAAAACACAGTATCCTTACAAAAATCCTAGTTAAACCTTGGTTTAAGAAAAAAGTTTTGCAATGAGATACTTACAGAACTTGTTGGTATGTATGTAATATGGGGCTCAGAAAAGCAATTCTTCATTTTAGAATTCCCACTCCAGGCTTCTAGGAGTCATCTGTTCCCTATTGATTCCAAGTTAATGTCTTCACTGTGCCAGAAATATAAAAAAATTTTTGCCTAAATGTATCCTTAAAACCAGATAACTTTAAGAATTCCTGTCTGAGATAAGGTAAAAATACTTCCCAGGCACACTTGTTTAGAAAAGAAAAATAAATTTATTGTTAGTTATTTTTAAACTTTGATTTCTGAACATACTTTGTTCATTCTTTCACAATTTTGTTTTTTGAAGCTTTACCTGATGCTTAAATAATTACATATTTTTGGGCATGGTTCTGAGGCAATTTTATTTTTGCCCTTTCAGTTTACATTACATGAATCTTAATTTCATTTTGCTATGACTTCGATTAATGTGGATGGCATTGGAGGTGGCATTGCATCATTTAACTTTTCACTGTTTGTATGAATGCAGTCCCCCCCTTTTAATAGTTTATAAATCCTTTGATGTGGTTTACTTTTGATTTCTTCTACAGGCTGAAGGAGAGCAGCACATCTTACTACAAGGTTCTTGTTTGGAGTATCTCTTATGCACAGCTCTGCGTTTTCCTCCGGCTCTATATCATTTTTGCTTAACATCCGTTAATGCTTAAAAGGCCAAACTCTTAAGAAATACTGGAAAAAAATCTTAGTATATTTACAACTCAGTTCAATTAGATTATTCTTAGCACTATAGGGTTTTTTTATTCTGCTCCAGACTTTAAGATGATGATAGCTTTGTCAGTCTGGGAAAAAAATAACTACCCCAGACATTTACATTCTTAATTACCAAAATCTACCATGAGCTTATCCAAAATTAAGTATGTACACACAGTGATATTTATAGACTGTGATTTCACTGGCAGACATTTTGGATTGTATGTTTGACTGCAGATTATTCTTCTAATGCTTATCAAGTCAGAAAACTGTTGCTGGAAGCAATTGGTCATGTCAGTGCATCTTTACTTCCCTTCCACTACATTTTTAGCTTTTCTATCATGCACACAATGTGATTTTTACTTGTCTGAGTTTTTTTGATTTTTTTTTTTTTTTTTTAAAAGCAGTCATCTTCATAAATGGATTTGACTGTAGTTGATTTAATGGTTTTTCAAAACCATGATTCTTAGCAATATTAAACACATTACTCCTTCTGTTCTTTTAGATTTAACATATGTCAGATTGTGTATTGGAGAGGTGAATGCCCTTTGTACTTTGAGATTAAAAGTCACATGAGAAAAGCTTTATTCTTGGAAAGTGTCTTTGTTTCTCATGTTTTCTCATTCTGGCAAACACATACATACACAGATTTTTGTAGGAAGTTTGGGTGATCTTAAAATTTTGAGAAGCCTTGTGTAAATACTCTAGAAAATATCAGCCTCTATTTCTGTGTCATATTTGTATATGAAATCTGGTTGCATTAACATTATGTACCATTTATATATGCATATGCTGAAAGGAAGGTGGATGTGGAGAAGGTCTTCAGGACTTTTGGGTTAAAGCCCTCATTTCACACAATGTAGTTGTAATGTATCTGTGTCTTGTACCTGAATATTGATTGCTTCATTCTTAAGTGCAGATTTAGCAGTGATTTTCTTTGCTTATTACCTTGATTTCTCTCCTGCTTAAATGCTTATGGCAAGTATTAATAATGTTATATGATGTAGACAATTCACTTAATGAGCTTTATCTGGGTGGATATGTCAGTTCAGAGGGATATCTTGAATGATTTCTATGTCTGAGGTAGGTTTCCATGGATGATTCTGTTCAGGGAGTGTCATAAATGTTTGACAGAGTACCCACATAGAAGAGCAAGCAATTCAAGGGAAGAATTTTGGTCTGGACTTTAGTATCTTTGTATGCACAGAAAGCTGTTAACCAGCTTTTTTAAACTTTTTTTAAAAAAAAAAAAATTACTGGTTTCCTAACACATTTGGTAAGACCTTTTATAGTCTATTTCTAGATAAAAAAACTGTACGCATAAAAAAAAGGTAGGTGCCACTGTTGGAATACTACTGGGAACCCTTGGGATTAAATAATTTTGAAGAGAAGAAATTAATTTGCTTGTAAATTGGTGTGATTAATTTGCTTGTAAATCACGAAAATGCTAATTTCCTGAAACAAATATAGTGATAACGTATTCTACCAACCCTTTTCTATATTTTTAAAATTTCTTTTCCATATTAATATTGTCTCTTGTTTTTACAGAATTCTGAATGTCAGCTGAATGAAGAAATTATGGAGCACTCCAGGAGGGTGTTTCCCTCGGTGATAAAGTACATTGTAGATATGCTTATATGGGAGGAAGAGAAGGAACTGCCTCTGGAGCTCACAGTTAGGTAGGGAGTATTTCCAACTTTATCTTCAAGGTATTAGAAACTTGGATAATAATTTTGCCTGTGGTAATGTTGATAATAATTTTGCCTGTGCTCATGCAAACATATTAGTGCCAAAATCCCTGTAAACAGCACTGTGTTATTTTGACCTACAGTTATATAGAGAAAACCTGTTGGTACTTTATGAGAAGTATCCCATCAGTTACCGAGGGGAGCTGCTCCAGAGCCGGACTGATCTGCAGTGGAGCAGCAGATCGTGGTGCACAGGGAATTCTTCTGAGACAGGGAAAACGCCAGGACAGGGGAGAGACCCACCAGGAGCCGTCAGCTCTCGCTGGACATGCTGACTGAGGCCTGGGTGATGCCAGAGCAACCATGACCACCCCCACACCTATAAAAATCAACCTAGGGAGGCTTAGTCTTCACTGGCAATGTCTCTTCCCACACTTCTTAACTGGATGGACTGCAAGACAGGGACTGGGGGAGCAAAGTCCCTCCCACTGTATGAGAAGATCAGGTTTGTGACCACCTGAGGAACCTGAACATACATAAGTCTATGGGACCTGATGAAATGCATCCCAGAGTCCTGAGGGAGTTGGTTGATGTAGTCGCCAAGCCACTCTCCATGATATTTGAAAAGTCACATCAGTCAAGTGAGATCCTTGGTGACTGGAAAAAGGGAAACATTGCACCCATTTTTATAAAGAGTAGAAAGGAGGACCCTGGGAACTACCAACCTGTCAGCCTCATCTCTGTGTGTGGGAAGATCATGGAACAGATCCTCCTAGAAGCTATGCTAAGGTACATGGAAGACAGGGAAGTGATTCGAGACAGCCAGTGTGACTTCACCAAGGGCAAGTCCTGCCTGGCCAACCTGGTGGTCTTTTGTGGTGGAGTGACTACATCAGTGAACAAGGGAAAAGGTACAGATGTCATGTATCTGGACTTACGTAAGGCCTTTGACATGGTGCCTCACAGCATCCTTCCCTCTAAATTGGGGAGATACAGATTTGATGGGTGGACTATTCAGTGGATGAGGAATTGGTTGCATGGTCACATACAGAGGGTAGTGGTCAACAAGTCAATGTCCAGATGGAGATTGGTGACAAGTGGTGTCTCTCAGGGGTCTGTACTGGGACCAGTACTGTAGTATCTTCATCAGTGATACATACAGTGGGATCGAGTGCACCCTCAGCAAGGTTACAGACAACGCCAAGCTGAGTGGTGTAGTTTACATGCCTGAGGGACAGATGTCATCTGTAGGGTCCTGGACAAGCTTGAGATGAATCTCATGAGGTTCAACAAGGCCAAGTGCAAGGTCCTGCACCTGGGTTGGGGCAACCCCAGTATCAATACAGGCTGGGGGATGAAGGGATTGAGAGCAGCCTTGGGGAGGAGGACATGAGCCAACAGTGCATGCTTGCAGCCCAGAGGGCCAACTGTGTCCTGGGCTGCATCAAGAGAAGTGTGGCCAGCAGGTTGTGGGAGGGGATTCTCCCCCTCTACTCCACTCTCATGAGACCCCCCCCTGCAGTGCTGTGTCCAGCTCTGGGGCTCCCAACATAAGAAGGACATGGACCTCTGGAGCAGGTCCAGAGGAGGCCACAAAAATGATCAGAAGGATGGAACACCTCTCTGATGAAGAAAAGCTGAGAGAGTTGGGGTTGTTCAGTCTGGAGAAGAGAAGGCTTTAGGGATACATTACTGCAGCCTTTCAGTACTTAAAGGGGGCTTACAAGTTGGGGACAAACTTTTCAGCAAGGCTTGTTACTATAGAACAAGGGGTCATGGTTTTAAACTGAAAGAGGGTAGATTTAGACAAGATACAAGGAAGAAATTTTGTACGATGAGGATGGTGAAACACTGGAACAGGTTGCCCAGAGAGGTGGTAGATGCCCCATCCCTGGAAACATTCAAGGTCAGATTGGACAGGGCTCTGAGCAACCTGATCTGGTTAAAGATGTCCCTGCTCATTGCAGGGAGGTTGGACTAGATGACCTTTAAAGTTCCCTTCCAGCCCCAACTGTTCTATGATTCTATGAAAATGGGAAAAGACTGTTGTGTGTCATATTGAAAAGAAAATGGGATGATAAAACAGCAGAGAGAGGAAATAATAATGGAATAATCAAATAAATTAAAACCTCTTTTGTCCTTGGTACATGGTTTCTGTGGCTTTTTCTGGTATTGATGGTGAAGGGGTTTTGTCTTTGACATGAATAACATGCTTCATTTTCTTTTACAATTTTTTTGTATTTTACATTTATCTCAAGCTGTCAAGTGAGCTGTTGCTTGTATTGGATAGGACACTATTTACGATATTATTTTTATTTGTATGATGATATGTTGGCTTTTTCTCAGTAGAGAGAAGGTAGACAGCTACTACTGTGTCCTTTTCAATGATGAACATCATTCTTACGATCATGTCATCTATAGCCTGCAAAGGGCACTTGGCTGCGAACTTGGTGAAGCCCAGTTGCATACTACTGCCATAGATAAAGAGGTTAGTGCTTTCTGGATATGGAAGAAAGTCACTTTTTAATTATTAAGAAGTGCTACTATAGTCCCTTGATCATAGAATCTTTGTTTCTGGGATGCTGGAGCTTCAGGAGAGAGAAAGGCTTATAAAACTTATAAAACATCTTACCAATACTATAATCCTTTTTAATCAGTAAAAACCGTGGTTTTGTGTTTCTCTTTGTTCAGGTAGTGAAAATTCAGTTGTATTTCGTTAGTAGCATCAGTCTTACATAGTTACAAGTCCTGCAGTTGCATGTTTTGTAAAACATGTATATACATGCATGCTTATAGGGTAACTTTTAAAGGTTCCTTTTGATTGAAACCTAAATTTTAGATCCAGAGTTGATCAGACTCTTCATTTTACAAAGCACCTGCTACAGCACAGAACTAGTTTATATTGTTTTAGTTATAACAGTTCCACAACATACAGCTATGTCCTGTCATCTTGCCTGAAATTCTGCTGTGTGGAGAACTTGTTTTGGAAGCCCATACCTCTGATTTCCTTTGAGTGAATTTTGAGGTCTAAGCTGGACCTGTTCTTGATTTTATTGAAAGAGCTATCAAACCCACCCTTACATACCCTGCTATTTCATATACAGAAGTAACAAATCATAGGAAAGACTGTAGGAAAACAATCCAGGATGAGTGTACTTTGTGCTAGGAAGAAAGTTGATGAGGTTTGTATTTGAAGCATTCTGCAGAAATCCCTCTCATCTCTTTTAATGTGTACGTGAATTTTCCTCATCTAATTATATTAAGATACCCAGAGTTTACTTTGTCATTCCATTGTTAATTTAATTAAATCATCTTTTTTCTAAAGATAATTATCTTAATTTTCATTGACTTCTAGATGTCTGAAAGCAGCATGGTGTGGTGTGGTGTTGGTCCCTATTTCATATATAAAACCACAGCAAGGATCAGGCTTGTGACACTTTGGTTTTGTTTTATATTGGTCTTACGCTCAGTATTTTCTTTATACAGGGTCGTAGAGCTGTTAAGGCAGGACATTATGCCTCTTGTCAGGAAGCAAAAGAAGAAATCAAGGTAACTTCCTAAAATTTTTTTCTCATTTAAAAACCAAACAATTCAACCTCATTATTATAAATACTGAAGCCTTATTTGTCTGCTGTACAGTCTTTAACTTAGTACTTCCATGCTTTTATAACCTGCCTCTGAACTTTCTGAAATTGAATTTACACCACCACATTTGGTATAGATAGATAGATATCTTCAGAAATAAAACGTCAAACTGATTTCTTTTGTTGCTTGGGAGAGGTAATGGGTGGTGAGGACAAATGTGAAAACTCATGTTATCTTTATATCTGCTAATATTTACCTGACTCCTAGAGGCATTCTGAAAATGTTTCTCAACGGCCGCTTCATGTGGAGGTTCTGCATGCTGATGTTATGGCTCACCAGAAGTTTGCCTTACGCCTTGGTTCTTGGCTGAACAAACTCATGAGCTACTCAAGTAAGAATAACTGATTTTTTGTTATGGTAATGCCATGTCAGTATTTGAATGACTAATTGTCTCAAAAACTGTCTTTAGCAGTGATATTCCCTCATTAATGTACTTTCACATTCCTCCTAATTAGTAAATAAATAGTACGGTAGTATGGGTGCTGCTATCCATCTGTATGGTTATGAATAGCAGTACTTTTCTGTTCCTTCTTTCTAAAATAAGTGTCTTTCCCTGCTCTGTCTGTTCCTCTAGAAGTTTTATTATCCTCAGTTTCAGCATCACATGCCCTGTTTCAGTGAATTCTTTGCTTAAAAGCTGCTCTCCCCAGTGCTGGTGAAAAGCTGCAGAACATCTCCACGCGTGAAAGCATGCATCCTCTGCTTGAATTAATTTCTGCTTCAGATTTGATAGCTGTGATGTAATTAGACAGTGCAGTAAAACAAACACACACCTTAATTTAAAAATTTGTCCAGTAGTGGAAAGTCTATTTTAAGCTTTCAAATATTGTTCTGGTGTTTGATGATGCTCATGATTTTAAAGATTTCTGAATCAATCTAACTTTGATTTCTGTTATAGGGTTTTATTATACCTGTGCTTTGCCAAACTAAAGCCATTATAAAATTTCTTTTCACTGTAGAAATATGCATAGATTAATCTCTACTCACTGCTTATTCTCCTTCTTGATAGGGTAGATCTGCTTTAGCCTCTTTTGTAAGCTTGGATAATGAAGTGAATTTCTTACCTTTATTCCTGAACACTTACTTTCAAAGAATCATAGAAGGCTTAGAGTTGGAAGCGACCTTAAAGATCATCCAGTTCCAACCCCCCTGCCATGGGCAGGGACACCTTCCACTAGCCCAGGTTGCTCAAAGCCCCGTCCAACCTGGCCTTGAACACTGCCAGGGAGGGGACAGCCACAGCTTCTCTGGGCAACATGTGCCAGTGCCTCATCATCCTCACAGGGAAGAACTTCTTCCTTCTATCTGATCTGAATCTACCCTCTTTCAGTTTAAAGCCATTACCCCTTGTCCTGTCACCACATACCCTTGTGAAAAGTCCTCCTCCAGCTTTCTTGTAGGCCCCCTTTAGGTACTGGAAGGCATCTGTAAGGTCTCCCCAGAGCCTTCTCTTCTCCAGGCTGAACAACCTCAACTCTGAGCCTGTCCTCATAAGGGAGGTGCTCCAGCCCCCTGATCATCTTTGTGGCCTCCTCTGGCCCTGCTTGAGCGGGTCCATGTTCTTCTTATGTTGGGGGCCCCGCAGCTGGACACAGCACTGCAGGTGGGGTCTCATGAGAGAAGAGTAGAGGGGGAGAATCACCTCCCTCAACCTGCTGGCCACATTCCTCTTGATGCAGCTCAGGATGTGGTTGGATTTCTGGGCTGCAAGTGCACATTGCTGGCTCATAGTCAGTTTTCCATCTGCTAATACCTTCAAGTCCTCCTCCCCAGGGCTGCTCTCAATCCACTCATCCCCCAGCCTGTATTTGTGCTTGGGATTGCCCCAACCCACGTGCAGGACCTTGCACTTGGCCTGGTTGAACTTTAAGGTTTCCAACCTTTCCCTTGAAATACATATATCGGAATTGTACCTTTTTGTAGTTCTTTACAAGATTTTACAAATTGTAGCTTTCTGTTCTTTTTCAACTTTGTATTTATTTCAGTGATGGTATTTACTTGCTTGTTGGAGTTCCTCAGACAGTTCTTTTAATTGGTACAAACTTTTGACTGTGTGGTTTATTTCAAGGTTTCTAGTGAAAGATCGATTTTTCTTTTTTTTAATCTACATTTTCGTTCCTAGATTTTTTTTCTTACTATTTGCAATTTTATGGAATTACTCTATTTAAAACACAAACTGACAGCTAATTGTTCAGCTGTTGATTCTGTGTAAGTATAGACAAGTTGGTGTCAGTGCCCCAGCAAATCCCCAGAATGTTAGGTTTTTAAGCATTACCTTTTTAGCTGATGAGATAAACTAAAACTAAAAAGGAGTCTCCCATGTTGGGTGTAGCATTCTGGGTTAGGAAATTGTTATAGGTCAACTGACACTTTAATATGTTTTATGAGAGTTTTCAAACACAAAGATTGAAGTCTTAACATTCCTGTCCTTGTTTTTCTCGATTATATACATAAATGCTTTTGGCATAGATGCTTTTTGTGGTCTGGTGGTTCCTGTTCTTTTCCTGGTTTTACTTCAAGTGGTAGAACACAGATCAAGAAGCATTCAATACTATTTACTTCCAGGTTGTCAGGAACTCGATTCCTGGCACTCCACTTTTCCTTTTGAAATTAGTAATATAAGAGCTCATTTCTGAACAGTAGTAACCTGTGGGTGACTCTGATATGCTGATCCCCAAAACTGCTTCAGGAAGTACTGTATTTACTGATAGGTGCAAGAAAATACAAAATAATGTTCTGAAATTCTACAAAAGACTTTCAGGCTTCAAGGCAGGGACCAGTGTAGACTTGCCTAGCTTGTGCATTTCTGTTTTTATGGATCTGCTTTCAAAAGCTATCTAAATGCTTTTAATTTTAAAATACTCTTCTGCATCACTGAATTTATTAAATAAAGTAGGTAAGAATAATAATAAGAAATTAGTAAGGGGGAGAGTATGTGGGAGTATGTTCACTGAGGAAAAAGTGTTGTTAAAAAATAATTCATACTTAGGTGCCTTTTTTTTAAAAGAATAGAATTCTGTAATTCTCATTTTGTTGGCTCATATAATTTAATTATCAAAGCATTCTTGTACAAATGAATAGTTTTATCCTTATAGGTGACTTTCGCCAGATCTTTTGTCAGATATGTCTCGAAGAAGCTGGGTCTGAAAAGCCATGCTTCATAAGCAAGTTGATGCTATGGGATGCAAAACTTCATAAAGGTTTGTGTATCCATGTTGCTGTAAACTGAAGAGGCAAATTAACTTTTCATGTGTGTAACAAATGTGTAAAAGTCTTAAGTGCTACGTGGGTAGAGTTACATTTCATTATAGCTTTTATATTGTTCTTTTTATACAGCTGTTGTTCTTAGATCTGAGATAATAAATATTTTGGGTATGTATTTGCCTCATAAATTTTTCCTGCTTTATGTATTTTGAAGAATCTTTTCACAAGACATAGCCTGACTATGAGTGACTTGATGCTTACTCTATGTTTTAAATACATACCAATAAACATTAAAGATAGAAAAAAGAATATTAACAACTTTTGTTCATATACTTCATAACCATTTCAAGGCTCTTAATGGTTTTTAATTACAATTTCATACCTGCTCCTCTTCCACAGAAAGCTGCATCTTAGTACAATAAAGTGACATGCATTGTATTGGCTCTTCACAGGGGCAAGGAAGGTTCTTCATGAACTTATCTTCAGTAGCTTTTTCATGGAAATGGAATATAAAAAACTTTTTGCTGTGGAATTTGTGAAGGTAAAGGATTATTTGCTTTTTATGCTGTGAATTTTTACTAGCTTTGTAAAACTTCCCCCAAGCTTGGAGACTGTTTCAATAATGAGTTTTCAACACGCAGAGCATCAACAACTAGATTAGCTTTTATAAAGTGTATTAATTTCAATGTCACTGGTTTGTTCCTTATATGCTCATTTTGAATGCAGTATTGTTAATATTGCGTGTATCTTTTGAAATGGCAAATGAATTGCAACTGAAACTCGTCTTTCTTTTTAAAAGTTAGCTACAATAGTTAGGAAATACACAAAACATAAGACCAAGTGTTGTTTGGTTTTTAAATTCTGATAAAGGTGACTGACACTTCATGTCTCTGGACTGAAACAAAGCAAATGAAGACTTACACTCCTCATTGTACACATCTTTTATAGACAGCTGTTGAATAAATACCCATGCAGTTCACTGCAGGAGGAAGACTTGTTTTCTAATAAATCAAGGTCTTTATTGATCCTTTTTTCAGATATTTAATTTCTTTTCTTGGGGAAGAAGGGTTGTAGTAGAAAAAATATTTTGGTTCCAGTCTGACTGAACAGTTAAACTGTATATAAATCAGTATTAAGGCAGTGGGGCACATACTTAATTGCTTTGGTGTATCAAGGACATTGTGCTGTTTTTGTTTGAACTGCTTCTATTAGAAAGGAAGAAGGGCACCGAGATGTAATTCTTAAATAAAAAGTTAAACACTTCTAATTAACACTTGTTTTATTTATTTGAGTTCCCCAATGTTTTCTTTTCCTAGTATTACAAGGCACTGCAGAAAGAATACATCAGTGATGATCATGACAGAGTTCTCTCTGTGACAGCACTCTCAGTTCAGATGTTCACTGTACCTACTCTGGTATGTATAGCCTGTCTCTGCTAGAAATTTAAAATAAATTTGAGAATTGCTAGCAGTACCACCTTTGCAGACTGCTGTACTTGGCAGAGAGTCTTTATGCATTGCTGAGTAGTAAATGAATGATTTTGAGATTTGTGAAGGGCAATATGAAAGCAGGAGCTTGAGTTTATGTGAAAATTCCTTACAGAAGATAGAGGGAATGCAAATAAGTAGAAGTTTTAGGCAGCATTGTTCTCTGCATTAACTTTCTGTGCTCATTTACTGTTAACATTTACCTTCTTATGTAACTTTAAAAACTTGGGGGGGAGGAGATAAAAAGATGATTATATGTCTTTTTGTGTGGGTGAAATACGTTAAATCCTGTGGGGGCAAAGTATACCCATAGGTTTTAAAGGTTATATATTTCTTGCCTGAAGTACTAATGTAGAAGTCCTTTTCTACAAGTTCTTTCTAGAAAAAGTAACATGTCTGTTACATTGAAGCTGTCAGAGTGAACAAACATGCTAAGTCGATAGAAATTGTGTTCATACGTAATAAATTCTAAGGGAGTTTTTGTAGCTTGGACTCTTTACAAATGCTTAAAATAATTTCTAATCAGAAAGACTGGATTCAAAGGAAAAATTATATTGACAGTTCTCTTCAGCAAAAATAGGAAGAAAAAGTTTCAATTTTCTTCTTGCAGGCCCGACATCTTATTGAAGAACAAAATGTAATCACTATCATTACAGAGACACTCCTAGAAGTGCTTCCAGAGTACCTAGACAAAAATGACAAGTTCAACTTCCAAGGTTACAGTCAGGACAAACTGAACCGGGTATATTCAGTAATATATGACCTCAGGTAAGTGTAAAGCTGAGAAGCTAGAGCAATTCTTAAAAAAATTGGCAGTAAGATGAGGTGTTTCAATTCAGGAATCTGATGATAAAAATGCTTTAAAAACAAACCTCAAACCCTCAAAAAACACACATTGAAATGTTAACGGGTTGTTTTTTGGTGGAATCTTAACATTTTCAAATCCAAAATGATATTCTATAAACACATTTTTTGATGATTTTCCCTGGTATCATTCCATATAACAATTGTATTAATAAAAAAATATATCTACTCTGAGTCAGTATGAGAAATTTACTTCTGCTCATTATCATTCTGGGAAGGCTGTATAATCCTCATCTGCATAGCATTTTTCACTCTTACAGGTCCCAAATTACTCTAATAAACTGAATAATGTCAAAGCAAACCATCCCAAATACCTTGGAATTAAAAAATCTGTTAATTTCACCGTTGGAGTTGCACCAAGCAACTCTACTAGAGGAGGTTGAGATGGGGAGGGTGATGTAATGTGATGATGCAGTTGATTATTTTAATACAAAGAACACTTTCAATACAAGCATAAGCAGAAGAGAAGCCTGAGCAAAAGATGATAATATTTTCTTTGGGGACAGGTATGTCTTAGTCAGCAAGCCTACATTATGGACAGACCGTCTGAGAGAGCGGTTTTTAGAAGGATTTGTTTCTTTCCTAAGGATTCTAACTTGCATGCAGGTACAACACATCTAAATAATTTCTTTCTAATATGCTGTTATAAAGATATTACAGCACTTTTTTAGCTCATCTTTTTGGACATAGCAATATTGTGGATATAAATATGCAATTAAGATGGTAAATTCTTCAGTTCCTATCTTGGGTGGGTGAAAAAGTAATGTTTATAAAATTAATATTCGTCCATTTTAGCTACATGTTTCTGAACAACTTATATTTTACCACTTGCTTATGGGATTTTGTGTTGTTTTAAGCCTGTGATCGCTGATCTAGCTTGAGTATTTTGTGACATCTCCGTTTCAGGGAATGGAGGAGATAAAAAGACAGATTGGTCAGCACATTGAGGTGGACCCTGACTGGGAAGCAGCTATTGCTATACAGATGCAGCTCAAGAACATTCTTTTGATGTTCCAGGAGTGGTGTGCCTGTGACGTAAGTATATCAATTGTCTGGAATTCTTACATGTGTGCCTTTTGTGAATATTCCTGAGTGCTTATTAAATAGCAGCTTTTTAAAAAAGCTCACTATTGTTCAGTACAGATCTCCACAAAAAATGAGTCTGAACAAATTAATCCGTGGTGTGACAGAGAGAAGAGATATTGGAAGAAATATAATCCTCTAGCTGGCAAAGCTGCACAGGATGTGAGGCAAATCATAGAGAAAATACTTCTCATAATTCAAAATCTTGAGAATTAGGTTCATGGTATCACTGTCAAGTATTAAGGTTTTGAAGCACATGCTGTTCGTTTTTAATTGCAAAACTGGACTGCAGAAACTTTGCACTAATTGGGTAATTGCACTATAAGTAGTCTTAATTAGTGATGGAGCTCATCCTTGTGCTGGAGGAAGGGAGGAAATTGTACAATTTGTAAACTTAAAGATATTTTGAAGTGTTTTGGTTTTTTTTTCAGTAGGAACAGCTACAGCAGTTCAGGAGCTTTTTGATCTATTTTGGGGTGCTAACCATGCAAAATATTTAACATTGCAGCTTAAATAAGTACGTAGACTTTAGAGTATTTGATAGAGCAGCTTTTTTTTAACAGAAGCATATTCTCTGTTGGCTTTAGTGGATGTTCTACTGCTTCAGTCCAGTACTTCTCAGTATTAAGAAACAGTAGTAATTCTATTGTGGATTTTTAGTAACTGTTTATGCCATCAGAAAAAAGTGAGGAATTTTAGTGTATATATATGATTTTTAAATATAATGCTATGCATTTATTTTAAATTCTAGGAAGAGCTGTTGCTCAAGGCCTACAGGGAATGTCATAAAGCTGTGATGAGGTGCAGCACAAATGGCCGTTCACGGGAAAAGACAGTGTTTCACTTGTGTGGCCATATTCTGGAGAGCAGGCATTACAGAGTGTCTGCAGACCCTGTCAGCATACATTTACCGCTGTCTAGGACTCTTGCTGGTACGTGATGTGTTTTGTTTTGATTGCTATTTGAATGATGTCTATCATCAATCTCTGTTTCTTTATTTTAGAAAGCATTTAGGTTAAGCACTTCACAGATCAGTCACTTTCTGACTTTCTGACATTCTCATGATCAGGCAACCCTGTTCCCCAGATGTCCCTCTAAGGGAAAGGTTTGCCCAAAAAAACATCTACCATGGAGGTTGGAGGACATTTTTTTTTAAACAGCAGAGAGATAAGCAAGTCAGGCAAGAAGGACAAGTTTCATGTTTTAATGAGATCTTCAGTTTTCTCTAGACTGTCTGAATTTACATGGTTCTGTTTCCACCTGGTTTGCGTAAATGAATGTTCATTATTACTGTATCTCAAATTTATTTCCCAGCCACATATATCTTAGGACTGCTAAAGTGCTCCTCATAAAAAGACATGTTTGCAGCATGCCAAGACAGATTTCCAGTCAGAGTACAAAGGGCTACAGCAGTGGGTGATTGCCACTTTCTCTAGAATACAAAAGAAATCATATGCTGTTATTAAGCTGTAGATTCTTTATCACATCATTTGATACCAAGATACCATCTGTTAAGCCTTGTTGTCTTGAAATTCAGTTATTACTGACGTATGATTTAAATGTGAAATTAGAATTTTCCCAATACTGCCTAGCATCTCAATTTAAATGTTTTAATGAATTCATTAAATGAAAAGATTTATTCATAAAATAACAGATTGTAAGACTGGTAAGAACTGTTGTGATAATGTAACAGATATCTTAAAGTAACAAGTTTTTCCTAAATAAACTTTGACTTTTTTTCTGTAATTCTCTGAACTGTAGATGATTTAGCTAACATTTAGAATGGGTTGGAGGAGAAACTTTACTGATTTTGATTTATTTTCTAATTTTTTTCTTTTTGGTTTTGTAGGTCTTCATGTACGATTAAGCAAGACTGGAACCATCTCAAGATTGCATGAGTTTGTTTCTCCTGTGAGATTTTTTTTTTTTCTCCAAATGCTTCTTGTGATTTAGACTCTGGGAAGAAAAACGCCTAGAATTATATCCTGTAACTTTAATGCTGTGCACACATAAATTATTTTGCTGCTGTCAGTGTGTCTTTGTTCACTAGGACTTGCACTTCTAAAGTCACTGACAGACTTACTCAATTTTTTTTCTTTTTTCTTTTTTTTTAAATTCTAGGAAGAATTTCAAGTGGAACTGCTAGTAGAATATCCTTTGCGATGTCTTGTCTTGGTTGCTCAGGTTGCTGCAGAGATGTGGAGAAGGAATGGACTCTCCCTCATAAGCCAGGTACTTCCTACAATATTTGGTAGTGAGGTGGTCCTAATGGTGTATGCAAGTGTTTCTCAGTAATGCTCCCAGTGCTGTTTCTGTCGGAAAGAGGTTGCGGGGGTCACTTCTACACTAAATAGAAAGATTTCTAGGTGGGGATTTAGATGACTTGGTTTGATTTCCAGCTTCATCAGTGGCTTGCCTCCCTGTATTAGATAAGTATTTTCATCTCTCTTATGACTGTTTCTGACTCTGTGAAATGATATTAATGTTACTGATGTCTACTGTAAACTGCTTTCAGATCTGGTGAAGAAATCACTCCGTAAGTACTGTTAGTACTGTTGCTTATAACTTAAAATGTTAGAAGAATCTCTTAGTGTATGGTAGTCATTATATGCAGAAGTTAAACTACTTTAATCTCATACTAAACTTTTGAGTGCCACATAACTGAACATGACAAACATTTTATACTTGTGGGCTTTTTTGTTGCAAGAGTAAAGCAAGAGTCTATCCTTAGGTACTTGTATTTTGCCTGCTTTGATTTCACTACTTTTTTTTTTTTTTTCTTCTTTGATGAAAGAAATCTTCCGTGTTTACCTTTCACAGGACCCTTTGGTGAAATCAAAATAAATGTTGGTAGCCACCTGTAGAATTGTCTCTTTGAGAACTGGGGTAGGAGAAGGCGATTTTGACTTCAGTCAGTAGCAGCCATTAGAGTGATGTCTTGGAAGAGGGTGTGAAGAAGTATGGCATAGATGTTCACTGGATATGTGAAAAAACATTTTTCACTTCCATCAAAGTACATGTTTGTTTTGAAACATGGGACTGTCCCTTACTCAGTTAAGGTGCTGTACAGTTTAAAAAAGCCTCAGACATTAACTGGTGCATATTTGACAGTGCATTACATTACTTCTCTGCTTAAATTTTGTTTTCCTATTTCTTTTCCTATTTCTCAGGTATTCTATTACCAAGATGTTAAGTGCAGAGAAGAGATGTATGATAAAGACATCATCATGCTCCAGGTATAATGTTCTGAATCATTGCTTGCATGACTCATAAAATTTTCATGGAATTTCTTTTAATTTTATTAAAGTTTGTATGACTTTAAAAGTTTTTCTTGGTAAAAAAGTATTTTTTATAATTAGTGATGAACTGTAATAGTAACTGATGTTCATATTAGTTTGGGTTTTTTGATAGATAGGTGCATCTCTTATGGATCCAAACCAGTTCCTCTTGCTGATACTGCAGAGATATGAGCTTACTGATGCTTTCAGAAAGATGAAGCCCACCAAAGATCAGGTAAGTGGCAAGTATTTATGTTGATTGTTTGCTTTGAGTTTATGGAACATTAATAAGAGAAACTAGCTACTGTTGATAACTGCATGTTTAAGACCACAGTAAAAGTCAGTCAACACATGTCCTAGTGGTAGGATAAATAATTTTGTATTTGGAATTTGTAGAGGCTTACTGTCGTGGTTTAATCCCAGAAGGCAACAAAGCACCACCTGGCCACTCACTCCTCCTCTCTGGTGGAGTGGGAAGGAGAAAATATAACAAAAGGCTCTGGAGGCAAGACAAGGACAGGGAGGGCTCACTCACCAGTTATGGTCATGGGCAAAAGACAGACTCGATTTGGGGAAAAGAGCCATCAGTTTAATTTGAACACCACCACCACTACTAATTTACCAATCAGAACAGACTAGGGCTGTGAGAAATACAACCACATCTTAAAAATACCTTCCCCCCAACCCTTCCTTCTTCCTGGGCTCAGCTTTGCTCCCAGTTTCTCTACCTGCTTCGCTCCAGCAGTGCAGGGAGGCAGGGGATGGGGGTTGTGGTCAGTTTATGACCCATTGTTTCTGCCACTCCTTCCTCCTCCCAGGGAGGACTTCTCGCACTCCTCCCCTGCTCCAGCATGGGGACCCTCCCACGGGAGACAGTCCTCCACTAACTTCTCCAATGTGAGTCCTTCCCCTAAGGCTGCAGCTCTTCACAAACAGCTCTAGCGTGGGTCCCTCCCGGGGGGGGCAGTCCTCCCAGCAACAGGCTGCTCCAGTGTGGGCTTCCCTCAGAGTCCCGGCCTTCTTCAGGCACAGCCCCTGCTCCAGCGTGGGGTCCCCCATGGGTTCCACCGGTGACCTCCATGGGCTGCAGGGGCACAGCCTGCTCTCTCACCACGGGCTGCAGGGAAGTCTCTGCTCTGATGCACCTCCCCCCCCATCCTCCTCCTCCTTCACTGACCTTGGTGTCTGCATAGGTGCTTCCCTCACTCCCCCCTCCATTTCAGGTTCCCCTTCTTAAATACGTTGCTAATTAGTTTGGCCTTGGCACAGAGGTGGGTTCGACTTGGAGCTGAGGGAGCTTCTTGAAGCTTTTCACAGGAGTCACCCCCTCCCGCGCTACTAAAACCCTGCCACACAAACCCAATACACTTACTCAAAATTAGCTAACAGGATTTGCCCCGTTTGACCTTTATTTCATCAGACATCTACCAAAATCCACGTAAATGACTTCTCTATAAAATTTCTGTCTCTTAAGCCATATTATGTGTTCTTATTTTGGCTGGAAGTTTCTTGGATTGTTGTATTACTTCTTGAGGCTTGAACTTACATGTAACCCTTCATTTGAGATACATTTTTAGCTGTTGTTCCCTTTCCTGGATGTGAATCTTGCACTTCAGTTGCAGAATAATATCTCTCTACAAGCACAGGTATTTTTTCTAGCTTGTTAGAGTGGAGGTGTCTTCGGAGTACAGTGTCATTTGATAGATTATCCTGCTTGATTTTTTTAAAAACTGGTTTCTGTAATTCTTTTAGGATTTGATCAAACAATGTAATGTGTTAATAGAAGAGATGCTACAGATTCTCATCTATGTTGTGGGTAAGTTTCATTTCTCTCTGCTATAGTAATGGCTTATTGCAGTTTGACAAAACAGCCTTGATGGCTTTCTTAAACATAGATGGTATGGAGAGGATACTGGAGAATGCCTATTTTAAATAGATGGTTCAGTAACACAAGTATTTGTTAAGCAGAAGCAATAGGGGTTGCATAGTGAAAGAAGCTGTTAGGTAACTTCATAATTGACTATTAAAGTAGAATATGAAGAGAAACTCCATCTCAGCATAATTTGTTAGGAAGCTAGGCTAAAAACCATTTTTCCTCTCAGACACTTGGGATAGGTTTCTAGTGAATGCAAACTTATACTATGAAATATCTCAGCAATAGCATTACCTCTGTGCAAAATTCAGAATTGCTTTTTAACTGTCATATTTGCCATGCTTGTCCTTTTGATTCATTCTGGTAGGGGAAAGATACGTGCCTGGAGTAAGTAATGTGACAAAAGAAGATGTTACCATGAGAGAAATCATCCATCTGTTATGTATTGAACCAATGGCTCACAGTGCAATTACCAAGTCCTTGCCTGAAAATGTGAGTCCTGGTTTATTTATTTTCCTTAATTGACTTTTTCTTGTTTTATGTCTTTTTCTTCTTTAGCTTCCATATCTTTATATGGAAGCATTTTATTTCTGATACAAAGCTTAAATGTTGATTTCAAAATTACAAAATAGCATGACAAAGGGGCTTACATACCTTACTGATGTAATGGTAAATTACTGGTAAATGTCATGGATTCATGAATTGGCCTAATCTGAAAAGGCTTTTATGGGGATTGTGCTTTTTGATAAAGAGATGGAATATTCAGCTGTAGTTTTCCTAGATTCAGAAAGAGAAGCTTTAAAATTATCTCTTCTGGCCCTGTAGGACCATGCAGTTGGATTCCATTCTGCCCTGTGTACCGTCAATAACTTTGATCTTGTAATTTTGATCACTTAAACCCGTGCAGATCAGTTGGAAGTCAAGTATTGTACAGGTCTATTCGAAAGCACAAATTTCCCTGCCATTCTATTCCAACTGTTGAAAATTCAAGCAAAGGAGAGATTAGATTGTATAGCCTGTGCAAGTTTTCAGGGCCGACAATCAATGCAAAAAGCTTTATTGTGAGTTTTACTATAAATGAAATAGCCTGGAATATATTATCATAAACCAATAATGGATGATCCACATCCACTGTTTTAAGAGACTATAACTCCGCTTTTCCCTCTGTTGAGGTTGGGTAAGGCACTGCTCTTTCTGGAGATCAGCTCTGTTATAAATAAAATTTACATGATTAAATGGAAGTATTATCTGTCTTCGGTACTTCCTTGTAACTTGTCAATTATGAATATCTACTTTCTGAATAACAGTGGGCAGAATATATTAAGTCATGAATTAGGGAATTGATCTAAATCTGTATGTCTATTTTTGTTATACCTAGCATAATACTGAAGATATTTGAATCATTATATATTTATCCCAAACTAAATTTTTTACCAGGAGAACAATGAAACTGGCTTGGAGAATGTAATTGATAAAGTGGCTACGTTTAAGTAAGTTCTTAATATTGTCTTATAAGTAGCTTGAATGTGAAATAGGATCTCTTAGATTATATGGGATAAACAACCTGCACTGCACAGTCTCTGTTCAGCTAATATTTTGCTGTCTTAATAAAATATATATGCTTTCAAATATACATAGGAAAGAAAAGTGTATGAAATGTCCAAAGCTTCTGCTTCTCTCCTTTTGTGCCCTCTTTCTTCACATTCAGTTTGAGGAGTCTCATGAGTTTAGTAATCTCAAATCCTAGTGGGAAAATCTTCAAAAATTCATTTTATTTGAAAGATGGTTGGGAGCCTTAAAAACTCGTGTACCTTTGACAAGCACCACCTAATCATTGGTTTAGATGTTACTTAGTTCCTAACTTGTTGTAACTTCAGTTGGGAGTTAATTTTTTTTTTAACATACCTATATATATGTGTGTGTGCAAGCAAATATAGAATAATCAATAGTAGCAGTTGAGAAAAACTAGTTCAAATGTCTGCTATTTTTGTCAGAAAAATGTCTTGTAATTTTAATTATTTTAGTATGCCTTATTTTAAATGTCACGTGTCTTGCTTGTTAATGATTAATCAGGGGAAACATAGGTGTACCTAGGAATTTTGCTTTTGGACTTATATAGAAGGTTCAAAAAATCTCACTGGCTGGAAAGTAGCTGTTTGTATTACTTGTTTTGTACCTTGGTTAAAGACAGTAATGAATTTTATACAATAACATCCAATGTCTGAAATTCTAAGCCATAAATTTAGAATTTATCTGTCAGAGGCTATATGGTGTACTGTAGATGGTATAGACTAGAAATATTTTGCTGCTGAGTAGTATTTACAGTAGTAAACAGTCATGAAAATTGAAGACTGATAACTGTACTCACTCAGTGCTCTTCGGTTAATGGACCAACCATCACTATTCCATTTCTTACTAGCATTTCTTTAGAAAATAAATTGTGTTACTAGTTGGTTTGCAATCAAAGATGTGCTGAACATACATTATTAATCTGTATGTCATGAAATATTTCTCTGTAAGGAAACCAGGTGTATCTGGCCATGGAGTTTATGAACTGAAAGATGAATGCTTGAAGGAGTTCAATATGTTCTTTTATCACTATACCAAGACCCAGCACAGCAAGGTAAGTAGTGTGAGATTCAGTCTCAGAAGTTAAAAAATGGTTCATACTTACCAATGTCCAAATAATTTTGCTGAATCAAAGGAATTAATGGATTCTAAAGAAACGGATTCAGTAAAGATTACATATAACTAACATCAAAACTAAACTTGTAATGAAGTCAAGATTGTTAATAAAAATTGATGTGTTATGGTTTGTATTAGTATTTTCCCTATGGTGACTTCTATATTAACTCTGTTAACTGTTTATACTAAGAACGAAGTATCTTAAGAGTTATCTTTGAACTGGAAAATCCCAAGCTTTGCTTTTATAACTCTTATTAAGGAAGCAAATATGTCTGGTTATTTATCTCTACTACAAACTGAAATACGAAATGCAATATTGTTAAATGGATTTCACAAGAATTACACAACCAAGTATTGATTATGTATCTTGCCACATTTCTAGTTTAGGGTTTCTCGTTGTTTCATTGTATGCTTCTGTAGAGATGCTGATATAACAACACTACTTTTTCTGTAGGCTGAACATACACAAAAGAAAAGAAGAAAACAAGAAAACAGAGATGAAGGTAAAACTTTGTAACTGATGACTCAACAGATGTGCTAATTCTTCAGTAGTGTATGTAGTTGTGCATATAAAATGAGCTTTGAGAGATGGCTTGTGACTCAGTCATGGATAGTTGAGTTCATATTAGATTTGTTGTAATTGTAATAAATTAGCACCTGACGTTTCTCTTTTTTTTATTAACACAAAGATAGGAGTTCTGGAATTTTTAGTTTAATTTCCATGTAGACAAATAAATATGGCATAGTACCCATTGACAAAATCAACAACTTTGAGTTTTTTATGGTGGAGTAACTAGGAGGCAAAAGTTTATTTTTTGTGAGTAGTTTCTCTAGCACAGTGTTGAAACATAAGAATGCCGTGTAGAGAAGGTTGCTGCAGGAACTAGTGCTTATATCCATTCTGTAAGTAGCTTGAGGCTTAAGTTTTATAAATCAAAATTTTCTTTTTTAGAAGCTGCAAATACATGTAACAATAAAACTCCGTGTTTCCATCATAACACAAATGTTATTTCCCTTTTGAGTTTTACTCATTCAAGTCACGAGCATTGATTTGATTTGAGGAGGACTTTGTAAGCTGAACAAATAAGTACAATGAACAATTTAATTAAATCAACTATCATCTGCTTTTGTGAGTTGCAACAGATATAATTATTTTTCTCTTCCCAGATTGACCTTCCAGTTTTGAATACCTTTAATCTTTACTTCCTATTCTAAAACGTATTTTGATTCTTGTGTACAGTCAGGGACAGTATGGCATTTCATACCGAAGATAGTTAAAATTAATTCTGAGTAAATTTTAATTGCTTTGGGTTCCTTCCAGTAGAAAAACTGTGGAACTGAAAAAGAATAACTTGGCATTGTCATTTAGGAGGGATGCAGTTAAATTGGAAATCACATTTTCTTTGGAAAAATTTAATTTCCTTCGGTTATAAGTAATTCAGAAGATTGTGACAGCTGGAAAATAAGGAGGAAAAAAAAGTATCTTTGGATTACTTTTGGTTTCTTCCTCCCCTGTTTATACAGTTCACAGATTTCCAACAGTACCTTCTTCATTTCACCCCCACCTCCCCCGTTCACTTTAGCAGCTTAAAATGTTAGCAGGGACATCTATTTTTAAAAATGCAGATATTTAGATGTAATTGTCAGAAACTTGCATTGATGTAATCGGAAAATACAGTTCCAAAATAAAGATAACTGTTTATGTTGATGTGTATTCCCCTGAGGCTACCCACTTTGTTGCAGATACTTCATGCATATGCTTTTATGTGGCTGTGTTGTCTTTGTCAGTAACTCTCTAATTCATTCAGTCTAAATCGTCAAAAGATTGATGATTTCAGAGTCACTGCATTCATGAAGTTTTCTGAAAATAGGCATCCAGGTACCAAAAGAATACTTAAGCCAATGCTTCCAGGTAGGGAAAGGCTGTGATGTTAAATGAACTGCTGTTAGTAGATGCCAAGATTCCAGGTGGCTCCTGGGTGAGACATCACATCACACGGTTTCAATATTAGCTCACAAAATGTACATAGCTAGAAATGGTCAGAATGCCCTGGTACAGGAAGAATTTAGAGTTGCAGCCGTATAGGCGTGGGACACTCATGTGAGATGCTACACTCTGGAAGATCCACTGCTTGCTCTTGTTCAGTGACTTGAAAACTGTGTCTGATGCAAAACACAATATGTTTATTAGTGATACATAAATGATAAGGCAGTGCAAAGTATTAAATATGTGCGTTTACAGATACAACTAAGTACTTGTGATTGATTGTTTAGCTTAGTTTGCATGTGTTTTATATAAGAACTTACTAAAAGTGCTTAGTTTTGCTGAAGAGAAAAGCTGAGTAAGGTGAACAATTGTGTTTGAGCGTGGTTTTCTTAATTTAAAGGTCCAGTTGTTCTTTCACTGTAATTAGTGTGTTTGTGCTCTCTACTTTTTGCCTGCAATCTTTGAGATGCCAGTTTGTTAATATATTTGCACATCTCCATTTTCTAGCGTTGCCACCACCACCTCCTCCAGACTTCAGTCCTGCATTCAGCAATGTGGTGAGGATTCTGAACTGTGACGTTATGATGCACATACTGCGGACCATTCTTCAGAGAGCTGTAGAACTGGAAACCCACTTGTGGACTGAAGCTATGATCCAAATGGTATGGTTAGCTTTGGTCTTCTTCCTATGGTCATTCCTGTGTTGATCGTAACTGCTTATGATAAGATCAAAATGTGTAAAGGTAAACTTCAACTTTGAATTATAAGAATTTGCTTTTTTGTCCCCAGACCTGTTTTTGTAAATCTTGCTGACAAAGAAAGTATTTCTAATTACTTACCTCCACTGTAAAATAGAAATGTGAAACACAATAGTATTAAATAGGGAATATTCTTCAGTTTTCTATTTTGCTTTCACCCCGTGTTGCCTCATTACTGAAGCTATTTCAATATGTAATTCTTACCTCATCTTTTTCTCGAAAATTCATGTGCAAATCAGTAACCCTTTGATCATGTTAAATAAATTGGAATTGCTTCATCTTGTAAGGTGCAAAGTCTCCAAATATGTGAATGTCTTTGGGGCCTCAGTCATGAAATAATAGAATTTTATAAGTATTTAAACATTTCATTTCACCACAGGGACTTTATACTTGAAAAAAAAGGAATTACTGATATTGTTGAAGTTGGTTTGGTTTTTTTCCTTAATATTTGTAGGATTAGGACCTGAATTTACAGGCTAGTTGAATTAATCAGTTTTGTTAGAGTGCATAGATAATTTAGCTGCCTTGCCTTACATGCTAATCTTTGGATTATGGAATTAAGCAAATATTCATAGATTTGTATCAGAAAAATGACAAGGTTTATTAATTTTAGTGCAAGTAATATGCAGGAAGATGATACTGTGCATTGTTATTTAACTTTTCCATGTATGATCTCTTGTTTTTTTGTTTTTTCTCTTGTTTTTTCTCTTGTTTTTGTGTTTTATAATGGCTATATCAGTGTACAGTACAGAACTGTATTAAACATCCTTATTTTATATGCCAGTTTTCCAGACCTCTAACAGTGAATGAGATTTCTTATTCTCTCTTTTTAGGTGCTTCATCTCCTTTCTTTAGGGTTACTAGAAGAGAAGCAGCAGTTACAGAAGTCTCCAGAAGAAGAAGTAACCTTTGATTTTTATCACAAAGCAACAAGTATGTTTCCTTGTCTTTAAATGAGCAGCGTATATTATGCTAACTTGATTTTGTAAGGAGAAAAATAAACTAGAAGAAAGTATTCAGTGATTTTAGTCAGAAAGGATTTACTTTTTGCTACAGAATTAAAGCCTGCTAACTTTTTTTTTAAAAAAATAATCAAGAAACTAGGTTTGGACTAGCTTCCTCTGTTCCCAATTGCCAGGTATGTTGAAGAGGAGATGTGCTTCTCTTCCTGGGAAAGAAATGGAAAAGTAATACTGCTGTTAAATAACTGAAAATGGTTCTTCCTTCACAAGAACATTCTTGTAATGGGAACTAAGAACTCCTTGAAAAATGGCAGTGGATTTTAAGTGAACTGTCTCCATCTTCTGTAATCCTGGGCTGTACGATTACTGATTTTCTTGCAAGTTAAAGTCTTTTACTATGGTAGTGGTAATAGAAGCAAAGTTTAGTGGCTATGAAGCATGCTTTTTTCTTTTTCTTTACTTTTCCAAATCCCTACAGAGCACTTCCTAATCTGACATTCAAGACTAGTGATTGGGAGTTGGAATCTATATTTTCTAAATAATCTTCCATTTTATCCCCAGTTTCTTCTTCACTGTGTAAGAATAAATTTTTTTAAAAATCCATTATCAAGCTAAACATAATTGTCACTTGAGAAATAAAACAGAGATAGGAATTATGAAGTAAAATCATAGAATTGTTTAGGTTGGAAAGACCTTTAACAGAGTCCAACTGTTAACGTAGCACTGCCAAGTCCACCACTAAACCATGTCCCTAAGCACCACATCTACACCTTTTAAATACCTCCTATGTAAATAAATAAATACATAAAGCTGAACTGCCTTTAGTTTTTTTTAGTTTTTTATTTTATTTTTTACACAAAAATGTTGTGTAAAGAGGTGTCGCTGTTTGAAAAACACTCCCATTTCACTTCTTAAAAATTTTTCTTATTGTTGAGCGAGAAGTATTGCCATCACAGTGAACATATTTCATGTCAACTATAGGAATACACTAAAAGTAATTACAACTGAGATGTTGGAGAATTCTTCGCCAGCTTTAGCTTTGCATAACCAGAAAAAACAAAGCCCCGTTTGTACATAAGGGATACAAAAATAATCAGTATTTTTGGAAGAGAACTCTTATTGAAAAGAGATTGGAAAAAAAAAAATTTAATATATTTGTCTCACTTCTAAAAATATGCAAATTAATTTCAGATGGAAAGTGCTGCAAAAAGATATAATTAAAGAGAATCGTCTCAATTTTAAAGCGTGTGTGTTAGAGAATGGCCTAGAACGTTATGAACTGTTACCAAGGTGTGAGGAGACAATGAATTATAATCGTTTTGTGTGATAGAAATGAAGTTGTGCACACTGAGCTGTTTGCAAACTTAGATGAGCTGTAAGAGCTTTACTGCTTCTCCTTGAAGCAGAAGGCAATTCTGTTTGTGTCTGTACTTCTGCTCTTGGAAGTAGCAAAAATTATTGATCTACAAGGGGGAAAGGTTATACTACGTTTAACTGGAATAAACAGATGAAATTAAAACAAATGTAACTACACAGTTGTGTTCATGTATGTGTGTTATATAATCAGCAAGATTTTAAGGTATGTCCATGGTTATAAATACATGAAAATGTTGAGGTGGTTTTTTACTCTGAAGACCCATGCTTTTTTATTGTTCTCTCCTTTGTAAAGGAATGGGAAGCTCAGCCTTGAATGCTGTGAATGTGTTAATGCTTCTGGAAAAATTAAAAAGAGTTCCTCAGTTAGAGGCACAGAAGGACACAGTCAACTGGATACTACAGGTATGCAAGGGGGAGATAAGTATGATCTGCCTTTAGTAGTTTAGAAAAGCTTTTATAAAAGATGTTATGATTCCTACATATAACCCAGTGTTTAGAGCTGCAATTTCGTGAGAAGCTTAATCTGTTGAAACTTTTTTTTCCCCCTCAGACAAGATGGTTTCTTGAATACTGCATTAACACTTATGAGTCATTGTACTTGCTATTTCTACTTTCAATTACTGAGTCAATTTTTGCTTAGATAACTCATTCCAGTGATGACATTTTTTATTGTCTAAACTTTATTCCTCGTATTTCTGATGCATAATAACAGCAAGTGATAAGCAAAAGCTTATTAATTGGGAAATCATTTTAGACTGCTTGTATTAAGACTTGAGTCATACGGATCTAATTAATGGCCATATTATATGTTTGACCTGGGGAATTTTTCCATCCAACTCCCTGCTATTACCCAGTAAGACATGGGAAAAACTTCTAGAGCCGTGACACCTTCTCTAACATAGAAGGCTGCTACTGCTTCTTAGCAGGAGTACCACTGTCCTGTTCCATTTAGGCTTCTTGTTTTAGGGGGCTTCTTGTTTTTTAGGTGGCAAATATAGAAGACAGTGCTTTTGCAAAAGAGGGTAAGAATCCATAACAGGGTTCCAAAACTATCCTCAGCTATTAAAATTGGACTATCTTGGTAATTAGGGAGGCAGGTTTGAAAGATTTTTTTTTTTTTTGAGAAGTTATTCTTCTAAAATTCTAAGGGCAAAAGTAAAAATGTACTTTAAAAAGTATATTTAACTTATTAATGATATGTATAGGAAATGTAGAATATTTAATATTATCAAAACTTCAAGATGCTTATTCAAGTAAAAATAGCTAGATAAAGTAGTAAATGAAAACCGAAGGCTCACTTTCAACTAATTGGGCAAATGCTGTAAAGCTTTTTGTTCCAGATATATAGGTTTTTGCATGACTGTTTCCATGGGATGATTCACATCTCACATACTTGAAATAAGCTAGCAGTCTTTGTCTATCCTTCTGATGTACAGATGCTTTAGCTGCTTAGTGGTATTAGTGCTAGAATGGAAAATTTGGAAGAATTTTACTTTCCTTCATATTGAGCAATGCTCACCAGGTTTAGGATACAGACACAGCAGCGTTAACAGGAGTGCACATATGGTCTCAGATGTTTTTGTTATTTGGAGTATGGCAGTTGGTTTCATCTGTTTGAAAATCTGAAAATAACATGAAACTAAATATTAAAAACTTTAATCCTGTCTTTACTGTAATAAGAGCAAAATTGCATTTTATTTTTAACATCTAAGTCTCTATTCCTAGATGTTTGACACAGTGAAAAGATTGAGAGAAAAATCTAGTTTGACAACAGTAGCAGCTACATCAGTCTCAGAAGCTACAAAAAGTGATGAGGTAATAATAAAAAAAAAGTTCAGTGGAAGCCTTGTGTTTGATGTTTTGAATGACTGTTTTCAAAATGTGCCTAAATTTATTGTTATGTAAAATGATATTTTAAAATATCCTGATATATGTTCCAAGATTAATATTTTTAATAAATTATATTTATGTTAAGCATGTTTCATAGAATTACCAGCAGCAGTTTTGGTTGTACTTTCGAGTTAAGAAATAACTGAGAGGGGTGAAGGAGTAATTTGTGTTCAGTTCTCCATTTCTTATCTTTATGATTTGACCGTCTTTTCTATTATATTGTCATTGTGCAATAGTTAGAAATACAAATCCACTTAAAATGATGTCTTGTAATTTTGACCTACCAAGAGGTTAATCTGCTTTACCTTGACTGTAGAAAGGCATCAGGTTTAGGTGATTATTCTGTTTCTGTATCAGTCTTTACCCCCTTCCCTCAAAGTAACTTTTGAAGCCAGAGGTCAAATGACACAGTGAAATGGAGATTTCAAAGATTACTGCAGTCCCATGAGTTCTTTTTAATTGACAGTTGAATAGAAAAGAAGAATCCAATTACCCTTTGTGTGCAAAGACAGGCCAGTTTGCTCTTGCACATTCTGTTTGGCAACAGCTTTCTGCCAAAATACCTCTTGACTAGTCATTGCATGCAGAGCTCTAAACTTATCACAGCATATGCTGTGTTTCTTTTTTGAAAGAGGTGTCATATGATATTTGGTAAGGTAAGGAAACATAATACAGAAGTCACTAAGAAGTGAGACTCTCACGGTTCTGCTACATGTGGAGCAATTTGTGTTGTTTCATTTCCTCAAAAAGTAATGGTATTGTGAATGAAAGAAATGTGTATAATGTTGAATTTGTGCCTTAAGTACTTGAATAAGAGGAATTAGGTTCTATATGTTTTAATTAAGTCTATCTGTGTTTTTTGAATTCTACATTTCCAAAGCATAGAAATACTTTGTTTATAGTTTTCGAAGACATGATAGATAAGGAAATACTGGAAGAAGAATAGTTTTCCAGTCTACAGTAAAGAAGAATAGGGGAAAATACAATCCTTAGATGTGTAAAATGCTGCCACAAAAATGTAGAAACAACCTGTCTGTTGTGTCATTCATAGCTAGTTCAAGATAAAATTTTCTTGAATTGCTGTAGGGGGAGATACTGAATACTCAGTAGGGAATTTGTTTGTGAGGAGAATAACAAAACACTGGAGGAGGCTTGTGATGTTCACCTTGTTAATGTTTCTTAAGAACAGACAAGCATCTAATTAAAATGGATCAGGTGTTCTTGATCCTATCTTTGGGCAGGGGATTGTGCTAGTGACCTTTTGTGGACCTCTCAAAATCTCTTTCTTCAGACTAGGTTAATGAACCTAGTCAACATTTAAGATTTCAGTTTTGCATTTTTCACATAGCAGTTAACTTTTTAATTGCTAAAGTGTTGTCAGGGAATTTGATGTCAGTGGTTAGAATGCATAGAGTTAGGGAAAGATTCTTATTTTTTGATGTTCTCTCTTGTCTGTGATTTCTTTATTCTCTTTTCTTGTAAGACCCAGAGCACTCAGGATAAAGAGAAAGCTGAGCGGAAGAGAAAGGCAGAAGCAGCTAGATTGCACCGTCAGAAGATAATGGCCCAGATGTCTGCACTGCAAAGGAATTTCATTGAAACACATAAGCTCCTGTATGAAAACACACTGGAGGCACAGGGGAAAGAAGATACTATTATGGAGGAAGAAAGGTAAGAGAAAACAGACATCCAGAGTTCTGGTGTGAAGAGTTGTTCACCTGCTACATAAGTTCATTATGCTACATAAAATTTTTGAAAATACATTCAAGGGACAGATTGTGTCATCTCAGTCAGCAAACTTGTGTCTCTATTTACTTTTAAATCATCTTCTGTTACAGAATTATATGTAAACTAGCATGTGTATGCTAATGTAAGAACAGTGGACTCACTTTGTAGAGCAGCATAAGAAATGATAAATTTAATTATTTCTTCAAATGGTGGATACTTATATTGCTTAACATTTGAAAAAATGTCATTAGAAAGCTGCTGAGTTGACAACACTGTAATTTTGGAGGTGACTGTCTACCGTATGTGAAAACTTAAGTATTTAATTTTGAAAGAATCTGAAAGCCGATATGCCTTAAGGCTAAGCTGCAATGAAGAAAATATGCTTCTTGTAGCTCAAGTTGCTGATATTTTTTTTTTGTTAGTTTTTAAAATCTAATTTCATACTGAAGATGTTTGGTTCATCTTGGTTATAATTTTATTCATATGGATTGCTCCTGCTCTAGAGATGCTTCAACAATATCTAAGTATACCTAATACAACTCACAATTTTGGTCTAATTGGGGCTGCACAAAACTAATCAGGAAGATAGAGATATCTGCTGGAAAAAAAAAAAGTACAGATCACTTCTGTGTGCTTTGATCTTTAATAAATCATGTTCTATAAATCATTGTTAAACTCTGGAATAAGGAATATTTAAAAAAAGACATGGAAGCTTATTGTGTCATAAAGTCTTGAATTAAGGTAGTGATATTCATTTTCGATATGTTTTCTTCAAGAATGGGAAACAATTTTAGTGTATCTGTAAGATTTAATCTAATCTATATTGAATACAATTTCCTGAATGTCCTACTGTCTGAATCCATTTTATTGGGTTATTCTACGTTAGCTAGTTTCCACTTCCTATTTTTGAAGAATACTGTATTTTAGTGAGGATTGGGGTGTTTCTTCATTGTTAGGTCATTGTTTAGTTCTGTAAAGCACTTTGATATAAAACCAGAAATACTAGCAGTATATGACATTTTTAGATGCCTGGAAGAATAAATTTGTTTAGGAAAAGCCATCTGATTATTTTATATCTGTGTCACTTATGGTCTTACAGCATGTCTTCGGCAATTGATTACTCCAAAATTGCTTTGGGTCCCAAACGAGGTCCATCTGTTGCTGAGAAAGAAGTTCTGACCTGTATTCTTTGTCAGGAGGAGCAGGAAGTAAAGTTGGAAAGTGCTGCCATGGTATTATCTGCCTGTGTCCAGAAATCAACCGCCTTAACTCAGAATAGGAGCAGAATTCCTGAACTCTCAGGGGGTATGCAATTTTTTCTTTTCTGAGACTACAAGCAGTTCTATACCTAGAGCTTATACCCTTTGAGCATAATTAAACTCAGTATTCAGTCAGATTGCTATATGGCTTACCCTAGGTAGTAAAAAGAAAGTAAAAATTTTTAATTTATTCTAAAATCCATGCTTTAAAACTTAAAAAATGAGAAGAGTATGAAGATTTTTATTTGTCCCCGGGAAATCAGAAAATTCTTCAAACTCACAAGAAGATTTTATAAATATATATATATTTTATATATATATTTATATATTTTCATATATATATAAAAAATATATATATTTGGTAGGAGCAGTCACTCTGGAAAAAAATCCAAGGATGTTAACACTTCCTGTTTATTCAAGTACAGCAGCAAACTTCCCAATATGGAAGAAATATGTGAACATTTATCAGGGGCCAATACGGCAGCCTCAGGAGGGTTTGGGTTTTTTTGGTGGTTTGTTTTTTTTTTTTTTTCATGTTCAGGAGGTAATAAAAACAGCAACATAAAAAAATAGAAAAGTGTAAGCAAGGATGATATGATATCATCTGATGAATGAAAAAAATGAGTACAGGAGAATAATGCAAACAGAAGTGTTAGAGTTGCATAATAGCATGTTGGTAGGAGGAAACAAAAGACCAACCAGAATTTTTTTGTAACAATTGGTTAAACATGAGAAGGATTTTGGTCAGTTACTTAAGGGAAAGAAAGAAAATAAATAGAAGAAAAAGTGAAAACTTAAGTACTCACTGACTTTTTTGTTCTCTTCTTGAAAAAGAAAATAATAATTCAAGATGAGATGCTTGATGGCTGTTAATTTTAACAAGAGAAATACAGTCCAGAATAGGGTAAGAAAAGTTGAAACAATATCTAGATAACTTCAGTGTATTCACCTTGTCAATTATTAAAGTAATATTGAAAGTACTATCAGAATAATTGTCTTCAATACACTCTTTAATTGTTTTTTAAAATACATAGAAGATAGTTGAGATCTCAGAAGGCTGAGAAGGGCAAGCAAGTATTTGTCTAAAAAAACCACCAAAAAACCAGAAGTGAAATGAGAAAGTACTAAAAATTTGAATATTCCATCCAGTCTGGATGCCCAGTATGTTGGATGATAGTATTATTATTAGTTGATAAGGCAATATAAAAAGTCAAGACAGACAATAAAGCAGTAAGAAATGTCAAAAATGGATTTATCAAGAAAGGAACTTAGTAAGCCACCCTAATTCTTTGGCCAGGATAACTGGTCTTGTGGGTAAGGAGAAGGTAAGCTAATTTATTCTCATGTTTATTAGAATTTTTGGCTCTGCCCTGCTTGATACAGAGCCTAGGCAAACGTTGTTTAGGTGAAATCACCCCAAGGTGGATAAACATCTTATTATAAAACTACTAGTTTGATTCAAGCACACTATAATATTAAATAATAATTAAAAGTTAAAAGTGATATTTTTTCCCTGTAAACTGAATTATATTTATTTTAACATAGATAAAAATTTAAATAGCTGTTATCTATTAAATATTTATTAATCAATATACATTCTCTGTGTAACTGTCCATATATTATAAAGCTGAGTCAATTTTTTCAAATCCTGCTTATTCAAGCTAACGAATATGTAAGGAATAAGGATGCAGTGTTGAAAGACAATAAAATTGGAGGTCTGAGTGTGCTCTCCAGATGTTTTCTAGTTTGTTGCCTTTGCAGGGTAAAGGTGTTACAACTTGTACTTCTAATTCCTACTGTTTTCAAATATGGTTGTTTGGGGTTTTTTTTTGTTTTGTAACAGGATGTTGTTGATTTGGGCTCATTATGCTTTATGAGCTGACCACTATGTCCTATTTTTTTAATGACACTACTGTCTAGGAAATAGCTTTAAATTCTGTGTTAGTGCAGTTCATTATTCCTGCTTTAGTTTAGAAGTACACTCTTGAATGTTATCGAATAGAATTCTAAAGCAAAGGGAAGTTCAGCGTTGTTTCTTATTTCTCCAGGGTATTACCCTATTCTCTATCATGCTTGCAAACCTTTACCAACTTGCTTCACTTAATAACGTGTTCTGTGTTTCCTCCTTTGGGTCATTAACAAATACTGAATAGTCCTAGACCCAGGACAGACTCCTACAGAATCCTGTTTGATCCATTTTTCTTTTTAACAGTGAACTACTGATAATGGCAATTTTGAGCCAGCTGTATAGAATTTTTATCTAGGCCATGTACTAATTGCATCCTTTTTTTTTTTCCTATGGTACTCTGAAGTACAAATTAAATCCTATGCTCTTGTAGTCAGATACACTTGTAAGATTTCTGTAGTGACATGTTGGACTATTGAAATAATTGAAAAAAGAAGGGAATGAAGTTCCTTTTCCTAAAGCCACTTCTGGATATTATTTATAGCCCTTACTCTCTGCTGCATGGTCCTCTGCAGCTCATCCGTTAGAAGCAGGCCTGTAAGAGTTTCTTTGAAGAACTAAATAAGTGGAAAAATGCTTGTTCTCACGGCAAAAGTGCAGACAGTAGCAAATTAGTGTTATACCAAGGTTCACTTTCTTATTTCAGTCTCCATTTGGTTTAGAGCAGCTTCAGCTGCTGTCAAATAGAATTGTATTTTCAATGAGATTTGTGTGATGGGGTTTTTGTGGGTTTTTTTTCTTTTTTCTCTTTCATTTTGTCAAATTCGGCTGTATCTGTTCAAAATCATAAGCAGTCCATCAGATGAGACTTGGAGAACTGCTGCTGTTCAGTATTATCTAGATATCTTTAAGGGGAAAATGGAATCTCACCTTAGGTGTGTATGCAGCACAAAGACACCATTACACTCTCATAATGTTTTTGCTGTTAAGAATTATGCAAGATAAGTAAATGATAGACTTTGTTATTCAGGAGTGCCACTCATGTCAGTGGTTTGAAAATACAGGGGTTTAATTGGAGAAATGCCTAATCTTTCTTGGCCTTAGTAGTTTCATTTTCTTTCATTTAAAAATAAAATAACAAATACATTAAAAACTTCAGTGATAGAGAATCCAACCACAGAGCTATTCCACTGATGAACCCTTTTCTTTTTTCTTTAAGCAATTTACTATTGCTTTTGGATTTTGTTGTCTTTTTCTTCACAATTAGTGGAAAGTCTTCAGTAGTTTAAGTGGGCTCTGTCTTGTGATTACTTTGCTGGAGTATTGGTCTGGGAAAGCTATCCAAATGGGATTTTCGTGTGACTGTGTGAACTGTGGGAAAATAAAATCTGAAGGTTTGTGTTCTGTGTATACTGTTGTTCATTTCTGTTCATACTGATGGGGATTTATGTTACTGTTCTTCAAATAATTTCTTTCTGCTGTGTCTTTCCAGATACTCTAGATCCTCTTTTCATGCACCCTGACTTACCTTGTGGGACACACACAGGAAGCTGTGGGCATGTGATGCATGCAGCCTGCTGGCAGAAGTAAGGATGTGTCTTTGCAGCCTTTTATTGTTTTTTTTATTAATCTGTTTTCTTAAACACGTAAGTGCCCACTGAAAACACAGTACAGTAAGTGGATATTTAATTCAGGAGTCAAAACTATTTGTACTCATCTAAAAGTTAAATATGGCACGAGAGAAGTTTTGGCCTGATGAAGAAAATCATCATCAAAAGTTTTTAGTGCCTTCTGTGACCCAAAAAAGAATCTCTAAGGAGTTACTAATTTATGCAAATAAAACCAAGGGGGTAAAACTGGTCACGAATAAGAAACCATATCTAGTAGGTTTATTTTTAGCAATCCAGTGAGAACCAGTATGAATCTTCCAGGTGAGCATTCTATAGCAACAGTACTTTGGCTCTGAAAGTCTGTCACTAGGTCAGTATTTAAAGGATTAAGCTAATTTATTCCAGTGAGTCTTTAGATGAGAATCTGGCATTTAGAATAGAATGTGAATGGTTAAATCTACCAGTGTTTCTTCCTCACCCTTTCCCTGTCAGTGAACAGACTCTTGATAACAAGTAAGAGGAAACAATTGATAGTGTTCAAAAACTTTACTAGATTTCTATTGTTTGGGGGAGCTCACAGTTTAGACCAAATGTGTTGGATTGGAATGTGACTTGAAATATTAAAAGACCAAATTACTTAACTTGCAGAATATAGTCATCCTGCTTGCAGTTACAGTTGTAGGATTACAGAGAGCAAAGCTAATGCTCTCTGCATTTGACTACACATAGGTCTGGCAAATCTAAACAAGATAAATAACGTGAAATAATAATAGAAATAATCCCACTGCAGTATTATCAACAGATAAAGAGAGTTGGGTCATACAATTGCAAGCTACTTTGTATTGTTGTATGATATAAACAATCTCTTGAGATTTGTTTGTACTTGTGCCATTTTACTTTAAAAAATCTGGCTAAACTTCTAGTGCTTATCATTTACTTTTCTATATGTGTATATATATATTTTAGATATTTTTTTTTTTTTTACAATAAAACATCAGTACAGAATAAATAGGTGCACACACTTAAAATGATACGGAAGTATGTTCCTTGAGTATAATACATCTGCTCTTGGCAGATCCATCTACATCTGCGTAGATCTAAGTAGTGCAACATTGGAGCTCAGTTCCCTTGCTCTTTTTAAGAAAAGATGACTTGCTCTATGGGTAAATGAGATTAAAATGGACAACAGGCTCTTCTCATACGGGATGGCACAGAAGGTTTGAGTATAGTCTTTTACTTATTACATAACAGACATTCTAACTTACTAATATTCCTCCAAATGATGCCTGCCACACCTTTCTAGAGTATCTGTGCAGCCAAAAAGTACTGCAAAATACTCTCTAAAACAGTACGAGTTCAAATGAATGGAATATCTTTGTAGTTACTACATATGAGGAAGAGGAGTTGCTTGCAAAAAGTAGTTGTTTGAAAACTAATCAGGGAAAATAAATATGCTTTTATTGATTGTAACAGAATACTTCCCTAAATATTCTGTAACCTTTAGAACTTCTGCAGATGCCCCCACATGCACACTTTCTCATATTACATAAATGAGATTTTATTTTTTCCCTTAAAATGTATGATTTAAAGAAGAAAAAATTAGTTATTACCTTAGTGAGGAAGTTAGATAATTTCATATCTGTCTTTAAGATCCTGCGTACCCAGTATGAACTTTAGTACTGAATTTAGTTGTTTGTATCTAGACAAGAAGTTTTGAATGTTGCATCTTTTTGTTCCTAATAATACCACTGAGATGTTAATGAAATTTGAAGGCTTACTGCATCCACTGAGGGGGCAAAGTTATAATGAAACCTGTAAAAGCATAGTTATTTCTTAGCTTCCTTTTGAGTTTAAAATAGCTCAAGGGCAATATTGTAATATAAATTATCCTATCTTCCTGTTAAAATAAGGCTGCAGTTTCATTGTCTAGTCATGAGGCTCAGTCATTGCCATGAATACCTGATTATTCATTCATGAAATGTTACTGGTAGTTTTTTCTAAAATTAAATGAAAATACGTACAATCCCTGTTTCAAACTTACTGTAATGAGTTGCATATGAAAGATATTAGATACAATGTTTCATTGTGTTGAAGATGATGTGAGAGAAGAGTAGAAGATTTAAGAACTGCTTGTCTGTAAAAATGTTAAAAGGATCTTAAAAGCAAGGAAAAGTTGCCGTCATTTTTGCATGAGTGGTATATCATGCACTTTTGCATGAGTTCATCTACGTGCTCAAAGGTTTTATTTTATTTCATGTGCTTGGATGTGGAAAGAGTTATAAATCAAAGGAAAAGACTTGTTTATTGGCTTGAATAAGTATTTGCTGGATAATAACACTTTTAATTACTTGAACATTTGTTTTCATGTCACATTTGAGTCATTCCACTTTCTAGTAATTTCCTTTTCAATGTTGTAGGTACTTTGAAGCCATGCAGCTGAACTTTCGACAACGTCTGCATGTTGAACAGATATTTGACTTGGAGAATGGAGAGTATCTTTGTCCACTTTGCAAGTCTCTGTGCAATACTGTGATTCCTATTGTTCCATTGCAGGCTCAAAAAATAAACAGGTAAATTACCAGATTCCATAACCTTTAATTAAAAAAAAAAAGGCAAAAATTACTTTGGGGCTGGTTGGCTTTTCAGATTTTTTGGAGGGAAAACTTGGGCTGACCTTCCTAATCTGTATAAAAGACTGCATATCTCCTTATTGACTCTTCAGCCAAATATACTGCTTTTGGCAGTTTTTTATTTTTTAAAAAAAAGCATTTTTGGATTGGCTATTTTTTGGCGCTGATGTGAAATGAGAAAGTACCTAGATCTAGTATTTAGCCTAACATTTCATTTTGTACTGTTTGCTCGAAATTTACAAAACCAGCAGAATTGTACAAGTACTGAGGTAATGTGTTTTGATCTAAATGTGTTCTGTTTTTAAAGATAAGGTGATTCTTTGAGTGTTAAAGTAAAACTTGCTTTCTGTTTCTGTTTTCAGTGAGGATGCAGAGGCAGTAGCTCAAATTCTGTCCCTGGCTAGGTGGCTGGAGATTATCATAGTCAGGATATCAGGCTACAGTGTGAAAAATGCTAAAGGTTTGTTACCTTAATTTTGAAGCTATTCTCTGGGATATCTAATATACCAGCACATGTTTTAACTAATAGCAACAAAAAATTTCAAATAAAGAATACATTTTGCTGTCAATCATGACAGCATCAAATAAAGCTGGGGGACCCTTTCTGAGCTGATGTCTTGATTTCACAGTGCCCTCACCAGTTTCCTGGTTTCTGTGAAATTCTTTCTATCTTCCCTGTAGAAGAAAATTATGGATGCTTGGGCAGGATAGTCATCAGCTAACACTCAGAGTTAATTACACTTTTGTATTGACTGTGATATAGTAAAAAGCAGAAAAATGAAATTAAAAGGGCCAAAATAAAAACATGTATGAATGTTTAGAAAACAGGAGGTACAGAGAATCAACATTTTCCTTGCACTCTTATAATGCAAGAAAGCTCTTTTTCCTCACCAGCAAAGCACTACTTCTAATCCTCATGTTTCTGGGAATAGAAGAAAATGTTACTTAAGGAAGAGGGTTAGAAGACAGTCTGGCTGGTGAGGTCTGTTTACAATTATTTTCAAAAAGTTTAAAAAGAAGTCTCACTTCTGTTAGACTGTAAAAACTGTAACAACTTCTTTGTTTTTTAATGTGGATTTAATTTTTTTTTCTGGAAGGAGAGAAACAAAATCTTCCAACGTTCGCCAACAAGGGAATGGGGAACTCTGCTTTGGAATTCCATTCCATCCTTAGCTTTGGAGTTCAGTCCTCGTAAGTGTTACTGGAAGTGCTTTCTGCATGACGTTAATTATCCATCTCTAAAACAACCTAGGTATACTTCAGGACTTTTATTGAAGGAAAAGCATATGATTTATTTGGTCTGAATATGGGCTTGCTTATACTTTTCCTTAAGCATTCACTGAATGTCAGATCTCAGCAGAGCTAGATGTACCCCTTGGACAAATCCAGTCAGGTAGTTCTTATGTTCTTGATACAAAGTTAGGGGTCTAGAATCTTCTCATCTTCAGTTCCAGTGATTTGGGTTACTTCCTGTGCTTCTAGGCAAGTTATTTAATGTCTGTCTGCCTTAATTTTCCTGCTATATGTCTGTTTTGGGGATAGATTTTACTTGAGTTTGGATGCAAGAATGTAATATAGGTTACTCAGAGGAGTGGGCTGTCTTGTCTGTTTCTATTCCAGTGGGCAAAAGTGCTCACGCAGTAAAATGAAATGAATGTACAGATACTTTTCAAGTGTACTCAGCTGTCTTGTCTTCTTTTTAGATCACACTATAAGTATTCTACTTCTGCTACTTCTGACTGACATCACAGTTACGCAAAGTACTTACATATCTCTGCTATTTGTAAAAATGTCGTCAGAAAGTTGAATCAAATTCTTGCTAAGTGATCTCCACGGGAAAGATTCTATAGTTTTCACTTAAACAATGTGGTGTTTAAGTATGAGCCTGGCTAAACCCCAGACTTTGTGGTATGATTGTTTTGGCTGTAGAGATTTGGAGAATTAATATGAATGTCATGTATTTCTGTTAGAAAGTTCTGTGTATGACTTTGAAAAAACACAAGCCATTAAAACTGTACATCTTTTTGCCTAGGCACTTTTCTGTGTATAACTGCATTTGCATAAACTAACCCAATGTCAGTTGAAAAGAGCTTAAATGCTAAAAAATGTAAAACACATTTGAAATGTCTTTCCATTTTTAGTGCCTTATGAGATGGGAATATATTTTTACTCCAACACTTCTAATTACACTTGCTTACTTGCATTTATTTTTTTATTGTATTTTACTTTGATTTAAATGCTTGCATTTTTTGAATGCAAATTATAATACAGTGTACAGAAATAGACTCCTTCCAGCCTGACAGCTCTTAATCTCCTTAATTTGTAGAACCTGTTATGTCGAGGTACTTGTTTACTAATGGAAACTAGTTTTTTTTTTTTTTCTCTTCTGTACAAAGAGCCTTTGTATTTAAGAATTCTTTCATAAATAATTTGGACTTTGTTAGTGATTGGTTGACTGCTAAGTAATAAGCACTATTAATAATTCAGACTGAAATTATCTTGGCTTGCTTTTGCAGAGCCAAATACTCAAGCAGTATCAGGGAGATGCTTATTCTCTTTGCCACCACCATTTATAGAGTTGGGCTAAAAGTTGCTCCAAATGAAGCTGATCACCGGATTCCTATGATGACCTGGAGCACATGTGCTTTTACCATCCAGTGTATAGGTAAAACATAATTTGGGTTTATTCCTTCTCATGACTTGAAAATCTTAGTAGTTTGACTGTATAATTTTATACAATCTGATTGTATAAATAATAGTAATAGCTCTACATAAATAAGAGCAATATGTAATAGTATAACAATGTATATTATATGTAATTACATATATAATAATAGAGTGATAATCTGTAATCCAATATAAATAACAGAATATTTTTGTTAGATGGTAGTTTATAAAATAAGGTTTGGAATGCCAGCATTGAGTTTAATCTGAGAGAGCAGGGAGTGATCATGTTTCACATTACTAATTGTAACATTAAGCATGAATATCTACAGGCTGCCAAAGATCATTGGCCTGCAGGCATCTCCTGCACAGTTAAATATCTAACAGCTATGAAATAGTACTTCCTCTCTCATTATTTCATTTTGTCTCTATTCTCAAAGAATTCTCATGGAATTTGTAGAAGAAATACGGTCTTTTGTATTCTGAAGTTGCTAAGCAGATACCTGGTAGAAAAAAAAAAAAACAAAACCCAAATATTTTCTGGCATTAATTGCTCTTTGAAGGCAAAATAATTAACATAAAAATGACTGCATTTTTGGGGATAATTACCTGTTTAGCAGTCAGTCTTATTTCATTTCTGTACTATATACACAAAGAAGTTTTTCTAATAAACATGAAGCTGTAGATAAATCTGTAGTGGCTTACAGGCCAGGAGAGAGGCAAGAGGTAAATCTGAAGTGCATGCTGAAGAAATTGAGGATGTAATTATACATCTCCATAAATATGATTTGCCAATTATGCCAGGGTTTTTTTGATGAAGCTGTTGAGGTACAAGTGTAGTCTACCTTAAATCTGTAGTGGACTTCACCCAACTGGACTATCAAGAGTTCAAAAGGTTTTTAGGAGGGTTGGGAATATTCTGATAAGGCAGGAATAGTCATGAAAACTGTGTTGGATTTCACCAGAAATAGGTCAGGAGAGGACTGGAAGCCACACAGGTCTATTACATTATGTACTTAATGCTGTGCATATTGTTTTCATTTGATATTTAAACAAAGTCCGTGGTGGCTGTCAGGGATGACTTTGCCAGCAAGTGTGTAAATGCAATAATTGTACCACAGATGTGATATCGAAGGTATATGTTGGAAGTAGAAGAATCAGAAGCTTTACCAGGCCAAGATTATAAAACTAGAGGGACCACTGTGACAGTCTGACCTATCCTAGACCACACCACTTCCTTGGATTCATTTTTGCTCACAAATAGAGCAGGCTTCCATGAAGTTGTAAAGCAAAACTGTCTACATAGCTTCTAGTATGCTGGTTTTGAATCTGGTCATACAGTGCATTATGAAAACCATTTAACGGGCATGTAGCCAAGCTGCCCGGACACAAGGAACCTTAGCTGCCTGTATTAGTGGAGTCTCTAGAGGATGTTCAAAGTGTCATTGACCCAAGGGATATGAATTGCTTTTATTGCCTGAAGTCAGACATTTAAAAATACAAATCTGATTTTTCCTGTGTTTCCTCAGCAGCTCCACATGTTGTGTGTCAAACTGGTGTATGGAAGTGTTAAGTTAATAAAATACTTTCATTTTTTATTAGAGATGGTTAAAAAAAAAAATCCAAACACAGAACCAAAAAAACACCCAACAAAAACAACAAGAAAAATTCCAAGATTTTGAAGTGTACTGATTAATATCTGAAAAGTAACTAAAGCACAAAAAAACATTTGAATTGATACCTTTTTGCTCAATTGAGTTAATTTGGTTTCATACTTTTAATTGGCTTATTTTCTCTTTTATTATCCCTTCAGAACCAATGCTCTAAGGGAGGGAAGCTGAATTGTATTCCAACTTGGGAATTTTATTTTCAAAATATTTTTGTTAAACTACAGTCAAATGCAGTAGTGCAAATCTGAGGGTAAGATGGCTGTATAGCATCCCTGTAAACACATCTGGATGGTTTTGAGCATTGTAGAAGGGTAACTGAAAATGCAACTAAATCTGTAGAATGTCTTAGCATTCATGTGAAACAGTGTTCCTTTAAATCCCAATTTAGGAAGATCTGAAAACCAAGTGTTTTTAAAAAGCTTGTTTCAACCATTTATCTGGAAACATTTAGTACCATTTAAAAGAATTCTCTTGAAAAATGTTATCTTATCAGAACAAAATTGAACTTTAAAAAGAAGTACATAGTCCAAGATTAATTTATTCTTAGTATAAGTGCATTCTAACAGAAATGTTATGGAAGTTCCTGTAGAACGAAGCAACTTGATTTTTTTCTGTGTTTAATTTTAAGAAAACCTCTTGGAAACAGAGGGCAAGCCTTTATTTGGATCTCTACAAAATAGACAGGTATGGGCAAGTAAGATATGCAATACATTTTAAACAAAGTTTATATATATAAAATACACACACATATATGAAAAACTGTTGAAACTTCTAACATCAAGATCATTCTCTGTTGAGGGATAGCTCTCAAACTGTTTAGGTTGATAACATAAAGAGCATTTTGGAAGAATAATTTTTCTACTTATACATGGAGGTTCATATTAAATTCACTTATCAATGTGTTTTCTGTTTGTAGAAGTAGATATGTTTTTAAAGCTTTGTTTCACTATTATATCTTCCCTTTTTTCCTGTTCAACCATTTTCTCTTGCGCTCTAGCACAGTGGCCTTAAAGCATTAGTGCAGTTTGCAGCTGCTCAGAGAACAACATCACCACAGGTCCTGATTCAGAAACATCTGATTCGTCTTCTAGGAGGTATTGTATTCATTTTCTTTACTATCTTTTGTGTGCAGAAGTTTCTATTGTAAAATGGCACACACATTAATACAGTGTAGAAGCAAAGGTTAGACTACTGACAACAGTGCTTTCAGTTTCTCTAATGTTGCCTGAAGTCATGGAGTACTGCTTGAATTTAAGTAATCAACAACTCTGTTACCCCAGGCCTGTACCACTGATGTCCCCAAAAAATCCTCTATCCCAGATTACCTAGGCCTGGAGATACATCTGGCATATATACAGACAGTTAACAATCTATTTCTGTCAATGTTCAAAACTACTCAAATTCTGTGCTAAACAGGTGGATAAAGTCACGAAACAGGTATTCCTCTCTCTTAATTGAGAGACTTGATATTTTTAGTACTTTCAAAAGGCTGCTTGCAGCCTAGTTTAAGGTGTTTTGGTCTCAGGGAGAGCTAGTTTAAGACACATAGCTACCCTTCATGTTTCTTACTGATTAGGTTAACATGGTAGCTCTGACTTGCCTTCTATTTGATAGGATTTTTAGGTGTGGTACAGGCTTTTGTATTGGATTAAGTTGTGAGGCATCTAGTGTTGCAGTGCCTAAGTACATTTGTGGACTTCACCCTTAACACTGTGTGTGCTTTATTGAGCTGGAGAAATAAATCAAAGATTTTTATCTCAGAAATTTGAAGATATAGTCATTAAAGTTATGAGCTGGTTGGGCATGTGGAAATAGCTAAACAGATGCACAATCAATTAAATAGTGGTAAACAGTTAAATGGATACTTCTTTAGTTCAGAGACTTGGATTTTTTTTTTTACAAAACACAAAAATGATAGAGGCTTTAAAATCAGATTCTGATACTGCATTTCAATCCAAAAGAGGAGCATACATACCAAACACATAATTGATATCTTTACGTTGTAGTTCTTCTACCAAACTTTAAAGTGGAGGACACTCCATCCCTCTTAGAAGTAGATATGTTCCACGTTTTGGTAAGCAGGTTCATTTTATTCTTCATATTGATACTTCTTTTTTGAGCATGGATTTTTCTGTGTTTTACCCTGTAGATAGTCCTGCATTATCTGTTCACTTGCATGTGTCACATGATTATACATGAGCACTTCATACAAGCAAATGATTACATATGGCTGCTATGCACAAGTGTTTACTTTTAGTTCTACTGTTCTTCTAGCTTTCAAGTCATTGCTGTCGCGCTCTTATTAAATTTTATGCTTGCAATCTCATTCATCTTTTTACTACCTCCATTGCTATCAAACCTCAAAAAACCCCTGAGAAATGCACCCACTCAGCTTGTTTCCCTCACTTTCACTTTGTCTCAATAGGCCTTTCATACCTTTGGATTCCTTCACATTCACTTTCATTACCTTCTCTAGTCTTCTTAGCCTCTTCTTTCTGTTCTTAATACAAATCAGTATTATATTTTCTTCTACTGTTAAAACCCCCCTCAGAAAACCACGCAACAAAAAAGCCAACAAAACCCAAACAAACAAAAAAACCTCACCAAAGTAAAACCTGTTTTGCCCTGGTTGCCTTTCTAACTAATGCTTGGTCTTGCTTCTCACTTTTTTTTCAATGTGCTTTGTCTTATGTCAAAAACCAGAAATTAAGCTTTCTAGGAGCTGGACAGGCTTTCTTGGTGTATCTCTAAACTGGCATTTACAGTAAAACTATATCGGAGTTTCCCACATGCTAGATGGGCACAAATGGTTAATATTTTCCAATGAGTTTTTGCTACACTTTGTGAACTAAAACTAGCAAGATAAATGAATACAATTAAACTGACTACAGAAATTAAATATAAATGTATAGTGAGAATATAATTTCTATTACCCATGTAGTTATTACCAAATTTCTGTTACTTTAATATTTGCTCCTTCCCTTTCACTGTAGGTGGGAATTGTGTTATCCTTTCCATCTTTATACTGGGAGGATGCTGTAGACTTGCAACCTTCATCAATTAGTTCAGCCTATAACCACCTCTACCTCTTCCATCTGACAACACTGGCACACATAACACAAATCGTCGTCTCTTCAGCAACAGGTAGAGGTGTATTTGGGTTGGATTATTCTGGCATTTTACCAATTTCTTAAAAATAATGAATGGACACCATTAGTGTCTTCCAGGTATAAACTTCCTTTTAATAAATGACACTTAGTGCTAGGTAGCGATAACTGCCTTCTGGTAAAATATAAATAGCACTACGCCATTTCCAGAGCATTTTATTATATCACTTCTGTGTGCTTAGCCTAAGAAAACAAAATAGTTATTGATATATCAGTACTTGCTCAAGTCAGTCATTCCAGAGTGGTAACTTCCCATCCTCGCTCCTTGTAGAATAAGTAAAGCTCTGCCCAGCAGCAGCACTCTGAGCTGTACAGTGACAGTTAGTATGGATTTGGGAAATAAACTTTTCTTTACCTTTCAACCTTGTAAATACCCAGAGCCAAAATACAGAATCCTATAAACTGCTAGGAGAGAATTTCACTTTTCTCTATTTCATACTACTGTTAAAAACTGTCAGTAACCTACAGGCTTCCTAGCTACTATTTTCCTTTTTCTTCAGCATGATGGGAATTAAGAACAAAAGTAATTCCTGTAGCTTAATCTGTGTAGGACAATAACTTCCAAAGTTCAAGGAAAGGAAGCAGTTTTTAAGTGAGGATGAGCAATGAGGCAGTTATCCTGATTCCTCTTTATAGCATGCAGTTTTAGGAGAACATTTGTTAGCTTAAAACCAGCAAATAAAAAAGAATTAAGCAAACTAAAGTGGAAATACTTCTCAAATGCAATTAAAAAAGAGCTCAGTATATGTAAAAGAAGAGAATTGTGTCACAAATGAAGTACATTTATAGTGGGATTCATCTTTTTGTGTGCAGAATCCCCTACTGCTCGATCATCTGACAACAGTGAGGAGGCACGTTCTGCACAGTCTTTCTGTAGAGAGGTTTGCCAGTACGCCAGCGGGTAAGTAGCAGTTCAGTTACAGCGCTGTGTTTTCCTAGAAAGATGGCATTCCACAGGGATTGACCTGAACAACATGAAAAACAGGAAAAAAATTATCAATTTTGTATGGGGAGTTAGCACAATGCCTTATGCTTCCTTCCCATACTCCTCAACACTTGAAAAAAGGAAACTGGTGAAAGGAGCACTTTTAGTTAAAATAGCTACTTTTGTGGGCAACAGAGTAAATTCTTAGTCTAAGAATGAAAAAAATACTGATATCCATTCTGGAGAGAAATACAACCAGTAACTATAGTAGTCATTTTTTCTTTGCCTTGATTTTTTTTTTTTTAGATCTCTCAATTATAGATGGAAGCCAGAAGGAAATGGTTCTGTTTTAAAAGGGGGAGAAATGTAAAGCTAAACACAGTTGCTTATTTATTTGAGTGTTAGTGCCCATCTTTTCAGACTTTTTTGATAGGTATAGCTACAGACACTCTAGTACTTTAGTATCTGTGTGTGAAATAAACTAGAAAATATGGATATACCCTCTACAAATTTTGCTTTGATTTATCTTCACCAAAGCTAGTTGCAAAGATATGTATGACAATGTTACCCACTTATCTAAAAGTTTTACATCTGAAATTCTAAATATTTAAAATTTGGTATTTAAATAATAGGACTAATTTTTGAGGCATTAACTTAGAATTGTAGGTGCTGTGCATTTTGGAGAATCAGGTCACCATACTGAGATGCCTAGGTACAGAATTAAATGCCAAAGTTTAGACAAGAGAGCTCTGAAACTTTTAGTGTTTTAATTTATATCTATGCATTTTCATCTTCTAACTCTGACCTATCTGTGCTTAAGCAGCACAATCTGCATAATAATTTTGCGATGGTCTGTGATGTTATACAGCTTTACAGGTTGTTCCTTAGCAGGTCCTTGTCAACATCTGTGTGAACATCCTGTGTGAATTGAATTAAATTTAAAATTTTTAGAAAACAGGAACACTGTTCGTAAGTTACATTTACTATGAAATTTAGCGTAAATGCTCATATTACACAAACTACAAGAATAAGTACTGAGATGAATATCAGTCCCAGTATTTTTTGTAAAAAATGGGCTTAGTATAGCTTTATTTTAAACAATCTGAGTGTTACTGTTGTGACTTCCATAATAAAGTATGATGTATTAATTTTTTAATTCTGTTGGTTTTGTTGTTCCTGAAGAGTATTTGTTTGTTAGGGTTTTTTTTCTCATTTTTGAATTGCATTCAAGGCACAAAGTAAATGAAAAACTTGCACCATTTCAAAAAATTGCTGGCTTTTGGTAATAAAAAAGTGTAAGAATCAGTTGCTCTATGTGTGATGCTATATTGCATGGTTTAAATCAGGTTATCTTGAGTTACTTAGAGGTGGACAGCTATGTATTGGCTATTTAGTTTTTGTAATTCTGAAAAATATAAGTTGAGATAATTTGAAGGCTTAATGTTAAGTGTTGTACGTAAACTCAGGACTCATTCCTTAGGCAAAGGGGAAGTTGGAAGTTAGGTGCTGGTGGCTGTGTTTAACAGAATTTGGGGTACATCAGTGTTGCTTTGACACAGCTGCCAGTCTACCAATGCTAGCCAAAATGTGAAAGTGTTACAAGGATTTGCACTGTGAACTACTGTAGCTGTTTCTCATTTGTGTATTACAGTTGCTTTAGTCAGGATATTCCAGGCTGGCATGTGTGGGATTGTGTTAAAAAAGGCATCATGCCTTACCTTCGTTGTGCTGCTTTATTTTTTCATTATTTGCTGGGAGTTTCTCCACCTGAGGAACTACTACAAGGTAAATATGAGAAAGCAAATGTATCTATATATAGACTTTGTTTACTGTTTTCTTGGAAGAATGGAATTTTTAAATGTTCACAATAACTTAACAGTAGTTATACATTACAGTAAGACTTGGAAAGAAAAAGAAATACTAATTTGTATGAACTGAGTTGTCTCGGCCTTCTTTGCATGGAAGAAAGTTACTTCTGAGTATGTGCAAATATGTGAATTATCAATGATGTACTGATAGAATTGTGGATACAAAGATTCTGTGATTTAAGGATAATTCTAGTGGCTTAGATTACATCACCTGAGAAACATGGAGTATATTTAAATCATAATATATTTAGAATCATAGAACAGTTTGGGTTGGAAGGGACCTTAAAGATCATCTAGTTCCACCCCCCTGCCATGGGCAGGGATACCTTCCACTAGACCAGGTTGCTCAAAGCCCTGTCCAACCTGGCCTTGAACACTTCCAGGGAGGGGGCAGCCACAGCTTCTCTGGGCAACCTGTGCCAGAGTCTTGCCACCCTCACGGGAAAGAATTTCTTCCTTATATCTAATCTAAATCTTTCTGTTTAAACTGTTACCCCTCATCCTATCCCTACACCCCCTGATAAAGAGTCCCTTCCCACCTTTCCTGTAGCCCCCTTTAGGTGCTGGAAAGCTGCTGTAAGGTCTCCCCGAAGCCTTCTCTTCTCCAGGCTGAACACCCCCAACTCTCTCAGCCTGTCCTCATAAGGGAGGTGCTCCAGCCCCCTGATCATCTTCATGGCCTCCTCTGGCCCCACTCAAGCAGATCTGTGTCCTTCTTATGTTGGGGGCCTCAGAGCTTGACACAGCACTGCAGGGGGGGTCTCACGAGAGTAGAGGGGAAGAATCTTCTCCCTCGACCTGCTGGCCACACTTCTCTTGATGCAGCCCAGGATGTGGTTGGCCTTCTGGGCTGTGAGTGCACATTGCTGGCTCATAGTCAGTTTTCCATCTGCTAATACCTCCCAAGTCCTCCTCCCCAGGGCTGCTCTCAATCCACCCATCCCCCAGACTGTATTTGTGCTTTGGATTGCCCTGACCCATGTGCAGGACCTTGCACTTGGCCTTGTTGAACTTCACGAGGTTTGCACGGGCCCACCTCTCCAGCCTGTCCAGGTCCCTCCGGATGGCACATCCCTTCCCTCCAGTGTGTCAACCACACCACACAGCTTGCTGTCATCAGCAAACTTGCTGAGGGTGCACTCGATCCCACTGTCCATGTCCCCAAAGTTGTTAAAAAACGCTGGTCCCAACACCAACCCCTGAGGAACATCACTTGTCCCTACTCTCCACTCAGACATCAAGCCATTGACCGCAGCTCTTTGAGTGCGACCACGCAGTCAATTCCTTATCCACTGAGTGGTCCATCTGTCAAATCCATGTCTCTCCAATTTAGAGACAAGGACGTCATGTGGGACAGCGTCAAAAGCTTTGCAAAACTCCAAGTAGGTGATGTCAGTTGCTCTTCCCTTATCCACCAGTGCTGTAGTCCCATTGTAGAAAGTCACCAGATGAAGGCATGATTTGCCCTTAGTGAAGCCATGTTGGCTGTTACCTGTCACCTCCTTATTTTCCATGTGCCCAAGCCTAGTCGTCAGGAGGATCCGCTCTATGATCTTGCCAGTCAGAGGTGAGACTGACTGGCCTGTAGTTCCCTGGGTCTTCCTTTTTTCCCTTTTTAAAAATGAGTGTTATGTTTCCCCTTTTCCAGTCAGTGGGAACTTCTCAAATATGACGGATAGTCACTTAGCCACTTCATCTGCCAGTTCCTTCGGGACCTGCAGATGCATCTCATCAGGTGCCATGGACTTAGATGGCCTTGAACCTGGTTGTCTTCTACACTGGGCTGTTCTGCCTTCTCCCAGTCCCTGCCTTTGCCTTCTGCATCTTGGGTGGTGTGGCTGGAGCACTTGCAGGTGAAGACTGAGGCAAAAAAGTCATTGAGTACCTCTGCCTTCTCTGTGTCCTGGGTAACTAGGTCAAAAATAAACAAAAAACAAACAAACCTTTTTGTGCAGTTGCTAATGTTGGTAAATACTAAAGATGTAGGGATTCAGCAAAATAGAGCCAAGTAGAAATAAAGCACATTATAAAACTTAAACCTCTTCCTTAAAGGATCCTAATGTATTACAGATACTAAACCCCAAAATAAATTTTTTGTCTTCTGTCAAAACTCAGTGAAACCCAGAATCATCAACTATTTGGAAAGGAGGACCAAAATTGCTATGAACAAGTGAGGCAAAGTATAGCATCCTAAATTGATTTATATAAACTGTGAATTAAGTTTGAATTTGACTAGGATATACGAGCCGAGATCTCTGCATTTTGGGATATGCTATTGTCCTTACCATTAGTCTGGAACTTTGATCCTATAGGGAGGAGTCTTCCTGGTGAATCAGCCATGTGATTTTCTGTAGCAGAGCCAATAGATGACCACCCAGCAAACTATTAAATTAGTCCAACTTTATGTAATGTGTTAGCACTGACTTTATTGTAGCAAAATTTGTTATCATTGCAGGCCAAAAGGATAGTGAAAACTAAAATGTGGTAAGTACAGAAATCTGCTGCACTAACATATGCTATATATGCAGTGAGATGGAATTTAAGCAAGGAATTCTGTTATTACAGTGACTTATGCATGACTTCAGAATTACTTAATATATGTCAGATTTGTTAAAGCTAAAGCAGATCCTCAGCTAATGCAAGTCGTTACAGCTCTGATTAAGTCAGTGGAATTCTGTCCAGTTGTACTAGCTAGGAGCTATGCTGAAGCTGTAAAGTACATATTACCCAATGGAAAAAGGAACAGGAGATTTCTAGTTTTGAGAGAATTATTCAGCAGTGCTGAAAAGCTTTAACGGTTGCTCATGTTTTCTTTTTCTTTTGCAGTTTCTGAAGAAGGGCAATTCAAAGCACTTTGTAGTTACCTCTCTTTACCTACTAATTTGTTCCTGCTCTTCCAAGAATATTGGGACACAGTAAATCCACTGCTTCAAAGGTACTAATTGGGACTGGACAGGCCATGTTTTTCTGTTGTGATAGCTCTGTGGGAATTCTGGATCAAATTTGTTAATAAATGATTGAGCTCAAATTCATACTGGAGTTATAAACATTTGTTTGATGTGCACAGGTATGCTGAATCTCATAAAGCACTTAAAAATCATAAAACATTCTATAACTCAAAAATTAAACCAATTGTTGTTTAATTGACTAGTGCTTGCAGACCTAGATGAACTCATTCATGCAGAAAGCAGTTATCATAAACCCTTCCTTTCATGGTATGCCACTTACTCTTCATTGTCCTATTTTTAATCTGTCTATAGCAGAAGTGCTGATTATATGAGCTATAAAATGAGAATATGGAAAATTATGTAGCTGTCGGGGTGAGGCTCAGTACTATTTCTTCTCTGGATTTCTAGAATAGACTAATGAATGTTGGAAGTTAGCTTGATGGTTAAAAGGTACAATATGAGTATTATGTACATTGCAATCTAGCAGCAAAGAAATAATTGGTAAAATTCTCCGTTAAAAAAAAAAAAACAAAACAAAAAACCCCACAAAAAGAAACACACCACCCCACCCCCAAGTCTGAGAATAAACCTGCTATATTGTGTTGGAGAATGTCTCCATGTGTTGGTTGCATTATTATTGAGAATTCTTTGGCTCACACTAGCTTTTTGGGGTTTTTTGTTTTTACCTCTGTTCTGGTTTGTCGTCTATATTCCTTCAATTTAGGGACATTTTGAGCTCTTGACTCCAACTTACAGTCCATACACCTGACCTAAGCGATTCCGTGCATACAATTTTACTATAATTAATTGCATTTGTAGTATATATAATTACTTATAAATTAATAGTGTTTTCACAAGTAAATTATTAAATACGTTTGTCTTATGCGTTCCTACATGTTTGCTCAGAGACATAATGGTGCTTATAAGAGAACACAGAGGGTAGGTGGTTGTGAACGTTAGAAAATGATCACTAGAGGCAGGGCTAACAAATCGATCATAGTGCTCCCAGTCAAAACCAGAGGTTTCAAGTAGCAGGCTGCACATTTAATGTAATAGTAACAGTTGTCAAATCATCATGCACGTTCTCATATGTTTTTTGAAAGAATCTTATTTCAGAAGGCTAAATTTGATGATTGTTGAGAAATGTGTTAAATGAAGTTTACTAGACTGACCATCTGCTGGGGTTCTCTCTCCCTTCTCCTTTTTGTAGAAATAACTTAAAAGATGTCTTAGACACACCAGTTCCCCTGTTTAGTAACTTGCCAGTATCTACTATTGTTTTGGTGGACACATTTGGCCATTCTAAGCAAGCGTGCAACATGCAATAAAGCATTGTAAAATAACCATTGGGTGATGGTTATTAAATAAAAGCAACGAATATTTTTCTAGTAGAATGTATGATATTTTCTTAGGCTGTGGCTTTCAGCAGATATATTCTGAAAGGAGCTGTGTGTCGTGGCCCGCTTTGAGAACTTGAATAAGTCTGAAGCCTGTTTGCATTTTTTAACTCTGTGTTGACTCTGTGTTTTCATGTGCATGTTGATAATTTTAAGCATTGTTGTTTTTCACATAGGTTTTTCTCTTGTATGCAAACTTAAATTCTTTTCCTGAAGCAAAACTATAAAGAATAGCTGGTTTTCCTTGTGAAGTTTTAGCTAGAACTATCAATGCTTTACCTGTGCTCTGTGTTTGCTTATTGCTTACTAGTGTAGTTAGTGATCCTACATGTATACTACTATTAAACACTGTCATCTGCAAATGTTTGTTTGAAATAGGTGGTGTGCTGACCCTGTGGTGTTAAGTTGTTTGAAGGGGAAAAGCATTGCAATAAGGTAAGTTTGTTTCTGTTGTTATTGTTGTTTTTTCTTATGTTTTGGACTTAAAACTCTCGAAGAATGAAGTGCTTGTTGTGGGCAAGTTGTATTTTTGTGCTTGTATTTTCTTCCTTCTTCTCTACTACCAAAAGTACATTTCTTTTTAAATGGTTGTGTATTATTCCTCATGCAGTGACTCTTCATTAAGAACGTACAACTTTGTTAAAGAAGTTATCTAGCTTACTCTAGGAATAAACAAAAGCTAAGTGAAATGTGAAATGTCTTCATACGTGCAGGTTACATACAAAATTGAATTTCATCATCTTTGCTGGAATATAGAAATCCTGAAGCTCCCATGTAGAGCCTCTCACTTGGGCTTCTAGGACTGAAGAACTGCTCTAGAACTGGAGGAGTTTGCAATAAGGACCAAAAGCTTAGGAGTAATTTATAGCTATCCATTCTGTTCTTTGCTGTGATCTTTATTATTCTCATAATAGTTCTTTTTGACTTACCTAGGTATCCTAGGAAAAGAAATAGTTTAATCGAGCTTCCTGAAGACTATAGCTGCCTTCTAAACCAAGCCTCTCAGTTTAGGTAAGATGTGAGATACTTAGTTGTCTTCCTAGGTGTTTTGTCACTTTTAGATTCTTGCGGTTACTGTAACTGGTGTTAAAACCATGTGCAGAAATTATTTTGCAGAAGTGAAGGCACTGTTATGGTTATACTGGCCAATACTAGCACATGTTCATTTTAGATCTGAAACACAACAGCTTACTAAATGAAGTCACTTGTGTCTGATGGGATAGCATATAAAATTATGATAACTTAATCTGCCAGTCATTTTTCACCAGTTTTTGATTTGGCCATAAGCCTGAAAATAGCTTTCGCACTGGACACAACGAGCCCAGTTGGCACTGTTTTATGCCAGGAAGAGTGAATCATAGGATAATTCAGGTTAGAAGGGACTTCAGCAGATCATCTAGTCCAACCTCCTGCTCAAAGGAGATACCTTGCAGATAAAATGTTTCAAGCAATGTAAAAGCATAATCATATTTCACATATCTGCCTCCTTTGGCCTATGATATAGTATGTCTTAGGTTTTTGTTTGTTTGTGGGTTGGGGTTTGGGGGGTTTTTTTGGGTTTTGGGTGGTTTTTTTTTTTTAAGGAACATTATCCATAGTTAACACTTCTTTCAAAGTCTTAATTCCTGCAATAACATTCTGGTTACACTTCTTCTAGATGCCCGCGGTCTTCTGATGATGAACAAAAACATCCCGTATTGTGTTTATTCTGTGGGGCTATGTTGTGTTCCCAGAATACTTGCTGTCAGGAACTGGTGAATGGGGAGGAGTTGGGAGCCTGTACTTCTCATGCTCTTCAATGTGGAGCTGGAGTCTGTATGTTTCTCAAGTAAGTAGCTAGCCAGAACTTAATGTATTAAAGAGTAAAGGGAAATATTTGACAGTCAAAATTCACAACATTGTTAAAGCACTTGATTCTTTTTGTTTGAGATAAAGAAATGTTGCTTTGACCTAAATATAGCTCACCAAAAAGTTAAGAACCTGCTGGGAGTTGTCTTGTATTTTAAATGTAGCTATTTTTTCCTTAAGAATCAGGGAGTGCAAAGTTGTCCTCATTGAAGGTAAAACCAGGGGCTGCTTATATCCTGCCCCCTACTTGGATGAATATGGAGAAACAGATCCAGGTCTGAAGTAAGTAAATGTTTGACTGACTTTTCCACATTTCCATTTTGGTATCTCTTTCTTTCTTATACCCGTTAGACATGTTCTCCCTGCTAGCACTGTAATATGTACCTTGGCCTGGTGAACTTGTTTAATTTCAAATTCCTGATGGCAGTTTCCAGTCATGAATGGGTCATTCATAATGGAAAACCACACTTTTTTGGTACTGTTAAACTTTCTTACTTTTCTCAAGAATACTTTGTATGCTTTTCATCAGAAATGCCCAACAGCTGCCATTGCTGAAATGTCATCTTGGAAATGTCAGTCATTGCTTCTCGCATGTAGAATTTTTTTCATTTCCCGTAGACCTGTTGGAATTTGTGTTCATACAAGTATTTAATATTTTCTGGCTATCATTAAGAGTGTTAATGCTAGACTATTAGTGGAACAGTTTGTCAGCTGCTATTCTGATATGCTTATTGGGTATTCTCCTTTTTCCTTCTATGAAGAAGAGGCAATCCCCTGCACTTATGTCGTGAGCGTTACCGGAAGCTCCATTTGCTGTGGCAGCAACACTGCATCATAGAGGAGATTGCCAGGAGCCAAGAAACGAATCAGATCTTCTTTGGATTCAATTGGCAACTGCTCTGAGTCTCTTGATTTTTAGTGAAAACTCTTACCTTTGGCAGTGCTTTGGAAAAGAAAAGGAGGGTGGCAGTAAATAATCAACTCTCAAGTGGATTCTGTAGTTCAGACACAATTGATGGATTCTCTAGGTTGGATGTATTACTGATACATTGAAACAGAATCTCACATCATATGTTATGTCCTCCCCCCCCCCCCCCCCCCAATTATATGAATATTACTGAACATTCAGGTCCAGAAATATTTCCACTTTTTTGAGAAGTTGTTTCACATGTTTTGACAAGGACAGCTTCCCAAATGCTGTGCTTCAGGGCACATACCACATTTCTGTCTCTTCCATGCCTTGAGAATATACCTGAATGGTGTCGATGGAAAAGCCTCCTTTACTTTCTTCCTGGGTTCTTTTCCCAAGCTTAGTGAAGCATTTAAATAGTTCAAGATCAGTGGCATAATATTGGAGTGGAATTGGTGCCAGGCCTTTAGTAATCTGTAGCAACAGGTACAGAAAAAGCCTGTGTTCAGCTATATCCTGGGATTTAATGAAGAGTTTTCATTAATGAACTCTTTAAAGGAGAAGTGTGGGCTAGAAAGTGCATGGGGAAATGACCATCTTGCTTGTTGCATCAAAAAACAAAGTCTGTGCTTTTTGCATTGCCAGAACTGCACTTTATCTAATGAATTTGTCCTTTATTAATGTTGTATATCCTAAGAGGTCTAGGTCTACACCATTTGGCTAAGTTGTGGTTAGTTTTACTACTTTTACAGTTTGTCTTCTGAGATTTTCCCCAAGAACCAAATGTGAGAATACTGTTAGGTAGTTATAATGTAGCTCTGCCAGTTATACAAGAGCCAGAGACCTCAGTAAAGTAGACGACCTTCAAAGCTATCACTGGACTAAAATCAAGGCCCAAAAGCAGCAAGTTTCAGAATCAGAAACATGTTTGCCAGTACATGAGAAATTTTCTATTCTTCATCCTCTGTCACTATTGTTTGGAGCCCTGCCTGCGTAAATGAATTGGTGTGTTTTGGGGGGTGTGTTCAGTGGATCATTGCCAGTTAGAGCAGAAAAGGGGAAAAAAGGGTGGCTAAGTCTGTCTCTTTGCCCTTCAGTAGTTAATAGCACATTGTGATTGAACTCTCTCTCAATGATATGTGATTGTGCTTCAGTTCTAAATGTTTGTTGTTCTGTTTTCAGAATTTCAACCATAATATACATGAGAGAATTTTTAATGTGATGGGTAAAAATGCTTTCCCAAGGAAATCCCATTTCTGTGTAAAAGTTTAAAGTTATCAGTACTCTAAATTTCCCCGTCCCTTTGCTGTTTGGATTCCTCTGTGTCATTTTAATAAGGCCTGCAAGGGGAGGTTTTTAAATTAATGTCTGAGACTGTGTCTTTGTATGATTTCCTTTTGTTTGGTTTTTTTTTTTTTGCTACTGATTGTAAGAGAGATAGTAGAATCACAAATAATGATTTAGATTTAAATATCATTGTTCTAGTTTTAAAAGTTTTTAGAGTACATATGAGTGCACTGAACAGCACCATAACTCATCTAAAAATGAAATACCAATGAGCTCAAATATTGTTCTGATTTCAAATACTTTTTTAATAACTTTTGCTATAATTCTTCCCTGGTGATATAAATAGTTGGCTTTGGTATATTTTTCAGGTGTTCTGTTTCTTGCAATTAAGACCATTCTCCTTATTTTGATTCTTTCAGATTTTAAACCTCAATATGAAACTCTGTAAAGACAAACATTTGTTTTGTTAGTCTTCTCTAAAATGTATTTGAAATGCATACTGGATTTAGAACAGTTGTCATGAGAACTTGCACACACTGGTGATTTTGAAGGTCATGAAAACACTTCTTTCCAACAAAAATATTGGATTCAGACTGTATGCCTCATTGATACCAAAACTGTGTTCACTTACTCTGATATTTACCTATTCATTTATCAAAAACTTTCAGTTACCTTGCACTTCACTGATACAAAAATTCCGTTATCAAATATGCAGTGAGATCACTTTATTTTATTTTCTGTCTGAACTGTAGTATATAAGGACGGGAGCTGGTCTGAGCATGTGAGCTCATGTTTAAAGCTCTAGAAATATCTTTGTAGCTGAAGATGTGGGAGAGGAAAGTTGCATCTTTCTGTACATTTGCACATACTAATTTAGCAAATGGGCTCCTGTATCATTCACTGACTAGCGTGGTCATCTTTCATTTCATAAATTACTATGCAGTTTTGTTCACTGTGAGTATAATCTGTATTTAGTGATCGCAAGATGCTTATGCCACTGATTTCTGTTCCATCCAAGCTGACAGAAGAAGTTATTTGATAATGCACATATTGGTATCTTTAATTGCAAAAATGTAAATTTGAAACTTGTATAATGTTCTTGTGCTTTTGAAATAAAATATCTTGTATATGTATATTTAAAAAAAAGAAATAAAGTAACTTCTCATAGATTATTCAGTTTTTATTTGGGGGCACTTTGAAACTTCACAGTTCATTTAGCAAGAGTATTATAGCTGAGTCTGTCAGTATGGAAAAGGGAAAGTGTTAGTAAATGGTTGGTAAACAATACCAGCTATCTGTGTAGTCGGTATCATCAGTGTACCAGTTAGTAATGGTGGCATGCTTTTTCTTATTTAAAGAATCATTCCACTTGAAACTTGTCCTAGTATTTTACAGATGCACATTCCTGCAGTGTCTACCTCAGTTTGTAAAAGAAGTCTTAAGTACATAATTTAATATTTAGATGTTCTTAAATCGATTAGTTGAGTGATTCTGTTTTTGTAGCTTCTCAAAGAACAGGCTGTACTGTCTGTCACTTAACCTCTAGAAAGGGAAAGCTTGTGGTGTTGGTCTAAAGTGCTGTGATACATATTAAAAAAAAAAAAAAAAAAGTGTTTTATTACAGAGCTAAGCAAACAGCCAAGAAATCTTTTACATAGAAACGGCCAATATTTCTTGCCCCTTTTTATGTTACAAGCTGTTGGCTGTCCTCGCTTTCTCACTGCTTTGTTGTAGCTTTGGGCACCATTAAACTCACGGAGTTTGGGTGTTAATGGTGTTGCTCTATGCTTATCCTTTTAAGAAGCAATTCCTCAAAAGGTAAAAGGTAAAGGTAGATAGATTAAAGACTACTAGTAAAAATGTTCTGAAGAACATTAGAACAAGATGCCCATTCATTAGAGGAGAAAAAAAGGAGAAAAGCCACAGCACCATTTCTTGCATAGTAAGAATTTCAAGGTGCAACGTACAAATGTACAAAATCATATAGAGGAGGATTTTGGCCATCATGTTTTGCTTTATGGTTGAAATCCACCTTATTTTCTAGACAATATCCTTGAGTAATTTCCTTTGTAAACTAGTTAGATTCATGATAGAACATCTGAGCTTTTTACTTAGATTCTTTTAACCTATTACTTGACAAGATCTTCAAAGATATTTCTTCAAAAATGAAAGTTGTTTCATTTCTCTGGCACAATCTCTTTTATTTGTTTTTATCTGTGTTTTGCAGGTAGGCTAAACTGGGGGTTTGGTACAGAAAACAATAATAATGAAAATCCACTCCTGTGCAAGTGTCTCAAATCCAGTTATTTCTAATCCTAGCTACGTTTGTCTAAATTTAAATGGTCAAAAGCATCCATGAAAAAGAAGCTGTGTAAAGGAAATGTGCACTGAGGGAGAGCGAGCTGAAATGCAATGATATACATTATTTCACGTAACGGTGAGTAAGAGGAGACCAGGTATAAAGTTGAATGTGAAATATTAAAACTGGACCTGAGTTTTCTTTTAATCTCTGTGTGACTATTGTTCATGAGGTCAGTGTCAAAAAAAAAAAAAAGTATAGTTTGTGCTGTTTAATTACAGGTTGTCAAACTACTTAGAATCCATCAGACTTAACTTTAGGAGGTTTCTAGGCTTGAGTGAATGAGCCCCAGCAAAATGTTGTGAAGCAGGTAGTGGGGACTGTGGGTTTCACAATCATTTCAAGTCCTTACTATATTTTTGAAGGTCTGTGGTTAGTCTTTTTCAGCAGACTGCAGAACCTTCCTCTTAATAGTGTCTGAAGTGTGATATTAGCCTCTTTGGGTACAAGTACTGAGATACGGTCTAGTGCTTGGGGAGAGGTCATCCAGTGTACCAGAGTTTCTGCTTGAAGCTTATCCTGAACATACCATGGCAGCCTGAGGAATAATCCACTCTAGATGATAAAAACCCTCCAATCTTCTTTCATCCCATTTATCTTTCTGTGAATCATGCCAACCTTTACTAAAAGTGGCGAAAGCAAACTATCTCAATATTGTGATAGTGTAGATGATCTAGGAACATTTATTTTCCCAGTTCAGACTTGTACAGAACTTCATAGAGCAATTCGATCTACATACTCCAGGCAGCCTGCCTCAGTTAATTGGTATTACAGGAGCAGGACTATGTCATCCATGTAAGTGATGGTCTTCTCAGAAATAAAAGACTCCACCTGTGTTCCATGAGCTTTACATCTTTATGGTTCTTTGCTAAACTGCATGGATGCAGAGCGAAAATGCTCCCATGGTGGGAAACTGATACAAAGCACATGTGTAGCAAGTGATTTGTAAGATTTTAAATATCATGAATCTTGTGTTGTAGAGGACTGATGATTGTATACAATTTTTAAAAAATCAGGTTGCAGAAGGGAGGTTTCTAGCTTCTAAGGAAACGTGCTGTGTTCATTTTTTTTAATATAAATGTAACTGTAAATGTGCTATATTTGTATATTATTAATTTTTCTTTATGATAAATGTAGAGCAAGTGTTTTCAGTATTAATCAGAAAGCTTTAAAGGAAGAGTATCATAATTGCAATTTCTACATGAACTGTTATAGTGCCTTCACCAGAAACTGAAAATTAAAATGTTCCAGTTTTTTTTTTTATGAAGAACTTAATAAAGAAGATAGTTTTATGCATAGGTGAATTACTACTCTGGCTGTTGCACGAATGTATCATTATTAATTCTGACTGGATTAAGCATTAATAACAAGTAGGATAAGAAGTGTCCCCCAAATCGTATTTATTTCTGTATCTGAGCAGATGCTCTGGCTTAAAGGCTTGGCTTGCTAATGCCATCTTCGTCTTTATAAATTACAGAGAATTAAAGATGGAGTCTGCTGCTACCTGAGTTTGTTTTCTTGATCCAGTGGCTGTAATGTTAAATACTTCAGGAAACCCAAACTATTGCAACAGCTGCTGCAAAGCAAGCTTTACAGATATGTAGGGTGCACTTCCACTGTCTGAGGAAGCTAACATACAAAGCAAAGAAGAAAGCATTTATTTTAAAAAGTAAATTTTATCCTGATTACTGTGAAATGAGCTGTCATCTTTTTGTAATATATCTATATTGATTGGGACTCTGTACAGGATAAAGTGAACAATCTAATGGCTAAGTAGTTGCTGGCGATAGTGAAGACAAGGACTGTGAAACATATGTTGATACTCAGTTAATTTCACAAGTGATCACATCACTAGCCACTGCTGCAGTTTTTGGCAGTTGGCTGAGCGACAGAAGGTTAACTTATCAAATATTAACTAGTCTTTTATGGTAAAATGTATTCTCTCTGTATGAAAGTGAATGAGCTGTGTGGGGGTGGTTTGTCCTCATGGCTGCCAGGGCACATGGCTGCCTCCCAGTGAGCCTGCTGCCCACCAGCACCCCCAGATATATTCATATCAAAGGTTTTCTTACTGTTTTTTGTGGATAGTTCTGTGAAAATGTTATCTCAATGCTCAGAAAGAGTCAAAAGGGCAATCAATAGGAATTCTTAGGAAAAGAAAAGGACAGAAGAGCTATTTAGTTCATAATGTCTTCAGTTCTACCCAGTGTTTGTTTAAAACTAACAAATGGAGAAGAGTGATGAAAATTATCGAAGGTGTGAAATAACTTCTATAGAAGAAAGGGTTAAATAGCAAATTCTTCAACTTGGAAAGATAGGACCAAGAGAGATGATAATAAAGGATTGTAAAATCGGGAATGACATGGAAGGGAATAAATAAGGAATCAGCTACATCTTACAGCAAGAATTAGGGGGTACCTGATTAAGTTGTCAGGGAGTAAACAAGCAAAGAGGAGCAGTTTTTCAAACAATGCAGAACTGCATTGTGAGAAATTCTGAAACTTGTTGTGGTTTGGATATCATAAACATGAATGAGTTTAAAGAAAAATACTATGCAAATTCATAGATAAAAATATCCTCTGAGATTTATTAAAATACAGTGACACAAATACCCTCTTCGTTATATCAAGTCCCAAACTGCTCTTTCCGTGAAGTTGAGAGGCTTTGCCAGGGAAAGAACTGTTTTCTAATGGTCTTGCCTTTTACTTGCCTTTTGCAAAACATCTGCTACAGGCAAACCCCATCTGTCCATTTTTCTTTTTAACATACTTAAGAATAGGCCTAAAATTTTAAGCAGTGAAGCAATTGCATTTGAAATTATGATCATGCATATAGCCTGCTTGAATTACAGTACAAATTATTACATCACACACTTTATTTACAATATATTCTTGCAGTCTAATTCTTGCTTATTCTAGTGTTACAGAAAACAACATTGTTTAGGCAGGTAAAGGAATCTTCACTGTTACTTTTGCACAATTTCAAAAGCAAGAATAGTTCTGCTTTGAATATCCAATGATATAACTTCTTTTACTTGATTATACACAAAGAATGCACAAGCTGTCCAAAGTTATATTCAAACAATGTCTTATTCAGAACAGTAACAAGTAAAATATTTCATTTGGTTTTTTATCCTCTATCGGTAGGTTTTTCCTGCTTACTGTTAATGATGAATTACAGTTGTAGGTCATCCTGTAACTACAAGTGTCTCGGGTGTAGCAGGCTTTCACTCCGTGCATTGACACCGTTCCTGAGCGCTGTACTAGGAACGTGATGGGAGTTCTGTCAGTCTACCTTTGCCTTCACTGGTTCCGAATAATCCCTTATCTTCCAGCCCCTGGATCTATGTAAGTACTTTTGAAATTAGGAGCTTTTAAACATCTAGAATCATCAGTATTTGTTTTATGGGAAATATCTGCTTGGTCTTAAACTTGTGCTATCACATGCTACTTGGAATTTTAAATGTCCTGGCATGAGCTGTCAGTTAGTTTCTTGAGCAGAGAACTTCCAGCAGCTGGCTTTCTCTAAACTATGGAAGGAGAAAAATGAAGAGATACTTCAGACTATTTTGGGAAAAAACCTCAAGAACAGTGAAATATATGATGCTAACTTTCATTGCCTTCAACTCAATTTCACCTAGGTTCTTTTAGAAGGGCTGCAATATATGTATAAGTTCTCTCTATCCTAACTTGGACTAACAGAGTTTTCATTTCATAGTTTTTGTCTTTTTTTAAAGAATCATTTTATCCAGTGTAATAATTTCTTTTGGGATTTCCCTTCTGCTGGGATTTCTACAGATGTAATGCCAGTAATGACAAACTTTGTTGGTACACAGTAGACTAATCCTATTTGGAATATTTCCTTGTGCATAATGATTATTCTGATGTATTCAGACCATGACAGAAGTATGTAAACAAGGGAGAGTAAGTGGGGAAAATTTCAAAAGTTTGTTTTGTGCAGTGTTGAAAATCAGGGATTTCGCAAGAATTAGTAAAAATACATCCAGCCAAAGAAGTATCAAAAAAGTATGGTTTTGGAGCTGCCGCTAGTCCGTGGTATGTTCAATTGTCTTACTAGTTTTCTTCCCTTTTTTTTTCCCCCACCAGTGAAAAATCTGTTAACTGTAAGACTGTAATATGTCAGAGCTACACTTGTGGTGATGTTTCTTTGGAGACTTGCCTAGCTAGCTGCTGGGATAGATGTTGTTGTAACATTGGTTTTCCCACAGTTTGTGTTTCGAACCTCAATGTTGGGGTCATTCATGCCTGAGACAGTGGAGATCTGGTTGGCTTTGCCGAGGTTCTTAATGATGCTGATGTTGTATTTGGCAGTTTCCACAAAGCTGTTTTCTAGTAACCAACCCTCCGATTCACCCTCCAGATCTCCTAGCAGAAGGACATTCTTCATTGCTGTTTGTAGGTACCGGACACCAATAAGTACAGAGAGCTGCAAAAAACAGTTAATGGTTAAACAGAGTTTAAACTACAACCTTAATCCTACCATTAAGTCAGCTTTCTGACTTATTTACAGGCCTAATAATTAATATTGACTAAGGCAGACAAATTCTTTATCCCAGCAATATATCTAACCTCTCTCCCAATTAATTAGATTTTTTAGAAAGAAAAATACCAGGGAGAGATTGATTGATTCTCTCTCCATTCTTCAGGTAGCATTCCCGCTTGCATGTTGTTAGCACATAAATACCTAGAAGTACTCGGGAACACTGCAGCCTCGGAGACTACAACTAACTGGTGTAGAATGGATGATCAATTAATGGAACCATCGGTCACTGGGGAAAAAAAATTAACTGCAGTCTGCTAGTTTCTATGTTTTTGTTGTGTTTTTTTTTTCCCCACTGGCCTTGATTAAATCTTTTTTTTCTCCAAGGAGTTTAATCATTCGTATGTAAGCCATATGTGTCCTACATGCCAATGCATTAAAATTACGACGGACGGCCTATAATAGAGGCTCAAGCATAAGTTTAGGAAAAAGCCACACTTTCACAGATCCGTTGGAATCGCGATAAATGTGCCCCGCTTGTTGATATGTAAGGGAGCACAGAGAGCTGGTTCACAGCTTCTTCATGTGCTGCCAAAGGCCTGTTGTTTCCGGCACCAACATCTCACCTAATTTCCTTGCAGTTGTGCCACTGTATGTGTCATCTCGTATCTGATCCCATAAAGGCTTCAGGGAAGGGAATATGCCATAGTCTACTGAAAAAGCTGTGTAAATATACAGAACTATACACATAATTTCTAATAGTTTTCATCTTAAGTGAGATTTGCTTCTGCTCTGGGGACTTTGAGAAAGTTGTCTGTACTAAAGGAAGTCTGGCAACAGTCTTGAAGTGCTTGTGGACTTTATACTACATATCGAGGCACTTCGCATATGTTACACTCTGGTTGTTTCCCATCCTAGAGAGCACAAAGACTCCGATTAATCTGACCCAGATCATTTTTATGAGACTTACCTCAAACAACCAAATAAGCAATGCTGAAATACCAATGGATCTCATAATAGCTGTGTAGTACTCCAGCAGGGCCTCTCTGCACCCCTTCACCCAGATATTGAGCTCCTCTGTCAGAAAATCATAGTTGTAGTGAGCACTGTTGTTTGTCAGCTGGTACTGGATGCAGGGCCGTGGGGAGCCTGGGTTGCAGCAGCTGAAGGGCACTCCATCCACCAAGAACTTCCCATCAACGTTGCTCTTTAGACGGCTGCAACAGGACAGAAAGTTTGGGCATTACAAATCTGGTATCAGCAGCAGATAGTGCCTGTGGTTTTTATAGAAGGATGTAACTCAACACTGCTGTGATGTAGGCCTCCAATGTAACAAAGGCAAAATGGGAATGTATTTCCAACTGGAGAAGCTACTTACTGCAAGAAAACTGAATTTTTCATTTGCTGTATTTCTTAAGTGTGGTATCAGCACAGTATCTCACATGGTTCTTAGCACTGTGCGTGCAAGATGTGGATTCAGTGTTTACGGAGATGTTGCCTTTTTAGGTATCTGCACTGAAAATAAACAAGTTCAGAAATTGTCTTCAGTATCTTGGTGGAACTCTAATGGAAGTTATGGCCCTAGAAATCCCGTGATTCACTACTTCTGGATTGTTTTTCAACACAAGCATTCCTTAAGAGAGAACCTAATACAACTTTGCATGCCACAGGAACCACTGGATATTGTCCGCTGGCATTTCATCATTGTACCCGTGTGCAATGGCTGGGTTGGCACATGTTTTGAGACAAATTCACAAGGAAGTTTCTACTTCTTGTAACTATACTTTTTGTAACTTTTGAAACTGTTTGTATTTATTGCTAAAAATTATTCCTTTCCCTCCCTTACAGGATCAGGAGAAAAACAAGTGGGAAAAGAAGAAAGATAAAGAAATAGGATGGAGAAAAAAGTCATAGGATGGAAAGAGAACACAGTCTCAGATTAACTGAGTTTCTGGAAGAGTTAAATGAATTCTTGACATCCATTTTCCTTGTATTGCCTTCTCTTGAGCAAGTGCATCCTTGTGAGGACTTCTGTTTCTAAGTGGGCTCTTCAGAGAAATAGATTTTCCAGAAACTGGAGAGTATGTAAGGTGTTGAGAGATGCTTTCACACTTTGGGGAAGTAGCCTCTAAGCATGTATCTATTTTCATTCTCATTGTACAAGTATTGTTTCCTGAGACAGCCCCACAGGTGAGAACCATGGCCTGTTTTAATGAAGCCCATTCCCTTTAACCTTCGTTAGAAAGCCAGAATACATGAAAGACAACTTTCTTAGATATCCATCTTTCACCATTTGCTAATAGCAGAATTTGTAATATTTTCCAAAACTTATTAACATTTATAAATAATATGTTCCTGTTCCACTACAGATAAGCTAAATTAAAGGGAAGAAAGATGTCACAAGAAGCTCAGGTGAACAGAAGCAGCAGAAACTCTGCAGTCCAGTGTTCTTCCGGCATTTTGGGACTAAATGTGTCCTTCATAAGAAATATAGGCTGCTAGGAAGCTCAGTATTAGTGGCTGTGCTGGGATGGCAGAATAATTGCCTTCATTTTATTGCTGTGGGCCTGATAAAAACAACCTCCATTTTTTATTTTTGGGAGTGGTGGTATGTTTTGTTTCGTTTAACATTGTGTCAAAAATATCTTTCTCAAAGATCTTTCCAAGTAAGTCAGGAAGTTCATTTGCCATTTCCCACCTATGAGTGGGTTAGGCATGGATTCTTGTCCATTTTAAAGGCTAGCTCTTCACTTTGTCACCATCATATTCCTGGTAATGGCCATAGAATGAAACTACTGCAAAAAGAACCCAAATAATCCACTGAAACCAGACTTAAGTGTGCAAGCAGTGTAACGGCCATTGGCAAAACAACGCACTGGGAGGGAAACAACGAAGGGAGCCAGAGAGGTACCAAAGGGAAGGCTCGAATGGGGAAGGACAAAAGAAACCTCACAGAGGGAGGCGAGGAAGGCTGGCATGTTGTGAAAGGGAAGTTTTTACATGGGCCAGTGTATTGGGTTTGCATGGCAAGGTTTTGGTAGCTGGGGGGTACAGGGGTGGCTTCTGTGAGAAGCTGCTCGAAGCTCTCCCTGTGTCCGGCAGAGCCAATGCGGCCGGCTCCAAGACAGACCCGCTGCCGGCCAAGGCCGAGCCCATCGGTGACGGTGGTAGTGCCTCTGGGATAACGTTTTTAAGAAGGGGAAAAAGTTGCTGCGCAACAGCAACTTCAGCCGGAAAGAGGGGTGAGAATATGTGAGAGCAACAACTCTGCAGCCACCAAGGTCAGTGGAGAAGGAGGGGGAGGCGGCACCAGAGCAGAGATTCCCCTGCAGCCCCCCGTGCAGGCCCTGGTGAGGCAGCTGTGCCCTGCACCCACCGAGGTTAACGGAGGAGCCGATACCCACCTGCAGGCCAAGGAGGACCCCACACCAGAGCAGGGGGATGTGCCAAAGGAGGCTGTGGCCCCGTGGGAAGCCTGCACTGGAGCAGGCTCCTGGCAGGAGCTGTGGTCCCAAGGAGCCCAGGCTGGAGCAGGTTTGCTGGCAGGACTTGTGACCTGCGGGGACCCATGCTGGAGCAGTTTGTGGAGGACTATCTCCTGTGGGAAGGACCCACACTGGAGCAGGGGAAGAGTGTGAGGAGTCCTCCCCATGAGGAGGAAGGAGCAGCAGAGACAACGGGTCATGAACTGACCACAACCCCCATTCCCCATCCCCCTGTGCCACTGGTGAGGAAGATGGTAGACAAATCGGGAGTAAAGTTAAGCCTGGGAAGAAAGGAGGGGTGGGGGGAAGGTGTTTTAAGATTTGGGTTTATTTCTTGTTATCCTACTCTGATTTGATTGGTAATAAATTAAGCTAATTTCCCTAAGTCAATTTTGTTTTGCCCGTGACAGTAAATGCTAAGTGATCTCTCCCTGTCCTTATCTCGACCCACAAGCCTTTTGTTATATTTTCTCTCCCCTGTCCAGCTGAGGAGGGGAGTGACAGAGTGGCTTCGGTGGACACTTGAGGTCCAGCCAGGGTCAACCCGCCACAGCCAGCAAAATGCCCTGTGTATTTCAGTGACATGACCCAAATACAGTACAGCATCTAAAATAGTTAACATACAATCTCTTAAACTAGGTCTTAAGATTTTCTTTCGATCCCAAGCATCAATTTAATTCATTTTTTTCTTCCTGCCACATTATAAAGAGGAATCTTCTTTCTACTGCCAACAGCAGTTTCCAGACTTGGGTTATGTCCCCCTGTCATCGTGTTTCCCTTACTAGTGGCAGATTAAAGAATGATGTATCTTGGTACTGTTAGAAGGGAAGACCTCGGTAACAGAGCTGAGGGAGTGAGACACTCACTGCTATTTATTGTTGCAATTCAAAGTTGTTACAGTATTGTAAAGCAAAAGTTGCTTTTCAGGCTGTAAAAAGATGATTTGTACCCAACCAAAGCAATGATAGGATTATCTTCTGTAACCTGCCTCATCCTCCTACCGTTCCCATTATTTCTCTCCATTTCTTGTCACATTGTGGTGTTGGCAATGGGGATACAGAAGAGAGGGGAGGAAAGAGGGTTATGAAGGTGAAAAGTTCAGTTTTGCAAAGGTTACATGTGAGTTGACAGTATATCCGTTCTCACCTGCTTTGCCTCTTAATCTACTAGGTACTAACTGATGTACAGTACAAGATGAAATAAAAAAAAAATACTTGGTTTCTTCTCCATCCTTTCTGAACAATCCCAGTTAGACTTTGCTTCCAACAATTTCATATCAAATGTTTCACTACCAGATTTTTGGGAATCATAGTATAATTTGGTTATATGCACCAACTTGGATTCTAGCAATCAAGATGAAATTATTCAATTTATATACAGTAAAAGAAATTCTGCAATGTGATCACTTCCTCACACACATTTCACTGGCATATTTTGCCTACATGGGGCAAAAATTAATTGACAGCCTATTTAAAAAATAATGGCAGAGCACGGGTGACCCTACAGAAGAAGACAGTTTAGCTAAGATCCTGGGTAAAACATTACAGTTTCTGCATGTTCTGCACGGAAATAAAAGGCAGTAGATTTTACTTTTGTCCTCACAATAAGATACTACTCTTAAGTTCTGTGGACCATCTTTGGTGTCATGTCACTTTTCAGTGTAGAACCAGGATTGAAAACACATCTTGGGTCAGTCTGGTTTGTGTCACTGTTGTTTTCCAACTTCTCTCTTGAGAACACTTGTTCTAAAGCTTGCTTCATGTCCACAGCCAACTGCCTTATGCATGTTGATGCCCTCTTGTCCGGATTCTCCTAGGTCCTGTCCTCCGCTATATTTGCAGCTCTGTATATACGCTTTGCTATGATGGCAGTTTCAAGTTGCACATTCTGTGAACGTAAGGTCTTTGGCCTTCCATCCTCTGGCTTTATTGTCACTGATTTTTGAGTTCAACGAAACAGAACACTTGAGAAATGCCAGTCAAGCTTTTTGTGTTTGTCTTTCCCAGGAATATATAGCTTCTATGATCTCATCGGTGAAGACTTTTTTTCAGCTTTAGAAGAATTATTACATATTGGATTGTCTACCTTTAAATTTTTTTTATTGTTACCTTTTCTATTGTCTGTAAGAATTACCAGACTCTTCTTTTTGACTGTATAATTTCACAATTGCTACATCAAGTGAAGCACAATCACCACCAAAAATTTCGAGGGTTGTTCTCCTTTTTTATGCAGAGTACACGGTGTTGGCAGTTTCTCACATGTGAACATATAGATTTGAACCTGGGCTTGCAAAGTCTAATATCTTGAAGGAGAAGGGTCCTTCAGTGTTTAGGACTGACTGTGCAATGTGTATTGATAGTACAGTCCTTTTTTTCTTTCCCTTATCGGCTCACTATAATTGAAATTTTGAGGTAGTTAATTCACCATGCTAAAAAAGGAAAGATACATCTTTGCTTTGCTTAATGTCCCTAAAAATTTAGCAAAAGGCAACTTTCGATTGTGAATGTAGTTAGCATCTTTTGTGAGTAATGTGGTCATTCTATGGTTCTTTGATTAAGAGACAAAGGTTCAGTAAAAACTAGTATCTACTTTGCCTTCTTGAATGAGTTTTTCTCCTAGAATTTTTTGTTATGACTAGTAAATACTTACTCCAGCACTTCCTTGGAAGCCATATTCAGATAACGAGTAGATACCCACTGAATTTCAAACCAGTCTCTAAAGCCGTTGTTTCCACAGCACTGGAATCCAATTTGTAACATATCCACTGTTTTCTTTAAGAAACATCGTCCAGGTATGTCTGTGTCCTTATAGAACTTAATAGCATCCCTCAGTCCCAGATAGAGAGACTCTTCCAGCTCGTTCCTCATGGCATAGCACATGAGAGCACCCACCAGGATGGAGAAGGTAAAACAGAAGGTACATACGATGTATGGGAGCATAACTAGTTTCCACCGAGAAAACTTGTTGGCATCTGAGCAGTCGTAGCAGATTTTGCCACCCAGAAAGTTGATGATACAAGCTATGACCCCTACAGAGATCAGCATGTTGGGGACAGAGTTAATGTCCCCTTTTGCCATCACTTCATTGCGCTTCTTGATCTCTATTTTCAGAAAGAGGCCAAGACTGAAGAGAATGACCCCGCTTACTACAGAAACCCAGTTGAGGATCCATAAGATCTGAGCCAATTTGTCCCTTTTAGTTTTGGTGAATTTTACTTTGAGGACAGCCATAGTCAGATCAGTGTTAGGAAAAGAAGCACAGGTCAAGGAAAGCTCATAAGCTGATTAGAAGCATGTATCCAAGGCATGCAGTAGAAATCTGAAGAGGAGAGAGAGAGAGAGATTACTGTCTGTTTGACTAAGTATTTATAGAGACTACAGAAAACTTCCTGTACAGTCTCACGCAATTCGAGTCCTGCCAAGGGAGTACCCCAGTGACATTTATTGCTTAAATTTCATACAATGTGAATCACTTAAAAAAAAAAAAAATTCTAAGGACTGACTAGAGCAATTAAAAACAAGCAAACAGTAAACCCAATGAACTCTGGATTCCTATGGATTTTTGTCAAGAGCAATTTTCTGTGCAGATTTTCTGATGTCTGGAAGTGAGCTGATCTGCTGTCTTTCCCTCCAGAAGACTCAGGGTGCCTTTTCCTTCTACTTGTTGCCTGTAATTTCGTGATCATTCTAGGAATTTATAATACTTAGATTATCATGTCATGGTCAGATTTGCATTCAAAGGTTGAACAAGCAGGACAAACAAGCAGATATATGCAGCATAATTATGTAAGCCTTTTTTTCCATATGGAAAAACCCCATTAAAATAGCACCAGAAACAGTATGCTATGGGTATCTTTAGTCATTTCATCAATTATGTGCAGTAAAATACAATTTTGCTAGCAAAAAGCAGTTTTATTCCTATGCTTATACTAAGATATGATCACGCTGGCAAAAACTGCAGGGGGAACTGACTGTGGTTATCCACAGACACAAAACGTTCAACAAATAGTTAAACTATCAATGACTGTGTCAGTTTTCTAGAAAATATTCTCAAAATTTTATTAAGTGCTGTGACCTGAATATATTACTGGTGAACAAATCATCCTCCACCACATTTTTCCACTTGATCTGTCATAAAAGCACTATCATTTTTATGTGAAGTAACATATCATCCTACACAAAAAAGCAGAACATCTTCACACCTTAAAAAACCCCCAGCAGTTTAAAATGCTCTATTTCTTTCTCTACCTGACTGTCCTTCCTTTCTTTCTGAAAGTTCTTATTAAAAACTAGTTTTGGGAATAGCATGATGTATTAAATGAGGCCTATTTAATCCTTTGGGAATCATCACTAAGCCTAACCTCTGTTCCTGCACCTAAAGTTGCTTGCTCTTTCCCTTTGTCCTGAGAACTGTGACAATCACACCTTATTCCAATCCTCCTACCACCTGTAGACTGGTTTTCTTTCCGAGTCCTCCATATTCCAGTCAGAATCCTGAACTTCATGCCTGGTTGCACTTTCTGCAATAACCTTGACTTATTCATTGCCCATTGGAACTGCTTCCATTCTCCCATGTGAAGAAGTCCCTGCAGCTCAAGGGACACCACAATATTTTTTTGAAGGGGAACCATTTGAAAAATGACAGGAAACTACTCATGTGTCTAGTAATTTATATCTTGTATATTTTATTAGCTTGTTTTTGATACACCTGTTCTTACATTATTAACCGTCCTTTAATAACTTCCCTGTGTGATGTACAAACTCTTACTTTTCTCTTCAGAGGTCACAATGATGGGCATAGAATATATTCAGAGAGACTCTTCCCTGCCCCGAGTTTCAAATCTGATATTTCACAGTTTCACAGCTGAAGGAGGACTTCTGTGTTTCAAGGTCTGTCTTCTTTTCCCCAGCTATTAGTGGATCTAAGAAAAGATACCATCTTTCCCAGCACTTTTAACCTTGCTTCTCTGCAACACTACTAATAACTTCTCCTTTGCACCTATCCAGTTATATCACAGGCAGAAAGCAGCTAATAACATCCAAGCTCTAAAAGCTGTTAGAGCTGGAGACAATGTGTTTTTGGTGTATGTGATGTGGATGTAGAACTATGCTGCAGTACTTCAGGATCAAACCATGAACTTTCATCCTCCTTCAGTGCTTCCAATACTTTGTGACTGCCTTTCTTCCACACATGCAAGATAGAGGGAGTCGTTCTTTCTTTCCTCACCAGAAAGTCTGCTCTCAGCATGGTCTTGTACAAATTCAGTAATTTTCATTAAAGTGATTTTATACTGTACAACCATGTATTTATATGATTATACAGTCATCTAATTCCACTAATACAATGGCATTTATAAACAGTAAAACATAGTCCTATAAATTTGGGGAAACAGAGAAGCATAAGCAGCATTATTCTTGTATAATATTTTTAGACTAGTGGACTCCACTACTTAACTTCATCTGAATAAAACTGGTATCAGCTAAAACAGCATGAAAACTACTTGCAGACCAGCTGTACAGAAGCAGGGCTATACCTAGCCACTAAAGGATCCACAGCTGCAGTGAAGCATAACATTGGGTAAGCAGATTGTTGCACAGTTTAAAAACATAATGGTATCCCAGAGTCTTCATCTGTATATGTTGGAAAGAATCAATTCTATTTGTACAGGCAAGGAATAGGTGGTTCCATTCATATTAGGATATGGTAAGATATCTTCATGCATTTGAGTATTAAAATGTTTTAATGCCTGTGAGATCTAATTAATTCACGTTGCATTTATTTTCATTTACAGAAGAAACTAATTCCCTTCAAAACTATTCATGTTTCTTTATCTCTTGTACAATACATAAAATAGCATGCAAAATGCACAGTATTTTTCCTAACTGGTCTTATTTCCAAAGGTGTTGAGGCCAGCAGTTCCCTGACTTTAAAAACAGGGTCCTAATTTTAATGATTGTTGAGGCTGATTATCAGCTATGGTTGAATATTGATTGTGATCATGTTGTGATAATCATATTGATTATCATGGTGAAATACTGATTATCGATATACACCTCTGTACAAACAAGTCCAGAGAACAGTCATTTATAAAATGACACCACTTTCTTCACACCATTCTTCTAGGGTATCCTTCAGACCTCATTTAAAAGGATCATGTTCTGCTGGCACAGAATTAAGCCTTCATATGAATTCAGCCGACAGCCTGTCTGCTAAACCCGGAGACAGTATCTTTGATTGCTTCACCAGTTAAGCAGTTCATGACTTGAACTTAAATAGCTCTAAATGGCTGCTACAAATAGGTTTATTTGACCCTGATACTCAGGTCTCAGAGCTCACAAGAGAGAGAATCTGTTGTGAAATTTCCTAGCCGCTGATATGCAGTTCACGTTCAAGGGCCAGCATATATGAGTACATCACTCACCGTTCATTTCTATGAAATACATGTATGTATTTGCAAAATGCCTCCGAACTGTTAGGCACACACATAGTTACAGTGTCACTGAGAACACCCTACCTCCAAACATCTTTTGCTCTACCCTTTGAACAAAAGCTGTAAACAGTTCTACCCTTACTTAAAATTCACCTACTCAAGAGGCATCGCTGATTTTGGAAGATGTAAATTTGAGACTTTCTGTCATATTCTAGCCAGAAAGAAATTTGAAGCTGAATTCCATAAGCAGAGATTCTTTCAATCTCGTGTAGCTATTCTGATATAGCTCCCTCCCCCTTTTTCAGATGCCTAAATTTAAAAAAATTAAAAATTTATGTGCAAGAGCAACTCTTTTCCTAAGTCCTTGCCTCCGGTAATTCTCATATGGTATTTCCAGCCTCCTTGGTGCAATTTTGGTAATGTTATAAGGTCAGATTTCATGGAATATTCACACTCATCTCACAGAGGTACCCACGCCACAGTCCTCCGGCAGTATAAGGTCTTCTATTTTGTATGAGGCACACTGCCAGAGGAAAGGGAGGAATGACTGGTTGTTGTAGTGCAATGACCACTCGTCGACTGACCCTGGCTGCCACTGATACACCTGGGATTGCACAAAGCATCTTTCGGACAACGGTGCTTCTCATGAAACTTTGAGTGCATTGAGTCTGGGACAGAACAACATACCTACTCTGTTCCTGTGTTTGCAGCTTCTACATGGACATTTCTCTTGAGATGAGTTTTTCCTGTGCTAACAGTTTACTGAATTTATTTTAGATAATGAGAAGACTCTTCCCATCATAACGAATTTTGTAAATACACCATAACATTATTCTTTCCCTAACTGTTCAATGAAGTATTGAATATATTTATTAACATAAGATGTATTGCAACACGCATACTGCCGTGTAGTAGCATTTTTTGAGCACCATGGAGAAAGTTCTGTATGAGCTAACAGTGTCATTGTCTCGCTCTGCAGTATGTGTCTTCTCCAAGTTATATTTGGCAGTGGGCTACTGTAAAACCACAAATGCTCCTAGCAGTAGTAACACCTCTATCAAAGTTCTTAGAAACACACCTTACCATACATGAGCCACTCCAGCATTATGAAGCTATACACACAGACATTTTTTCCCCAGCTATGAGAGAGCAAGCTGGATTTTATTCTTAAAAGGGAATAATAATAAAGGGATAAAGGGAAAAATATTTCTTTCAACAGAAGCAGCCCAATAAATGTGGAAACCTCTCCCATATTATCGATACTGGTCTCAAGCTTTCCTTGTCTAACTCACTTCAAACACAGCTTCCATTAGCATACGGTAGCTTTTTGCTTCCAAGATGCCACCTACCTGTTCCTTTGCTATCAAATTCCCCTAAGTACATAGAACAAGACATAGCACAGCTATTTATTTGTTTATAACATTTACTTATTAGATGCAAACTGTCTAAAGAAATTTGACTTGAAGTTTTGTCACAAGCAAACCACATCTTATCTTACCCATTTCACTAAAATCTGCCATTTTAGCTAAACACATATTCCTATCTGTGACATTGTAAAAGAAACCACTAACCTGCTTCAGAGGACTGAACAGGATCTCAAAACTGGTAACTTGCTGAATACAGGGGAGAAGATACCTGGATCAGGCATCCTAAGGAAGACTGAAGTCCTGATTTCCTGATGTCTGCATAGCTCTTCTATCTTTACAGTGACTCACCAATGGAGATGGAGAAAAAGACTTCAACTCTCCTGCCTGTGCTAATCTCTCATCTCTAATCGTAGCTAAGAGATTTATTACAAGGTTCTTAGGCCACCAGGTTAAATCCTGCAAAACAGGCCAATTAACTGAGTGTGAACTGAGATCTCACCCACAAAATGGATTTGTAGTAACTTCTTTTACCTTTTTACACCCCTGAAGTTTGGCCTTGTAAGTAACAGAGACTGTTCTTCAGTACCTGCTAATGTCTTCATTAGTTCTGAATTTTTTCTTGACAATAAATATGGGTCCAAGAGAGAGAAGAATGAGAATAATGAAACTTTGTGCTTCTGTGGAAAGGGAAAATCTATTTTAGGCAATCCTCATTTACATTCACTACTATGTGCTTTACCTATCATTTCATATTTTGTTGCTTTGGGTGGAATTGTCTGTCCTCTGTGTATTGACTGTGACTGTGTCCAAGAAAGGAATTCAAGTAACCAAGAGCAATTGGATCGTCCTGCATGAGTCACAGTAGATTCTGGTTTGGGAAGCTTTCCAGGTTTAAGAACAATCTAGTAGACTCTTAAAAGCTTTATCCCAAGCCAGAAGCAAAAGCACCTTTTTCTGAGCCCAGCATGTGGCAGTTTGTGGGATGGACATGGCTGGGTTGAACTGGCAACAGCAGTGGCAACAAGCTGAGCCTGCAGCAATGCTTGATCAAGTTAGTGGTGATGTTAGTACCAGAACTGAATCGCTAAGCAGGACCAAGTTTGGTCTATCAGGTCCATAATACATCAGCACAGCAGAGAGAGTTCAGTGAGCACACATGACTGACTGCAAGGGACCCTGCACCAGGGGTTGTAATGCATGTGAATATTCTCGGAAGCATAAACTGTCCTCTCCCAGATAATGACGAGCAATAAACTGATACCATATTACTGTGATTCTAACTCTGTGCTCTGGGAATATGCCTGCTTATCTAATTTATGGCCTCATGCTTTTGTAAAGATAGACACCCCTCTGCATGCATCAGTATTATCACATTTATTATCAGGGAAAGGTAAAAGATTAATTATCAGTGCAACTCAATCTATCAAAGTCTTGAATAAAGCAGAGACTGGAATACCTAACTACAATATTCTGGGAAGAAAAAACAATTAAGACTTGTTCACTTGCCAGAAGTCATTTCATACAGTACTGCATGGAAGAGGGAAGCTCCTAACTGCCAGTGTCACTCTGTGCCTCCACAGGGTGAAAAACCCCAAGGACATGTCCCAGCAGGATAAAGTCACACAGTGAAATTCTCTCCCTTTACAGTTTTTCTGATACAATCAAACTCATAACGAATGTTTACGCTGAAAGCTCCATCCAACAATGCATCGTCTAGTACCATATGGCCAACTCATAGAGAGCTATTTCCTTGATGTGTGTGGGGGGGTCTCTGGGGCCATACCGGCTCAATGTGCCTTTTGCTGGCAATTTCAGTTCAGAAAAATATAATTTACCATGCCTTCACCCTTTTAAAGAAAATATCCTAAAGTAGGGCTTACAGCTTTCTATCTTGCTTATGTGTTGATGTACAGCACATCCAGGAAACTTCAGATCAAGAGCGTATGTGATACATCTGGGACCTGTTGGACCTATTGCATATGGGCCACACAAATGTTTGCATATGATCAAATATACCTCAACTGCAGTGAATTAATCCTATGCCCATGGATCATTCATGCTTTGGACTTGCTGTACTCGTACAGACCCCAAGAAATATGTTAGATCTGTTCAAATGTGTACATTTGTGTACAGATCAATGCTACTATATTCAACAGGTACAGTATATTCCTTGTGGACAGCAAAAGAACACAAATGTACACATTTACCTGGGATTTTTGAGCTATTGCTCTGGCTAGGATGTGATACATTAGAAATCCTAGACAAACTTCTGAAGTCCTTTTCTATGCCCAGAAAAAGTTGAGGTGTGAAAACTCCCCACATCTGTGGAACTCCAGACATATGTTATCCCTGAGTATTAGAAAATGTTATTGCTTCAGATACCTACTAGTAGAAAAATGTACCTTCCTTGTTGTTGCTTTGCAATATAAACCTAGTACTTGCATGCACAAAAGAAAGCAAGCAGAAGATGGCAGTGCTGCTGTATGTAGTTTTTTCCTGCAATGCAAAGTAAGAAGCTTTCTTTTGTGTTAGAGAGATTAGAGGTCACTCACACAGCTAGTGGAAGCTCAGGAATGCATCATTGTAAGAAATAATTTAAATCCAATCTTAATTCAATTAGAGGTTAATGCTACCTGTATTTTTGTTCCATCTTATATTGGGAGATGGTTTCGTCTGCAAAGTTAATATTAAAAGTTGAATTATTCAGAAATTAGTTTTGTTTTATGCCAATCTATAACTAACCATGATGCACTTTCTTACAGAGCTGCTGGGAAGCCTGGACACCCAGACCATAATGATAGACTAGCATTTTGTAACTCAGCAGGAGTAGTTGTACATGTGGGTATGCCATCTAGATATCACCCACTGGCGTAGAAAGAAAACACACACTTTCCTGTTAGGAGTGGAGATTGCTGTGCTGCGGCTTTGGATCTGAAAGAGGTAACTTTAATAGATGTTTGGCCAATTACCTATTTGTTCAGTACCGTTCATATATAAGTCCACAAGCAAGGAGAGATGTGTTATGAGCCTAATTAAACAGCTAAGTTGGGATGACACATCCTGCAAAATTTAATTTCACATCTAGTTTCCAAAAGTTGTTTTATTTTTATATTTGAATGGCTTTCCATTTCATCTTGTATTTAATGCAAATGATAACTAATGATTCGAGATTTTGGAGTAATGGGACTAAAAGTGGAGGCACTCACTAAGTCTGACACAAGCAGGTACCTTACGACTTTTCTTTAACATGTTAGTGCTTCAGAGGGAGAGTCCATATTCAGGAAGAGATTCTCACTGATATTGTTAATGGGGAGAGGGTATGAAAAAGGGAATTCAGACCATCTGCTTTTTTTGTAAAGTTGTGAACCACATGGCAGACACTGAGAGGCATAAGTTATTAGGCAAATAGAAGCAATTGGGTCTTTGCAGAATTTTTATCTCTCAAATACATGTAGGTGATTTTGGTCGTTTTAGTTAGATAAAGATACCTAAGTTAAATCTCAACATGTGAAATTCTTATGAAATTGCAGTTGGCAGAGGGAATGTCAAAACTCAAAGGCAAGAGGTAATGGGGAGAGACAGTAATTTAAAAGAACCCAACTTGTAAATTAGAATGCCAAAAAGCTTATTGCAAACTAAGTCAATTATGTGCTTTTACAACTACAGTTGTACCAGAAGGCCTGCTGTACTATGTCCCATGCAAAATATAAATACTGTAACTGTAGCTCATTTAATTGCCTGAAGAACAGAGCAGCTTCAATGAATCAGAAGAAGAAGTATTATAATTTTCATTTTTCAGATGTTTAAAGGTTATAACAACATGGATGCTGGAGCCAGCCTCAGGCAAAAAGGAAAGTATAGCAGACTTGCATGAACTGCTTTGCACATGTACTGCTAGTCTTCAGGGCTCCTGTATATTCCGGGAAACACCATGCAGGTCCCTATCAAGTTGGCTCTGATTTCAATCCATAGGAGCTGTACTGTCCATAACCTCTGAGTCATCCACTCCTGACTCATGGTGAGTCATTACAAATGGAAAACTAAGGCACAGAAATAGTGTATTCACCTTAAAATCAGACCAGCAGTCTATGGTAAAGTTGGAAAGCGAACCTATATTTTAAATTGGTTGGTAACCCAAAACCTTCATCTTGGCTCTAACTTTTTTTTTGATTACCAGAATCCATCTTTATGATCTTATTCATAATTAGACCATGCAGCAATCTTGCTTTTCACCTTCGTACCTTATTCACTATGGACCGTACCATCACAAGCCAGTCATCAGGAAGCTTTTTGTAGAATGGAATTATACACATATTATAAGGGGTCCCAACAAAATTCCTCTTACATAACGAGGTAAAATTTCCTTTTTCTATTCCATACCTCAGAGGATCAATACTTTGGTGCACTACACTGCCAACTGACCCTTCTTCCCCTAGCAAAGTAGTCAGATATACACTCTCACATTTCTCCTCGAAGAGACCTCCTACACTAATCAGGAAGTCTCCGTATTCTCACCTTGTTATAAACCTGATGTTGGTGCTGTTTTTCACTCTCTAGACACCATCTGAATGGAACAATGTTACTCAGGACATCTTGTACTGAATCTGAGACTCTTTTAGAAAGAAAAGACAGTTACAAAAAACCCCCAAACCCACAAAGTTTCTGAAGATGTCAAATAGACAAAAAGCAGCATCTAGACACAGTGCTCTTAGAGCTCTCCTGAAAAAGATCCAAGATCCCTCTGTCCCTTCAGCAGTGACTTCATGCTTATTGACACTGTGTCTGGAAGTCATGATCTATGAAAAAAGATGGAAGGAACTTGGTTTTCTACTTTAGAGAAGACTGATGGTGAGAGGTAAAAATAGTGTTCAAGTAATTTTAAGGTAGTTGAACGGAGAAAGGGAATAAATTCCTTTCATGATAGGAGGAAAAAGAATGGGTGAAATCCTTCTTTTAGTGAGAATAGTAAACAGCCCATGAGAAAGCTTGATTTCCATCAACAGAGTACTTTTAGAAGAGGTTGACGAATACTGCCCAGGAGTGTTGTAGGGACAGTTGGTCCTTCCTTGGAAAAGGCTGAACTAGATGTCTCAAGGTCTGTGATTTTTCATTTGCTATGAACTGGATACCTGTTTAAACATCTTACAAAACTTTGTAAGTGCTATCCTATCTTTGGTCAATACTTCTTTTGCTCATTGACTTTTCCCTGAAATGTGAGCTTATAAAATGTGTTTACCTTTCCACTCTTTAGTGACAGCACTGTTTCCACCTCCATTTATATATTAATTTTTAGTTCAAATTTTCAACAAATTCTAGGATTTGGTGGATGCGCATTTACTGACTAACCAAACTTATGAATTTTCCATCTCTTGGGAATAAATACTTATGAAGTCTGTGCATCTTGCTATTTATCCCCCCCCCCTTTTATTATTTCTTTTTCTCTCTTATCTTTTCTGACAATCATTTGATTTCTGACTCTCCAAAAAATTTTCTCCAAAAAATAAGCAGAAACATTATTCAGAATTTCTGAGTCACACAGAAATAACTAAATAACCCAAACACCCTGCTGTCTAGGCAAAGAAGTTCCAATGAAAGTATTTGAAATTAAGGAGTCTGTACTTCACAGAATGAATCATCTACTCCCATGCATATTTATTTGAAGAAAATAACAGCAGAGATCAGAAGGTCTTACACGTTGTCCATCATGTCACCCTTCTCCATCAGCAGATATATGAATAAGTTTGTGTATAGGTGTGATTTTTAATTTTTAAAGAGTCTTTGAAGAAACGTTAGATCATTCCTTTCAGACAAAATACACTGATGAAAATTTTCACATCTCCCTCATCCCACAAGGAAGAAGATTTCTAGGAAAGCAAACTTATTTTTCCATGATTATCCACTATGAAGCCTAAGAAAGCAGAAGTTGAAGCGCTAGAAAGTTGTGTTCCATCTACAGACAATCCTGGAAGTTCTGATCTAGTTCTTTAAACAAGAAAGAAAGAAAGATATCAGGAGTTTATACGTGGGTATATTCTCAGTCTCTGTTCCTTCTTAAATAAAAAATCATAAAAGCTAGGGCTGTGTCCAGTTGTGTCCAGAAATAATTTTCAGTCACTTTGGTCTTTACATGCTTGTTTCTACATTTTTAAAATTCAGACCAGTTCTATTTAATGCCTCAGGTGACTGAATACTTATTATTAAATATTGAAACTATATTAGACAGGTAAGAACATATTTACAGGACTGGGAATTATTTTTCATGCAGTCAAACTTATCAGTAAGTTGTATTGCCATATACATTCCAGCACAACTAAATTTTTACCTCTCTTTTTTTTTTTTTTTCTTTTGTTCACAGATTTCCATAGCAGCTACTCTGTTATAATAAAGTTTGGTCAGGTAAGCCTTTGGAATGTGGAGTAATTTCTGACAGTAATCCTCCTGCTCTCCAACTTCAGAGTTCTGCCCTGTAGTACTCTTCTTTTGTCTCCTTGCAGTCTACTGCCAAGTTAGACATTTAGGATTGAACTAAGACAAGAGACGCTGCTTTACTGATTTACTTGGCACCACCTGAGATATTTAAAAATCTTCAGAACAAAGGCAGAGGTGTCCACCATTTGCAGGGGTTTACAGTTGACTAACTTTGCTAAATAACTTCATTTTCCCCCTATTTTGGAATTAACAGATTAAAGTTTCTGCTGATGTAATCTTTCTGACTTCAGAAAAGTTAAATCAGTAGACAATTGTTTCCAATACTTGTTCTTCCCCATTCCAAGGTGAAGTTCACCTCTTGGCAAGATCTGAATCTTTGTTGATGCAAATAATGTTTTTCACCTTCCTGTGATTTTAATAGTTTATTTATAAAAGTAACATTTTTGGTATAATTTTTGATAAAAATGTTAACTTAATTTCAGTGTAAGTGTTTCTCAGGAATAATGAAAGCAATGTAATAGTTTCAAGAAGAAATATTTAGGTATACTGTTTACATACACGGACAAGTAAAATGTGCATATGAGAATTCATCTTCCAGAGAATATACATTGTAGGAATAGACTCGGAGATCTGCAACAGACTGGAGTTAGACGCTCCTCTTCTTTCCCCTTTTCTTTCTACATAAATACTAAAATGACTAGATTAATTCACAGCCATATCTGAGTTAAATGTTTTTCTGTGCTAGGCTACTGCACTTGAATGCTGCTGCACTTGAATATGCTTGCAAGAGCTTTCTGGTTTTATAGGAGGACCTAGGACGCTCATTATTATTCCATGCAAATTCAGAGGTGGCTCTTCACTCACATATGTTAGATATATTGATTCAAAGGCTGCATGATAAACTCCCATACAAAAAACACAGTTACATCAGAATACAAGAAATACCCTATAGGGTCAGACCAGTTAACCACCTGGCCCTCTAGTCTGTCTCAAACAGTAGATACTATTTAGATAAGAGTAGATACTATTTAGAGGCACTTTTTACAGTTAATCCCACTTTTACACCCCTTGCATCCAAAACTGTTGCTAATGAGATGCTGTGGAATACCAGATAACTACCACACAAAGCCAAATATAGCAACAAAATACAATCGGTTAAAAGATTAGAACAAGGTTATAGTTATACTGCAAAAAAAGGCATATTTTTACATTGAGATAGCCAATTAGAACTCACAATGTAAAACCTGAATAAACGGCATAGGACAGTTGTTGGCTCAGGATAACTTTTTCCAGACCCAATCAACACTATGCATCTAAGCTTAACTACCTGTACTACCGCAAGAAAGCTACAGTTGCTTGATTCCATATTGACATAAAGAGAGATTTTAATGTGTTGTGGGTTTTTTGTTTTGGTTTTTGTTTTTTTGGGGTTTTTTTGTGTGTGTGTGGTGAAGATATTCTGCAAGTTTGCACTGACAGAGGAAATGCTGGTATCTGTTATATTTACCATCATCTTTGAACTAAAAATAGTAGAACAGAAATCCTTGAAGAACCTCTTGGTATATTTCTGGAGCACTGAATTAAAAAAGATTAGATCTTTTCTGTAGAGACCTCCTGCACTTAAGTGGAAACAGATTTTTCCTTTTGAGAAGACTCAGTTTATTTTTTTCCCCTGCTTGACTTTTATTTGAACCATTCAGGTTTTGTCTACTTAAGAAGAGTCCACAGTAATTTGAAAACTAACAGATCACTTAACTTTAACCAATGACAAAGGGAAAGGCTATTTGGTCTTTTAAAGCTTGCAGTGTGCATGCTGACTTACAGTATGCTAAGAAGACATGTAGTCATGATGTGATTTCCATGATATTGTGCATGACAATGTGGTTATATTAGATAATGAATGAACTTGTGAAGTTACAAAGGGATGAGAGAAACTAAACTATGCCCCTTGGATTAGCAATGATAAACAGGTAAACAGACAAACCAGATCAACAAGTTTGTTAAGGTCTTTCCATTCTCTTTAATCGAATCAGAAAATTTTCCTGAAGAATTGTACACCTCAGGCAATACGTCAGTTATTTAGAGAACAATAAAGTACTCTTCACAGATGGATTCATATTCATGAGCTCCCTGTTACATCTAGCACACAGCAAGTTTTGTCGGCAGTTCTTGAAATAAGAGGTGGTTAGAGCATTCATCTACCCTCAATTATAACCTGGGAGGAAAAGTACTGTCTACTTTAGAGGGAATGTGAAAAAATCGTTCAGTGCATAAGAAGAATAGGTATAAGGAGCAGGCCTATCCTAGAATAATTGTTACCTTTGCCATGCCTTTAAGACAGGTTTGGAAGAATATGTAGCTCCAGCAGAATATTTTCTATCTGAGAAATTGTAAATGTCTATCAGAGGTAAGCAAAACTCATAACTCCTTTTTGCAACTGGGGAAAAGATGTACTATTGGGGGGAGGGTGGGGGTGGTGAAAGCAACCGTCCCCACCTATTTCAATCAAGGTTGGTTCATTTCCATTCACAAAATGAACATTTCTTCCTATCAGCTTTCTTATTAACTGCTTCAGTTGTTAGTTAGGACACATTAGACACACACACACATTCTCTCTATAGAGGAATATACGCTTACCAGCAGTGCTTATGCACACCACCACGGCTGGTGACCCGCTGCTCGGGGTAGTTCAGTTTGTGAATGAAGCAGCATCAGGCTGAAGCTGACACTGAGCAAGTCACAACTGTTTGGGTTCAGTGTTAGGTTAGGTTCACAGCTCCCACTGCTGGGTAACTCATTTGTCAACTACAACTAAGATCTTCCTAGTCACAAAGCAGCAGCAGGAGATACTGTTTTCTAACCTTACTCTTTGACTACGAGCTCCTTGTGACGAATGAAGAAAGGGCTTAAATTATTCACAGTATCATAAGATTATCTGCCTGACAGTAGGGTAATAAAAGATTTTTTTCTTTTTTAAGGAAACTTCACATGAGGGTAAAACTGCGGTGTGTTTACTTACTTCATACCAGCTGCTGCGAGCACAGCCAACCTGTCCTTCCCCAGGCCAGGTCTCACGTAGGGGCCGGACGGATCCAGCCTCTGCGTTGACCCCGTGGGCCACAGACGCGTCCTGTGGGCTGTGGCACACGGGCACCCACCGACGAGCGCCCGCTCCATCGCCTCAGGGGGCTGGGGAGTCGCCTGGCAGAGCTGGAGCCTTCTGTTCGAAGGGCGTTCCGGCCTGTGCGGGGGGCACACCGGCCGCCCCCAGTGCCACAGCGCGGAGCCCAGGGGTGACAGCCCCGCTGTGTCATTAGGGCAGCGCTTGTCCCCCCAGGGGACACAAGTCCCTCAGGCGACGCGAGGGGCCCGTCTCCCCCCGCCCGGTCCCCCCCCCGCCCCAGCCTCTCGTTCCTCAGCCCCCCCGCACGGCGGGGGCAGGGCGGCAGGTCCCGGGCACCCCCCCGCCAGGTGCTGGCGGCTTCGCCGCTGAGGCCCGGGGGTGGCCGAGCCCGGGCTGCTGAGGCGGAGGCCGGTAGCGCAGCGAGGAGGCAGCTCCCCCCCGGGAGCAGAGCGGGCGCTGCAGCGGGGAGCGGCCCTGCGGCGGCGAGCGCCGTGGGCTAGCCTCAAGCCCCGTCACGGGCGCTGCCCGCCACCGCCCCCTCAGAACCTCGGCAGGAAGGGGCCCGCGGCTGCCCGGCCGCCACGGCGGCGGGGACTACAGCGCCCAGCGCGCACCTCGGCCCCGAGGCTGCGCGGGGGCGGCAGCGGCGGCTGGTAACGGGGCTCGCCGGCTCTCAACCAACCCCGCACACGGAGCCGCTTCCAGGTGCGCCCGCCTCCGGTGCCCTAATTGATCACGCCACCAACCAATCGGCCGGGAGGAATCTCCGCGGCTGTCCAATCGCCGCTCCGAAAAAAGGGATGCGGGCGGGGCCCCGGAGGACAGCGGGCTCGGTGGCGCCGCGGCTGAGGAAGGGCGAGAGCGGGGGAGGCGGCGCGGATGAGCGCGTCTGGGCTCCGGCCGGGACTGCCGCAGGGATGGCGGTGGCGGCCGCGAGGGGGTTAACCCCTTTGGGGAGGGCTGCAGGCCCCTCCGTAACCCCCTGAGCGCCCCTCCGCGCTGCGCGCAGCCGTTATCCCTCCCCGCGGGCGGGCCGGCGCCGTCCCGGCACTGCAGTCGCCATAGAGACCGCGCCGCACGCCATGGGGCGGAGGCTGGGCCGGGGGCTGGGCCGGGGGGCGCCGCTCTAGCCCCCTCCCTCCCTCCACTCCCCTCAGGCCATCCCCGCGGCGGCCGGGGGCGCCGGGCTCCGCAGGGACTGGCCGTGCGCGCCGCCCCGAGGAGCCGCCGCCGCCGCCTCGGCCCCGTTCCAGGTGAGGAGACGCGGCGTTGCGCGGCCGCCGCCGTTACCCCCGCGCAGCCGCCGGCGCGGGCCCCGGCAGCCGGGCGGAGGTGGCGGCCCCGGGGGGAGCGCTCCGGCCGCCTCAGCGGGGCGCGGCCCTCGGGCGCCGGCGGGCGAGCCCCCGCCACCGGCCCGGCCGCGGCGGTTGCTGCGTGGGAGCCGCGTCGCGGTTTGTCTCCCTGTGGGAGAGGGAGTTTGCCGGGCGCGGGAGCTCCGGGGGCGGGGGGGGGGGGCACGGTCCGCCCCGAGAGGGGCTTAATGCGGTGGCGGGGGGGAGGCGCGGGCAGGACAGGGCGATCCTTTCTGGGGAGTTAAGGTCAGCAGGGCTGGCGGGCTCCGGCAGCAATCATCGCCGCCCCGGCCTCTACGGAGAAATCAAATTTATAGGCACGAGATTTTTTTTTGTCCCTCCCACTTGCTGCAAGAAGGCAAACGGTCCAGATATTTACGTGTTCTGGTGCCGAAACAGCCCTGTTTTAAAATAGCTGCATCTATATTTCCAGTTCTTAATCGTGGTGTGCGTGTAACGGCTGCCTGTGTGGGCAAGGCTGGATGGGGAATCGGTGGCTGCCGTCTAGCGCTTTAAGTGCTGGAGCCATTAACAGCAGTTGCATCAATATATGAATACAGATATGCCTGGCTAGGCCGCAGATGCCCTTACTACGGTGGTAATAGTAAACATATAAAGTGCGTATGGAAGAAACTTAAAAAACATTATTATGCATACTTGTAGCTTTTGAAAAAAAGGAAACGGGGAAATACCTTGCTCCTAAGTCTACAGATCATCTCTGGAGCTGCAACTGCATCCTTGTACTTCTGTTGTCACTCTAGAGCAAAAGCAACGAGAAGACAAAGATCGGTATGAGGTTTCTAACCTCGTGTGAGCCCAGAGCACTTCGGAATAACTGCTAGTGTGAACGGGGATGCATTTGTGAATATTAATAATATTAAAGTATTATCGGGGGGGGAGGTGTGGACACAAAGGAAAGACCCCGACTATAGCACAGCCTTCTGAGAACCTCCTACTGTATTTAATTAAGCCAAAAGGACTATAGAAAATGAGTTATAAAATAGGTTGTAATGGCTTTCCTAGTTAGACTGTATGTGCAGAACCAGTTGAATTTCAGCTCAAATGTTCAGAGTTAGTAAACTATATTGACAGGAAGGTTGAGAGCTCTAAAATAACACATACTCTTTTTATTTTAAAATTGCGTTAGCCTTAAAGTGAGTGATTAGTTTCCATATTGTGGTTCTGGAAAAACAGAGTAGAATTTTTATGTATTCTGCATAGTTAATACCATGTCTCTGGTGAACACATGCTATGCTTGAAGGTATGTTAGCTCAATTTAGCTGTTGTGTCTGAGAAAACAAGAGATTAGTGCTTATTTTGCAGTGCTTGTTTGATTTTGGGAAATTTTTGGGGGAATCTTAATGTTGTGAACTCATGGTACAAAGATATCCAACATTTTAATTCTGTGTTAAATTGCACAGCGTACTTTATTGATGATGATTCCTTTGTTTTACAGTGAGAATTACATTTAATGAAATATTAAAACTTTCTTAGCTTGTTAAACCAGAAGTATGCTTATTAATGTTTGTTTCACTTGTCAGAAAAATTGTATGTAGGAAGCTTTGTCTACGGTACTATGTATGTTCATGGGTGAAAAGTTATTTTGAAAATATTGTATCAAGAGATTGTAGTTTAAAAAATGTGAAGATGGATTAAATTATCTCTGACAAATACTTTGTTCTTCTCTGATATATTTCTAACGTGCCATTATGCTCTTGAAGTTCAGCATCTTTTTGAACTTCCTATTTTGGAAACGATGGAGTAAGAATGAGAAAGAGCAAATTGAGCAACTGGAATATCATGATGTTGGTTAGGTTTAGTGTAGTCGCTGTACTGCTGCTGCGTGCTGCAGGCTCTGTTAGCTCTAACATCACAAATTCCGGAGAGGTTTTTCCAATGTGACTGATTAAATCAAGAAAGATTTTTGAGTGTAACAAAACAGAGAGATGAGTGGAGTTTTCCCTGTTTGATTTCTAAACGATCAGCTTCTACCAGTTCTAGATATATGTGTACAGAATGTTAAACATTTGCTTAGTGTGTGAAGTTGCACTGTATGGTATGTTGATATACTACTGTGTTTTCTGTGTTAGCTAAGACTTGTTTATCTAGTGGGAATGAATTGATACTCTACAACAGGGGACTGACAGTTTCTATGTATTCCTGTGTGTTGTGTTGTCTTTCTCCTGCTCTGGGAAAGCACTACACAAAGCCTTTGTGTTTGGCTAGAGGGGAGGAGAAACAGCTGCCTTTTCAGTACAAGACACCAGGATTCATAGTGGTCTCACAGGGATGCGTCCTTGTACATGGACCAGCCACTGTCCTTCCTCCCTCATTCTGTTAAAGCACTCTCTCCTCACGTCAGAGAAACCTGAGCTTCATTTGATTGATCTCACAGAGCAGTGTGTTGTGCCATGGGTCTGGCAGATCAGTCTGATGGGCCAGTTTTTAAAGTATAGATGGGCAAGAATTAAAACATGCAAAACTGACTAAATGGGAAGTGTACATTAAGGAATCCAAGATCTACAGATCATGTTGTGTTTAAAAATTACTTCATATCAACTTGATTTGTTGTCCCTGATTGGATGAAAGAAACTTATTCAAATGCTTAATCTTTTATTTGTTTTTCTTTTGTTTAACAGTTTAGTATCTAGGATACTTAAATTGGAGTTAAACATCTTAACCTTAAGAAGAGGAAATAAACCAGAGCAGTTTAATTTTTCTGCTTTCCATTCACTAATATAGTGCTTTAATGGTTACAGTGTATTCTGTGTCACACAGGGGTAGAATAAAGTTTGACTTCCCTCTCTTTGTTGAAAACATTGAATACTATAATGTGGCTTTTAGTAACTCTATCTTGTATGTTCTTTCAAAACTATTTCTTTGAAAATATCATCCAATCTTTTACTTATTCTTTACAACTTTATTATATTTATTAAAATTTTACAGTTGGATTCTTTCTTTTTTTTTCCCCCCTTCAGTGCTAGATGTTAAGTAGTGTGCTTTTGAGGGAATCTAGTAACTTAGGTTTTTTTTAAGCTGCTTATGAAATTGAGGTGCCATTCTCAGCAGTTTAAATTTATAGTTATTTTTTTCTGTATTAGCTTATAGGTCACTTATCTTGACTCTTAAGTAGTGGAAAATTCAAACAATAAAATCTGACCTTCTGACCCTCTTGATCTGGTTGAGTATCTTTTTCCCATTTTTGAGAAGCTGTGCAAGTCATAACTTTTAGTAACTTATTCTTCGAACTCGTTTTCCAGTTAATGGAGGCAAATCTCTGAAAACCTTGAGGAATATTTTGGGGAGAAGGGAAAGCTTGATTTTGAGAGGAGGGAGGAGAAGGAGCACAAGCTGGGAAACTGAAGAAGTCTAGCATTTTTAACAAAACTGTATCTTGGTAAGAATTCAGAAATGTGTTCATGGTTACGTTCAGGCATGTTTTTCTGTGGTTCTTGTGCTGCAGGGTTGAGAACAATTCTGTGATTGCTCAAATGCTATTTCATGCTGTTGCTTTGTCTCTGAAGAAATTAATCAGTTATTGAGAATTAGGTTATTTGCACTGATGAGAAGCTCCATCCGGTAATTCTTCCTTTCAGAGAAATGTGTGTATGTTGCTTAGCCTTGCATTTGAGTGCAGGAGAAGCTTCTGAGTAGTTGAAAGGGTTGAAGGCTGGCTGGGTTTTCATGGATGAAGTTAACCAGCTCACTGATGGTATTGGTGAGGAAAGTAATTTTTTCCGATACGAAGCTGTCTGATGTGTAAAGAAAGGGTAGAATTTGCTGAGCTTGTAAAAGATGTGAAGTCTCTTTTAATATGAGGCCATTTTTTTTATATCTGGATATTGCAAAGGGATTTGTTGCTTGTTGCAGGGACATGTTACTATGTGGAGCTAACATGAGGAAAAACTGAAATGATCAAGGTTGGTCTTCTCCTAGAGTGTTTAAATGGAAATAATTTTATTATGTTTTTGATGCACTTCTCTCACAACTGAGGTTATACAAAAATTGTGTCCTGTGTTGATGGACTTGTTCCACTGACCACATCCACAGTTAGAAAGATCTTGCCTTGTAGAGTTTGTGTCTCTTCAGTACTTGGGAATTGTCTCCAGTCAGCAACTGCTTATTGGTTCTGAAAGGGAGGGTTAGTTCTGCTCTCTGTCACTTCCCAGATAATTCTCAGATAATGTTTGTTGCTTCTGTCATGCAGTCTCTCAGGGTATTAAGGTTTTGTGAGGGTTTTAGCAACACTTATTTGATACAATGTTCTTCAGCAGTGTAGTAAGAATGAGATTGCTTTGATGTGTGGTGTATCAGCAGGATGTGTCTTGTTGCAGCTGTTCAGTTTACTGCTATAGTAATGCTTCAAATGCCACTCTGGATGAGCTTCTGAGCAAATTAAGTATGTCTGTTTAGCTTCACAGTGTTGAGGTATTTGAAAAAAAATAAAGGGGGGGTGATAAATAGAGCATGCTTCTTCTCAGCGTCAAACTGGTGACTTTTTAGAACATATCTGTATTGTTATTTTAAATACTGTTATTTACTGTCTTGAAATAATTAATTATTTTCCTATCTTTCCATTTGTCAGCATCCTGAGTTAAATAGATCCAGAATGGGCATTGTCAGCTGACTGAAATTGTATTAGATGAGGAATGACTGTGCTACTCCTTGAGTTTCATTGAATGCCCTGCCTTCATATGTGACACTTTGATTTTCCATTTCCAGTAGTCAATAAAATCAAAATATAATTCTCTTAAGTTGAATCAGCCTAAAACAAAGTGGCATGTCATGCTCTGAGAGCTGAAGGAGGGGAATTGATAATGGATCACGATAATTTTTCTGCATGAAGCTTATCTGTTGTTTTGTCAAGCTCTAGAGATTATTGTGACTTGGGTGAAATTATAGTTCTACAGTTTTGAGCAAGATGGTGTTTCTAATGGGGACACCTGTTGAACAGTTCGTCTGGATGGAGAAAAATTGTGAAAGAATCACAAGACAGATCAGCATGAAGAAAATATTTATTGGTCTTGTAGGAGAAGTGTGCTAGCTAACCCAGTCAGTTCTTGTCTTGACTAGGCAAGAACCAAGAAATCGATGCTGAAGCTGGAGGCAAACTGTGAGCCTCCCACAGTAAAGCAGATGTATGCAGGAAAGAAGCTTCATTATTGACTGTCTGGTGCTGGTTGTCATTTATTTATAGATATACATATATATAATCATATTTTTCATGTGTTAGCTCCTGCGGATGAAATTACACGTTATTGTCGAACCAGTCTAACAGTTGGCTGCTGTTTATAAGTGGATGATGATGTCCTCTGCCTGTGCCCATTGATCTCTGGGCTGCGCTGATTCAACTCGCTAACTTGACAGAGAATGATTGTAAGAAGGGAGTTGTTTATATTGCTTTTTTGCTGAGATAGGTTTATAACTCTTGCTAGCTCGTGCTATTCTGTGCAACTTCACCCTGAACGTCTAGCTGAGATAGTAGTCATAACCAGATCCTTTCTATTACTGTAGCCTGGGTGCTTAGCTGATAGGTCTTTCTGCCTGTTGTCAGCTTGGGGAGGAAGCAAGAGCAAGAGGAACATTTTATCTGAAAGGCTGCTTTGAGGCGATGTTGCACTCGCTTCTCTGTTGATTAGAAGGAAATTTGGTCTAGATGCTGAATGCAGGCTGGACATTTCTCCCTGTTGCCCATATTGTTCTTACGTATTCCATTAGTTTTGAGCCTAGGATACCTCAGTCGTGTGGCAGTGCTTCTGTACGTATCTCCAAAGACTGGACTAACCTCCCCTTGTTGAGTCAATTTTCCCTTGACCTCCCACTGCAATAAGGGAGCAACTGTGCTTGGGCTGGCTTGTTAGGATTGGTAGGTAATACATCAATTCTATTGCGAGGACCTGCATCGACGTGTAATGGCTCCCTGAAATGTTTTTTTTCCTGGAGTAAAGGTTTGAACAGAATTGATTTATGGTCTGAATCAGGACCAGGGCCTGCCATACAAGTAGCCCCGCAGTAGATATTGCTTATATTTGGTGTTGACATATAATGTGCTTTTATATTCTTTGCTCTGAAAGAGGTAAAAGCTGGAATCTTGGTCTTAAGAGTAGCTATAACTATATTCTTATTTATTACCTGTATTATTACTATTCTAGTTCCTAGTATTAATAAAAAAAAAGTACACAGATTTCACCCATATCATTGTATGTTTCATGTTTCTCAGTAGAAATTTCATAACCCGTCTTGCCATATGATTGCATATCCACCATGTTCTCCTACAGAGTAGAAATTAATTTTTGTTTAAATAATAATTTCAAAATGAAGAAGTATCTCATCACAGTTTAAAATTGAATATCCTTAAAGCAAATGTCCTGGTTTTGGCTGTGATAGAGCTAATTTTTCTTCTTAGTAGCTAGAATAGTGCTGTGTTTTAGAGTCAGTATGGGATTTGATATGAGAAGAATGTTGATAATACACTGATGTTTTCAGTTGTTGCTAAGAAATCAAGGACTATCCAACTCCCCATGTCCTGCCTGCGTGCAGGTGTACAAGAAGCTGTGGGGGAGTGTAGCCAGAGCAACAGACCCAAATTGGCCAGTGAAATATTCCATATCATATAGCGTCATGCTCAGTATAGAAATTAGGGTTGGCCAGGAAGTGCGGGGCTCTTGTTTCCAGGATTGGTCTTTTGGGATCTTCTCTTCTCTGGGATTGCAAGCAGGGAATGGGCTGGGCATCAGGTGGTGAGCAATCGCATTGTGTATTACCCATTTGTATTTTCTGTTATTATGACTGGTCTATTTTATTTCAATTATTAAATTGTTTTTGTCTCAACCTATGAGTTTCCTTACCTTTATCCCTCCAATTTCTCCACCATTCCCTGGGCGGGGGGTGGGGGGTGAGTGAGTGGCTGTGTGGTGTTTGGCTGCTGGCCGGGTTTAAACCATGACAGCAAATTTAATGACTGTTGGTGTATTTAAAAAAAAACAAAAACAAAAAACAAAAAAAACCCAAAAACAAAACCAAAACCCCCAAACAAACTTATAGTTTGTGTTGATAGAATTGTATTTCTTATCAGTAAATTCAGGAACCTACAGAATACTGTTATTATTTTAGAGTTATTAAACTTTTTAGCTATTATGGTGTCGTGTGTTACTGTTTCCATATCTATGAAACTAAATCTGTGTTCAGTCAATCTGAAATAAAACTTCTAGTTTTAGACATTTTATTTGTATAGATCAAGTGTTTAAACATTCGATATACAAATATAGCAGGTTATAGGTCAAAAATACAACCAGGATTATTTTTAAAGCCCAAGCTTTAATTCTGAGACATTTAGTCTTGAATGTCTTTTGTTTACACACAGCCAATATTTCTTAAAACAGGTGATACCAATAGGTAATACTTTTTAAGTAGGGATGAAATGAAAGACTGTAATTGTTTTTGGGAAACTTTGCTGTTGTGTTTTTAGGAATAGTTTTGTGTTTGTTTGGCAGATAGTTAAAATCTGAGTTTGCACTGTTAGCTCTTCTGATGTGTAAGAAATTCATGTAACTTTTGAAAGTCTCTTGATCCCTGTGTTTATAATACATAAACTTACTGATTCTTATGCATCATCATTCTGCCATGTTTTAGTTTTTCAGCTGATCCCTGGACTGTTGAAAAGTACTTTTGTGGATTTAGGACAGTCTCAGCATACTAAATTTGCCTGGGATAATTATATTTTCATAATGAAATGTACTTGTGTAGTTAATTTTCAAACATAAAAAAACTCATCACTTAGCCTGACGGCTTTAAGATGAAGGGAACTGTTGTGGTTATTGAGGCTAACTTTGTGCAGAACACCAGCTTCCCTAGGACTTCTCTGGATTATGTGTCCTAACAGTAGTTGAATAAGAGCATATAATATAGAAAATCATTCTGCTGTCTTTTAAGAATTGAAGAACTGAAATAATTAATGAAGTATTTTAATAGTAGAATATCTTTACTGACTAAAATGAAAGACCTTGGAGATATTTTTATGTTTGTAAGTAATCTAAAGGTGCAACATTTTACTCATGTGATTTGTATGTCAGAATGAAGATCTCTTGCAATTTCTTAGTCTAAAGCAATTTTTATTAGCTAATCTGAAGGAATTGAGCTTCACAATTGTGACACTCGATACATATTCTCCAGTATTTTAATAATTTGGTTTTCTGCATCTTTTTGTTTTAAAAAAATCTTTTCTTGAAATGTGAACACCAGAACTGGATATAATATTCCAGCCACAATCCTACAACGAGCAGATAGAGAGGTATTACGATCTCCCTTAGTATTTATTTGCCTACTCATCCGTAGTTGTCATAGCCTTAACACTGCAGCAGATGCATTTATCAAAAGTGACTGATTATCTGTATCATGTTAGGTGATGTTTCCATTTATTCTTTGCTCCTTGATGTATAATGTCTTCTTTTATCTGAGTTGAAACGTGTAGTTTAATTGCAGTCCATTAAACAGTTCATGCAGTTTGTTCTATACCACTTCCTGATCTCAGTATCAACTACAAACTTTATCATTTTTTTTCTAGTAAAAAATGCTTCAGTATAAAGTCAGGAATTGATTCTTATGGGACCAATTAGAGAAATATTAGTTCAGTTAACTCAGTTATATTTTGGGACCTATTATTTAATGTGCAATCTATTGATTTTTTGCCATTTTAGTTTCTTAAAAACAGACTGTGCTGTTTGGTACAAACTTAGATGTCTTACAGAAGTATAAATGCCATAATAACTATTATCTTTGTAGGCCAAACTTGTAATGTCATCATAAAATATTAATTTAGACAAGAAGGGGAACTTAGTTGAATAGCAGTAATTGTCTTCCTTTAATTCTCAAGTCCTCTATTTTGTCTGGAATTGGTATCAAGCTGATGGGCCGTAGTTACCAAAGTAATTTATTTATCCTTTCCAAACATGAACATAATGGTCATCTGGAGTTTTTGATGTTTCAGGAATCTGTTGGAATCTGTAATGATAAATCAGAAGTCTCCTTGAAAATTCCTATTAAAATAAAAATTATTCAAATGTGTTCTTTTCAACCTGTCCAGCTTAGTAGCATCTGACTAATACTTATCGTGGGAATAGAAGATACCTCATGATTGTGATATTTCTCCCTGACCTTTCTGAGTGACTGGTCCTTCATTGCCATACTCGGGATGCCTGCCCGGCTTCCCCCAGCTCTCTGTCTGTGCCGGAGGGCGCAGGTGGGGGAGCAAGGCCACGGGGTGCTGCCGGCCATGCTGACCCGGCCTGGGTGCTGCCCACCAGCGCTTACCAGCCTCAGCACCCTGACCTGGAGAGCCAGCCAGCCAGAGTGCCTGGGTTTGAGAGCTGCCCAGGCAAGGAGTTAATTACTTTGCTACAAAAAGAAGGCTACCACTGACTGTAGCATCTAATTTTCACGTAGCATTATATCCTGGGACTTGCACAGAAAATCTTTATGTATTTGCTACCTACACCATAAGAAAACTCTACTGTGAAAGAAGTTTTCCCAGAACCACAGCTCCTGGCTTTTTAACAGCCCTAGTTACGCTAAACTCATCAGAAGCAGGTTACTTGTCATCCAAATTACACCAAATGTATCTATACCATCCTCAAGCAAGAGAGAGAAACTTTTCCAATGCACTTTTATAACGTTTCACTATAAAGTGAAATTTAAGTGATCACTGTGCATCTCAGTGAACTTTCAGACAGTGTATAAAGGGCAAAACCGATCTGCCTGTAGCTTAAGAGTTTTCACAAAATGCCCGTTTTGTCATCTCAGCTCTGGACTCAAGAGAATCCTATAAAACAGCCTCTGAAGATGAACTTGGAAAATAACTCTAACATCTATAAACAGCTTCCAGCTTGTTACACATAGTAATTTCATTTTTTCCTCCACATCCCAATAATTCCTGTGTTCTTTCTTCTTCCTCACATCACTCTTTTTTTCTCATATGTATTTTAAAGATAGTGATAGCACCATTTTTAATTATTATTAAATATAAAGCCCTTTATTTTAGTAATTCACTTTTATAAATACCTTAGCCCGTTTAGTAAACATTATTCATTTACATCTATATGTAGCTACATTGCCAAATTTGCTGCCATTTTATGTAAGTAGTTATGGTTAAAGACATGAATCCTCATTGATAGAGTTACAAGGTTCTGTATTTCCATAAAATATTTACTAGTGTATATGTAATGTACACAATATATATGTAAATAATATAAACATATATGCATATATATAATGTAAAATCATATATGTATATATATTAAAAAGTATGTTATGTAGTATTCTTTTATTACAAAGTACATTAGCGTACCAGTATTATAAAGAATACTACATTTCTGATTCCCTGCATTCATTTTTCCTTTGATGCAGATATACCTCAGAGTCTTGATGCAGAGCAGAAGCTACTGAGCTTTGGTGGCCTCATTAGCAATTATGAGGAAGTAGTAATAAGAACTGGGAGAGAAGCAACACAAAGGAGTGCCACTGCCCTAGAAGGTGTTTCGAACATCTGGTGTCTTCCTCCTTCTCCCCTTTTCCCGTCTAATTTCTTTTCCTCAGGCTTTTCCTGGAGAGAGGTTGGGATGCCTTTCTGCTGTGAGGACTCCATGGCTCTCAGGCAACAGCCTGAATTTCTTGAGATGACTGCTGTTCTGTGCAGTGCGAAGCAATGCTGCACAGGCTAGAGCAAAGAATCAGAATTAATAAGTAAGGGAACCTGAGGGAGGCAGCTGTAGATGTATTAAAAAAAGGCAAACAATAGATGATTAGTTTATTTTTATTTATTTAGGATTTGTGTGTTTGAATTGGATTGTATAGTCTCTGAACATGGTGATGGAAAATAATTTCTATGAATTGATTTGTTTTAAATCCATGGCATGTTTTAATAAGTGTGCTTCATTTCTTATGTATTACCATATGCATGGCAATTTTATTTCACAGACACAAAAAAGTAATCTCTAGTTAGTTGATTGAACTACTTTCCTTTTTTGAGAGTATGACTATTGCTCTATCTGTGGGTGCTTCTCTTCCTTAAAAGTAAGATGTAAACCTCTCATATCCTTTTTTGATTTCTCAGCTTTAAAATTGTTACTGAACAATTATTATTAGTTCTTGAACTCTTATTACTCGCTACTGGACTGAAGCAAATTGAAAACACTTTTTGCACTTCAATACTGCAGCCCTCAACGCTTAAGTAAAACTTCTGAAAATGCACCTGAGACTCGAATCTCTTCTTGTGTTGTTTCCATCACCAGCTACCTCAGCTCAATAAGCTTTCCAGGGACAGGTTGTGCTTTTGTCAGGCTTGACAACTGTTAATGACCAACAAATGGGTTAAAAAAGCATACTTCTACCCTGTTTTTTCCCTAGGCTGTAGGGTCTTGTAGGGTTTTAAATATTTAATAATGTGGTAAAAGCCTAATCCTCTTGGGGGAGGAAGTTTTATGTCAGCAAAAGTGTGTGATCACTTCCCTAGCAAACAGTGTAGAAATCTTTGTATCATTCGTTCTTGTATGCAGGTAGTGACAGACCAAAAATTGGTGTATATGTGCTGAAAGTAATTAGGACAACAAAAAGTCTTAATCCAGTGGTAAGAATTGAAGAAAAAAGCCTGCATGGTATACATGTAATCAGGATTTCCCTCTCTAACGTGTTTTCTGTGGGAAAGGTATCAAAGATTAGAATTTATCTAAAATTCAGAGATACTTCATGAAATAATGTGGAAGAATATCTGACCACAACCATTTAGGAATGTGAAAAGAAGGTTGAGGTGTGAATATCATATCGGGTGGCAACAGCATTATAGGAGTTCTTGTCCACGTTTTCATTAGTTTCACATTGTAAGTTAAGTTATTTGTGGAAGGACAGTCGTATGTCTTCCCAATTGTTTTACAGCAATTGCTTATGGCTGTTCATGAGAGGGGGTTTATTTTTTTTTTTTTTTTTTTTTTTTTGGCTAAATTAAACACAGTGTTGAAGTTCCATGAAGTAACCTAAAGTAGATATGAAAATCACAGTTGTTTTGGCTGTTTACACCCTTGCTTCTCTTGATGCTCAGACCTTTAGCAGCTTAAAATTTTTTTCCTGTCACCTGTATAAAAATCACTGTCATGTTTTGCTGCTGCCAGGGGTAACAACCAATTTTAAAATGAAAGTTTTCTTTGTATTCAAACTGTAGCATTGCAGTACCTGACCATCAGTGAGTTCAAATGCTTTCTGTGAATTTTCATTGTTAAAAACCTGACCCTGGATGCCTGCACCAGATTTATTAAGAGAAAGATAGCCTTGAGGTTAGGAGATGTGTATTAATGTGTTGGTTCGTGGCATCCAAGCTATAGAATTATTTGAGTGTGATGATTAGAAGCATTTCCTAGTCTTTTCTGAAGCCAGATACAGGGACTAAAACCCATCCCTTGTCTAATCAATATCTTTTATCAATCAGCTATAGTTATGTTTTTTATCATATTGAAGTTGTGTAACAAAGTGATGTGGTAACACGATAACAGCAGAGGTAATGGAATTGTCTTTTTAGGGTTGGCATGGATGCACTTGGCATGAGTTCTTTGGCATCTGTAGGATAAAGTAATGGAAAAAATTATAAGTGATGTATGAGCTCATGGGTAAGGCAGATTTGCTGTTTCCACCTGACCAACGTGTAGAAGTCATCTATGGTCCTTACATGTTTGTCTGCCCATGGTCACCACTATTGAATCACGCTATCATTTAAAGTTCTACTAGCTCAGTTCTGTGCATGCATAAGGCTCCCTATTGACTGAGGAGTGTTTAGACTTACTGAGAAAAATCATTGGGTGGGTGAGAAGTAGGTGAGACATTTAAAAAAAGACAAAAAAAGGAAAAAAAAATACTTGATTGTGATGTGATTATGATTTAACGGAGGACTAAGCCTGCATGTTTTTTGTGTATTTTTGAATTCAAATTCTTTTGCGGATTCAACAAGTTTTCCTTGTTGTCAAGAGGGTTCTAAATAATTAAATCACCAGTATTTTGGCATAACTTCTGTCTCTGTGACAAAAATATTATTAGAGTGCGTTGCATAAAGTAAGGGTTTTAGCTAGGCAGGAGAGGAAGAAAAATAAATTATTGACAGTAGTAATGTCCAGCTAAGCTAACATGAGCGGTGCTTTACTTTACATATAAGTTGTAGGTACTTTAAACTAGCACTGCCACCTTGAAAGCAATTCTACCCATTCACCTTCTCTCCTGGTAGAATGATTTTTATTGCCACTTAGTGATTTAGATCAGGGAACTGAGCTATCTTAAAACTAAACTTTTTTGAAAGGGTTAATTTGAAATATGTTCCTTAGTCCACTTCATTGTGTAGTCTGATGTTTTAAGGACAAATTTTTGTTGTGCTGGATGAATTTACTTGGGGAAGTGCACTACTGGATCTGTTAGGAATAAAGAAGAACTGATCACACGTGTGAAGACTGTTGGCAGCCTTGGCTGCAGTGATTGTGAGACACTGGGTTAAGACCAAAGGGAAGTGAGGAAAGTGAGAAGCAGAATAAGGACATTAGACTTGAGAAGAGCAGACTTCAGCTTATTCAGAGAATGAATGGGTGAGATCTTGTGGCAGGCCGCTCTGAAGTTCACAAGAGCTGAGGATTTTTTTCTACAATCCTGTTGGTAGAATAGAATTAGCAAAAAGTCATGTGCTTCTATGGACTCTTAGTAATATCAGTCTGTTTTGTAAAATGAATCTCCAGTTTTAGAAAAGTTTAAAAAAAACTACATGTCTGCTGCCAAAATTTGCATCAGAAGCTCTCTGTCATGTGGTGTAAATTGCAAGTGCAACATAAATAGGAAAAAAATTTAAAAGTACTTTCTAAACCAATTCTGTTTTTTTTATTAATCGAAAGAGCTGTGTAATTCAAGTAGCAGTACTTAGCTGTGATATCATTTAAGTATGATTATATGATATTACATGGTTTTGAAAGTCTTTTACTGTAATATCATACTCTATTCTAACTTTTTTCTATAGCAACAGGTTTAATTAAAACTTTACACTGTTACCACACAGGATTTTAGCAGTATTATAAGAAACTATTTGATATTTATGTAAGAATGCAAATGTGGTCATAACCATTAAAATATAACGAACATTAATGAATTGTCACCAAGACTGAGATGTATTTAATAGCCTATGAATGGTTTGATCTCTGCTATAGTTAAAATGGTTTCAAATCCCACATTACACTGACAGCTCCAAGCCATGTTTCCTTTCATCTTTTTTATGTAAGTTAACATTTTGTAAAAGATATATGGAAACTAATTTTTAAAAGGATTTTATTCTGGATTTTAAAAAAATACATATTGTAATAGATTTTGATGCTTCAGCTGCAGAGTGTGTTTCTAATTTTACTGGTTGACCAGATCACAGACTTGCTCTGTGTAGTGATACCAAATTTAAAAAGGAGTATTCTGCTTCAATCATAAGTGGAAAAAAGATGGGCTAATATGGAAGATCATTGAAAGTAGCAGGCCTGTACTATAGCTGCAGGTTATTAAATCAACATAATTTCATTGCTGTTCACAGAGCGGCTTGATGTACCTTTATTAGAGGTAGAGTTCAAGCTTATAATATTAGTGATTAGTATTAATTTTTAACGTGCACGTGAAAATCTGCATTTGAATGAGAAGCCTGTTGCTGGAGGGTGTAGGAGATACGCCAATCGAAGGGAAGAGTATTACAAATAGAGACACTGAGACTAGACACTAAACCCAGCATAAAATGGAAGGGACAGCAAGTGAAAAATACAATTTGAAATGATGAAACAAATTGTACTTGGAGATCCTGGGTGTTTCTTGCATACAAGGTTTTAGTTTTTATTTTTTCCAACATACTAACCTCACAGAAGTGACAGAAAAAGTTTGCTGGAGTTGAAATGGTTTGCTTTCTGTCATCATTCCCACAACAGTTAGTTAGTCAACAGTTTTAGGGTTGGAGCTTCTTTTAAATAACTGGCGAAAGATTATGCACAAGGATTTAATTCAATTCACAGCTCATCAGTTCAGATAATTTGAATTTATGATGTTACAGGGAGCAGAATTAGTCTGTCTTCTCTCCATCTTCCCAAACATGATGTATGAATGTAAAATTCTGGAGCAGACTAAAGGTCTGTATTCAACAGTGGTCATAAGTGGATGCCTAAGGAAAAGTACAAGAAAATATACAGGATACTTTCCTCTAGTACTTTTCCATTTTCTATTAAGGGGCTTCCTGAGCTGAATATGCTTAATATGTATTTTCAGTAACCTGTAGTAGTTTTCTTTTCCATGTAATTGTCCAATGTCTTCCTGAACCATTGTAAACCTTTATTATTCACAGTATCCATTGGCAAGAAGTTGCACAGGTTAGCTAATAATTTATGAAGAACTTTTTTCTCATGTTTGTTCTGAGCCTGACTCCTGCTGACCTCTTTTGATATTTTTTAGTTACTTTATTGAATGAGTTCATGAATAGTTGATTCCTGGCCAACCTCTCCATGCCCCTAATGATTTTGTAGACCTCTGTCAGATACCCCTCTCTACTTTCCATCATCTCTCAAAAAAATTCTGATTCATTACTTCATGTGGAAATTAGTGTGTATCTCACATTATCTTTTTCCATTTTCTGAACCTTTTCATTTTTTTTTGAGATAGGAAGGACTAGAATTGCATACAATACTCAAGGTATCAGTGAACCATGGATATATACATGATCTTCACATTGTCATCTGCTTTGTCTGAATTCCTAACATTTGATAATTTTTTTGACTGCTATTTAGCATTGTGTTGCCATCTTTTGTAACTGTATATCATGATACCAAGATCTTATTCTTGATTGCTAATAGTTTCTCATATTTTTAATGAGAAGTTAGGATTATTTTTCTGATGTACATAATTTTGCATTTACCTACACAAAACCTCACCTACCATTTTATTGCCCGGTTATTCAGTACCATAGTCAGCCAGCAGTTCCTCAGAGTTGTCTCTCATCTTTTCTTTATTTCTGTTTTTTAAAAAGCAAGTCACATATTATTGTCAGCCAACTTCTGTTCTCACCCTGTTTTCCTTGAACTGCACAGATCATATCCTGCTCTTGCAGAACTCTACTTGTAGCCTCTTTCCACTTTGTGAAGTGGCTGTTTAGTCCTCTGTTTCCTGCCTTTTAGCCAGTTATTTTTTTTTTTGTGTAACAGACTTGTCCTCTTATGCCATTTCTATTTAGTTTCTTTAAAATGATTTTGTCAAATACCTTTTAGGAATCCAAATAGACTTTATTTGGATCATTCTTACCCACATGACTGACTGTCTCTTTTAAGAACTCCGAGATTTGGATCTTCTCAACTATATCAATTTTATTCAAGCATTCAGTAATTCTATTCATCATTACATTTTCTGCTAATTTGCTGGGTATAAATATTGGATTTCGAAGCCTGAAGCTTATTGGATGTCCCATGTAACCCTTTTTAAAAATTGGCAATATATTTGCCACACTCCAATCCTTATGTGCCAGTGCAGGTATAAATGAGAGGTTACCTCTTTAATTTTTAAGTTTCTTTTAAACCTAGCTAAATAGCATCTGACACTGGTGACAGTACTTTTAATTGTGTTTTACTTATTCCCTATTCCTTTCTTCAGTCACTTCAATTTAAGGCAAATTTTCTGATGTATTTCAAAAAGAAGTCTTTCTTTCTGGATATTTTCTCATTTTCTTTCACTGTCAACACAGATGCAAAAAAGCATTGAGCTTCTCTCCTGCAGTCTTACCTTCTTTGAATACACTTCTTATACCCTGAACATTTATTTGTCTTACATAATCTCTGGCAAGCTTTCTATTCCCATTGTCTGAAGAAAGATTTATTATTAGTTTTAATGTATTTTATTTTTCTTCCTGAGTCTGTTTTGCTTTGTTCCTGTTGTGCTTTTGCACTTGCTGTAATTTACCATTTCTTTTATTATTTGCTTTTTTCTATGTAGAAATTCTCTTAACCTGCTGTTCATTCGTGTTGCCTTTTTTTTGGCCTTTTTCAGGTCTTTCTTAATTCATACTTAATTGATATTTTATGCTTTGCTTCCCACTTGGTCTATGACAGAGACACTGCTTGGTTTACAAGACCAAAATAAAGTAGAAATGGGCGATACGGTCAGGCAGTATCTCTAAAAAATGTGACCATGAATTATGTCACATGCTGAATAATGATCTTTTGAAGAAGGATTGTGTTTAGATAGCCAAAGAATCCATTCCAAATTTGAAAGCAAAGCCATTAATGATCCAGATGGAAGATCATGAGTCAGGCTTTCTATATGTGAATAATTTGTGCAAAAATTTTTTTTTTTAACGGAACCTGAATTAAAAATATAAATATTGAGGTTGATAAATGATAGCTCATTGGCCTAAAAAGTATAGCTCTCCATGCTGTAGTGTGTATTCAGAGGTGATCTAGAAAAGATGCAAATACTTAAGTTACAAAGTCTGGTGATACAAGGATATTAAAATTAGTGATGATGAAGACAAACAGGGAAGAGCTGGAGAAAGACCTTGCAGCTCTGAGGTAGTGATAAATGAAAATTATCATAAAGCAATTAATGTAGGGAAAAATAATTTAAAATTTTACACAGTGATGAGCTTACTTCTCTGGAATGGGGTCTTGCAGATTCTCTGGAAATAGCAGATCAGTGCCTAATAACAGTGCTGGTCTCCACATCTCAGAGGGGATGTAGAGAACCGGAAAAATCACGCAGATGGTGATCAGAATCAGTGAAAGACTAGATAGGTGAAGAGGTAAATGAGGGGGCATATGGTAGCAATGTATTCCCTGTGTAGGACTAAGAGCTAAACAGAGAGCAATTGTAAACTCTACTTTCCAGTACAAGGGTTAGTGAACCTCAAATGTAACTAGCAGAAGACAAATCGGAAACAAAGATGTTCTTCTTCCCACAGTGTGGAATTAAGTTACAATCTATTTGCAGTAGAATGTTATGGACGCTAAAAGCTTTCATGGGTTCAGAAAAGATCTGATGAACTCAGGAGATGAAAAATCTTAAATACCGTCTCTGGCTGAGAAAGTATTTTGTGTCCCAGCTTGCTTTATCCTCAAAAAGTGTTCTGGGAAAGTGTGATGATATGCTTTCTGTGTCCTTGTATTCTTCCCTAGACGTCTGCTGCTGGCAATAGTCAGAGACAGGAGATTGAGCTAGGTGGATCTTTGATGTAATGCAGCCTGTTTGCTCTTGTGATAAGCTGTCCATGCTAACTACTTTTCTACTGTCTAACCTAATTTTTTTTCTGCTGCAAATTAAGTTGATATTTTTGGATTTGTCCCAACTTTAAATGCCTTTGCCAAAGTTTCATTTCAGTTTTTTAATACCTGTCTCCCATTTCAAACCTTGAAGGACCTCCAATTAGAAGCTTAACTTTCAGTCACTGTTGCTTGAAGCTGCCTTCAACTATGGCTACAAAGCAAGTGCATGCTCTGGCCAAGTCATGTTGTTGACTCTAACCCATGTACCTCGGAAGTTTGCAGCATGAATGTTTTTTAGGGGCAGACAGGTCAGGCAGTCCTAGATGAGCTACCGATCTCCTTTGATTTTGTGGGTTGTGCTTCTAGATTCAATGTTGCCTGAGCCCGTGTGATCATTGAGGAATATCCTGTGAACAAGAGAGACCCCATGGTACTGTAGAGAGCCCCTCTGAAGCCAGCTCAAACTGAAGATAAAATAGTAGCTTGTGCTGTTCTGCTGGCAGTAGCTGGTTGTATGTTTATCTGCCTTAGTGCCACTCTCCTTTAACATAGCCAAGCACCAAGCCATTTCCCACCTCTCATGTCATTTGGCAGTTCATAAGGGCCCACTTAACATGGCTGCCTCCTACCCACTGGTGCTGGGGATGTTGACATCAGGGCTGAGCTGTTCTTGATGTGAGGGTCAGCACAGGGTCTCTGTGGTTTTCATCTTCTCTTTGTGCCTGACTTCTCTAGCACTGTGACCCACTGCTGGAAACTACAATCCTTGAATATACTGAGGTGTCTCCTACATAAACTGTAATGTGATGGTGCGTCTTTCCTCCTTAACTCTTTCAGGGATTGCTGCACTGTGTGACAGGATGGCTGTGCATTCCCCTCATCGAGGAGGCCAAAGCCTGTCAGAGTTTGGTAGACTTCCTGCACTGCGTGGGCTCACTCAGATTCCATCTTCCTGTGAGCTAGGCTCTTTTGGAGTCATCTTGCTTGGTGTAGCAGTTACTGACCTCATTTCACACATTGGCAAAAGGGAGAGCTACTGTCTTCAGGTATTTAAGGAGATGGAATGCCTATGTGTGCACGGCCAGTGCCATCCCTTTATCACAATACTGCTGCAGAGTTAGAGTTACGTGCCCTTACGATAAGGATGCTAAGAAATTAGACATTAGAGATTAAAAAAAAAATTATTCCTCTGTTTTTCTCCTGTTCTGCTTAGCAAACTGTCAGGCCTTATCCACCATGGTTTTGTGATGTGCTTTATCAACTGACATATCAAGGGAATTCTCAGCTTTTGTTAGTGAGGTCCAGATCGCTTCCTGTGTGGTGCTGCAGCCTGGGCACAATACAGTGAGTATAGTCTTGTGGTCTGCCAGCTGGGCTGCTTGTCTGCTGCTGGCAGCCCTGTTGATCATTTGAACACTATGAGCACAGACAGTATTTTGCTGTTTGCATGTCGTCTATCTGATCCTCTCACCAAAGTTCCTCTGCCCATTTATTTTTTGTATTTTCAAAAAAGTTGCTGTTCCCATTTATATTTAGACTTTACCCTAGACTTTACTTGATTGGATTAAGCATTCAGAAGTTAACAGCAGTAAGTTGTATATACATCCTCACATCATTCTTGCACAGTCCTTAGCAGCAGCTCTTTCCTATAAATCGCTATATATCTACTGCCAAAAGTTGTGTATGCTTTGGAAGAAATTCTTCAGAGCAGTGTATTGTTTGCCTTTTGTAGTGGTGTGTTGTATGCCTGAGTTGGGTGTTGTATGTTCTTCCTGACTGAGAAAACTGATTTATGAAATAATAGGAGTCGGTAGTACTAGTGGAAAGGGCAATAGTTTGGAGTGTTTTAAAGGATCAATTTATGTTATTCCTTGGTATATAAAGCTAGTGACATTGATGGTAATCTATTAATATTCTAAGTGTATCCTAAGAAGGTAACTGACTATATCAACATTCAAAAAAACTGGAAACAAAGGTTTTTATTTTGCTGATAAATCCAGGCTATAATTAATTAGATATCATATTACTATGTTGCTGTTTAAAATACCTTAATTGTTTGACTTCAAACTGTCTTTGTATCAATGTTCAAAATCACACTTCACTGTCACTTAAATCTTCTGCAATGAAAATTTTACAAGTATCTTGAAAAATAATAATTCGTTGTATAATTTAGGTAATTGCAGAACTGACTTTCCGTTTGCGTGTTCAGAAATATTTTTCACTTCATGTAACTGATCAGAGAAATAGTTTCTTTGAAGAAGACTTTTATGACAGGTAAAACAAATTCTTATAATAGCAAAACCCCCTGCTTCTAGTTCCATTTAGGTTTGTTGTAAATACCACAACAGTTGTAGTGAATTTAAGACACAGACATACAGCTCTTTTTTTTTTGTTTGTTTTTAATACAAATGCCAGTTTTAAGGTTTTCAAACTAATTCTGGAGTAATTCATAAGGTTTTACAAGCCTCTTTTTGATCTGGAACTTACTCTGAGTTGTACAAAAAAATTGAGAATAATACACTGTTATTTGGAATGAAGTTAACCTCTCCAAAGGGTTAGGTTTCCTCATTAGTATTAAAGGCTCTGTACCTGATGTTGCAGCTCAACAACTGGTTTGAGTTGGAAGCACCACAGTAGTCCAGCCTTTCCCTGTCCCCCACAGCTAACTTCCATTCTTTCTCTTGTTCTGACATAAGTCTTTGTGTAATTGTTTGACAGATCAAATTAGGAAATTAACTCAGCTGAAAAATACCATGGCAGAAGTATCATGGATTAAATAGTTTTGTTTTATGACTCATTCTAATTCTCCCTGACCAAAAATTTCTGATTTTCTGTGGGTAATAGATTACATGCTGTGGTTCTCATAGGAGCCGCAACCCTGTGGTGTCTCCCTGTCATGCACATACCCGGGTGCTTCCCTTTAAAGCAAGGTATCAAGTACCTTTTATCTCAGTTGGTCTAATCAAGAAACACAATGAAGCTTACTTCAGTGCAATTGCTTTCAAGTTCAATTTAGTTTTAAAGTTGCTCATTGTATTTTGGACTTAGAGGGGTTTGTGTGCCTAAAACTTGTAGGGTTTTGCCACCTGTATCAGTTGGTTTAGTAAAAGATAATATACTCCTTCCATAAACATTGCCTTACTTTTTGTAACATTTTGGTGCTGAATTCTCTTGCAAATTGGAATTAGTGTGGTAGCTTGAAATATGTTTTTTAAAAATAAGACTGTTATCTTAAAACTAAATGTTATATTTTTAACTCTGTCTTCAAAGTGAGAAAATAGTGCCACTTTTGTAATAACAACAGAACTGTAAGTGCAGAAGTTGCCAGAAGGAAATCTAGACTCTTTGGCAATAGCACACAGGACAGTTGGGAGCTTTTCACACCTGGAATCTGCAAGTGGTGATGAGTATTTTGGCACCCAAGAGCTTGAGATAGGAAAACCTAAAATGGCATTGGTTATGTGTTGAATTTTTTAAAAGATTTTCTTCACAACCAGTACAGTTGGAAATGTAGGTCAAGGTCTTAAATTAGTTTTCTCATGGACATGCTGAATGATGATTTTCAGGACCCCAGCTTCCAATGAATGTATTTAGAAATATTCAGCTTTCTAGTTTGGATGTTCAAATAGACACATGTAAAACATTTCTGGCCTTAGAATTTTTAAATTTTAGAATTTTGAATTCTTTTGAATCTTAGAATTCTTAGCCTGTCTAAGAAATTGGACTTTACCATAAATGTGGTGGAATTAGGACATTTGAACATTTCCTGCCCTGATTTTCTCTTTATGCTGAGTTGTTAAACTTTTCTTTATTCCTTTAAATTCTTCTTCTGCTCAAAAGTAGAAAATACAGAAGTGGAAGGCAACTTTGGTAGATTCCAGTTCATTTACAAGTTTCTTAATGAACTGAAAGCAGACAGATGGAGCTCCTAGTAAGCATAGAGAGTTCCTAATAGCAAAAGGTTGGTATTATTCTACAGGGGAGGCAACAAGACATATATTTTTCCATTCTGTGGAATGGAAGTAATCTTCTGTCCTTACTTGCTTTGTCCTGAAACTTATGGTACCATCATTTAGCCAAAATTGTCTGTGCTACTTTGTTAGCCTTAGATCTGGATTTAAACATCAACAGAGGCTGGTAAGCAGAGATTGGCTTCAGTTTAGGGCCACCTCTAAAGAAATTATATACATGCAGACAAATTACATAAAACGATTGTCTTTGCTGAGTTATAATTGGCTTTTACAAAATTGGCTTGTGTTTTTCTGCAAGTTTTGCACTGTTTTCTAATAGCATATAATCTTTTAGTATACTGGGTTGGGGTAAATTAAATAAATTTTGTGGGGATGATATGTAGTTAAAAGCAGTTAGGTGGATAGGAGAGTTTTAAATAATGGATGCTGTTTGTACAATATTAAATTCTGGATATAAGCACTAACCCTCCTTTACCTGTTCCTATATTATACTGTGATCAGTTCCCAGGCAAAGGCTTATGTTATGAAACAAGATCTGTACTCATTGTGTTGTCCTAGTTATTCCATGACCTGTCACCTGGAAATAAATTTGACAGAGGGCTAATTGCTTTTAATGGTGATAATTCTGTTTACATATCTCCTCTGATCTGATAAACTGGTCTGATAAAGAAACTGATGAGTTAATATATCTCATAAAATTCTATATTAATTCCAATTAGCTGTTAAGGTCATTAGAGAATACATCAGAACAATGAAACCCAGTCTAGATCAGGTTGTGAATAAAGGCTTTAAAGAAACCATATTCTTGCAGCAGTGCCTGAGTGTAAGCATGGAGGTGTATAAGCATCTAGTAGAGTTGTGATTTAGCAAAAGTATAAAACGATTTTGGGCTTAAATTAGGGAAATAAGACTATCACAAAGAAAAAAATGTATATTTTCTCTATATTAGGTATTGGTATGATTGAGTGTAATTCAGCGTTGGTGTCTAACTCAACGTTGCTGCCCATACCAGAATAATAATGTGGAGCAAGGAGAGGGTATTCAAAGGAGGAGGAGGACATAAAAGACCCATGGAAGGAAGGCTTAAAGCTTAATTTATTAATTTAGAGGAGGTTAAAAAATGTGTTTAGATGTTTAAATGAAGTGCAATTACTGGGAATGGAATTTTGTTTCCAAAACCTATGGTAAGAAACTAAAATTAGATATATTAAACCTTGAAACAAAGCAAGTCATGCTTACTGTGAGGGAAGGGACATACTGGAACATGTTACCAGTGAAGATAGGGACTGTTCTTCATTTGGACTCTTACACATTAGCATATGCTAATTCACTGAAGGGGGTGAAGTTGCATGGCCTGATCAGGTAAAAGTTTGGGCTAATTTCAAGCTTTCTGGCCTTGACATTTGTGACTGAATCCTCCTGCTACTTTATTCGGGGTCTTGAAGAAAACCAGATTCTTTGAATTAACCTTAACATGTTTGTAAAACTTGCATTTTTCAAGTAAAATAGTGCTTGAAGTTGATTATTAAGCTTCAGGAGGTGTTTAGCACCTTGCCTTCAGGAATTTTTGCCTCCTGTGCACAAGAGTTTAATGGGTCCTGGGGTTTTGGTGCTTTGAATACTGGTGACTGATGATATAGAATAGATTTTATTGCTTTATAATGATATAAGATGACAAGAGATGACGAGGAATTAGTGTATTGGAATAGGATTGAGGAGTTGTGTATAAATGAAGATTTTGTTACCCTGCCATGCAGATACTATCTACAGTCATATGGTACTTCCATGATAATTCTTAAGTATGGGATGGTTCTGTGGATATATGTATTGTACCATTGCATTCTGGGCCAGTTACTGATGCTGTTTTAGTATGCTCAAGAATCCTTGAATGAATAGCTCTCAGAAATGTTTGTCAGAGCTGTGACTGTAAATTGTGATTTGAAATTGGGTATCAGATCAAGGCTGATAGTATTAACAAAAAATTCTAAATCCACTGTTGTCATATCTTTGCTTTAATAAAGCATCTACTTTTCCTACAGGTGATTAGTTTTGCTCATGTTTGAAAGCTTTAGCAAAAATCATACTTGCCAATTTTAGATTTTGCTTCGGTGAGATGAATGTTCTCTCCATCACCTTTTTTTAAGCAGGAGTCAGAAAAAAAACCACCCTTGAAGTCCCAGTATAGAAGTAAACATATTACTTAGTGAAGACCACCACCTACTTTGGTGTGACTGGGGGGTGGTGGAAGGGGAAGCAAATATTTGAGCAAATGGAAAAATCACTGTACATGCTGCAAGCATGTAATTTTGGAAACAGACCTTTTTCCCTTCATTAGTGCTGTTTCATTTTCTCTTTGACTTAGTTCCTGACTGTATTATGATAATTCCATTAGAAAGGCCAGTAATTATGGTCAGTGGTTAGTAATGTTAAGGGTGTTTGCATAAATGACTGTAGTTTTCTTTAGAATTTTGACCTTATCTGCACGGGAGAATTTACCAGCACCAGTAGAATTTAAATTGGTTTAGTTCAACTTGATTAAATTGCAGGGTGGATGCTGTTACTCAGAATACGCAATCTTAATTTGTTTTCCCTTCGTTAGTTTGAATTAAACCAATTCAGGCTGCATATTCTGAATGAACACTTTTACAGGGATATAGTCCGCTGTAATTTGGTATAAATTTAGCTCTTCAACTAATCCAGATTCATTTTTTTCCAGAGGGGTCTGTTTTGTTTGGAGTTGGTTTAAATGTCAAAATTTACAATTGAAGCAAGAAAAGCATAAAGGAAATATGAAAAATAAACATGAATATGAAAAAAACTCCCTCAGTTACTGTCATGTCAAATAAACGTCTGTCTTAAAAGCCAGGTTGTTTAAGCAGCAGATTGTTTTTTAAAAAGCATAATTTAGCCTCAGTAGTAATATTGGCATTTATTCACATGGAAAGGTGTACTGTTAATTTAAATCAGAATGGTTGTACCAATTTTGCCTACCATTTGAGTGTTGATTCAGGGAAAATTTTTCACCTTTAGTTTATGCGATTTTGGAAGTGATAGAAATAAAGCCAAAGAAAATAGACTTTTGAAGAGTTATCATTGGATAAGAGCGCTTATACAAAGAGTTACACTTGTGCTTATTTGTTACACTGATATAATTATACAATTGTAGAGAAGCTTCAAACAATTGAAGTAAGCTTTTAATTGGTTGTAGTAGTCGCTGATGGGAGCCATTATGGATGGATTAATCTCCAAAAGACAATTTTTTATATTGCTGTATAAAATTCAATTTAGAGATGATTGCCTAAGGCCAGAAAATTAAAAAATTAAACTGACAGAATTACCCAAGTTTTTTTTTTCCTTTAGCTCTTTGTACAATGACATAAACCAACAAAATTGTACTTTAGACATATTTAATCATAAGTAATCCTGGCTATGTGAAACACATTGCATTGCATACAGACTATTCCACATTTTACAATAAAATAAATTCCAATTCCGATTTCGGTATGTATTTTTAATTTTGTAATGTTTTAGTTAATATTACTGTCAGCTTATATATTACTATTAATCACTTAATCAATTATTTAGTAAATTATTAATTAGATTTTTAAAGTTGTTATTAAAATTATATTTAAATGTAATTATCAGTTACAGCAATTTGAAACTGCCTCCAAAATATACACAACTTTTTCTGTAGTTCTTGTTACTGTTAATCATTGAGATCCTATGTTCTGCTCTGTTTCTGCAGTCACTGGTTAAATGGAAGCCACTCCTGGGATCTGGATGGTTTCTACTGACATAGACTTTGCATAGCAGCTCCATTGCGTCAGGAGGTTGCAATGAGTGGAGGAGGGGAGCAGCCTGACATCCTCAGTGTGGGAATCTTGGTCAAAGAAAGATGGAAGGTGGTGAGTATGCCTTCCTGCTATTCTTTTTCTTCTTTAAAACATGTTTCTAAAAAGAAGTAGTTTGTGTTTTGAAATCTGCTTCAAAATTCATGTGAGATGTATTTTGGTTAATACATATGTTAAATGGTGAAACGACTTTAAAACCACTTCTTTCTCTTATCCTACTTTAAAAAGGAGTTATACTGATTTAAGGTGGGTTTTTTTCTGCTAAGGACCTAGAAAAGCTTTTAAATCCTGACTTAGTGCCTGTTCAGAGCACAACTGGAAGAGTCCTGTTAGTATATTGAATCCAATCATCCAGTGTTTAAGCCAGTCCATTTTGGAAATCAGTCAGGCACCCTTTTGAAACTAGTCAGATTGTGAGATTTGTTACTTCTTATAGAACGTTGCTGCTCTTCCAGTTAGAAATGATTTTTGTTTGTTATATTTTGTAGAATAGATTTATTCCTGGCTGATTATATCCATTTGATTGTGTGCCAGTATTGGCTTTACCATAAATAGCTCTGTTCCCTTTTGGTGTTCATATCCTTGATTTACATCTAGAGGGAAATAGTGCCCATTTGAAACTATTTTTGCTGGGAAAAACAGGCTGAGTTCTTTTAGTTCCTTCTCCATTCCCCTGACCACTTTAGAATTTTTTTGCTTGTGGATTTTTTTGAGATGGAAGAAAAAAAAGGCAAAAAAAGCACCACCTCATAATACAACGTTTTGGGTCTCTCTGTGTGTTTAGTAGGCTGTGAATGGATACTGATTCACTATTTTTGCACCATCTTTGGTTTACATTACACCCATATTTCAATATTTTATTTAAAACTGTGAGACTGAACGTAGAAGATACAGATTCATCTTCCATTTCATATTCATATAGAGAAAATAATTTCAACTATCTTGTGCCCTCTCCTTCATTTAAAAATGCAGGAAGCTGATAGTAGCTTTGTGTAGGAAACCTTTGTATTTCCTTTTGTGTAAATAGAACCTAAATGGCTATCTTTGGAGTGTAAGTATTTGTAAAATACTTTGTTATATTGCATCTCAGTGTTGCAGTGCAGTAAAAACTGCAATCTTAGTCTTGAATCAGATCAAATAGAATAAAATAGCATTATAAATAGGTAACGGTATACTAACATATTACTATCCACAAAGCCACTCAGTTGTCCAATATGTGCAACAGTAGTCCTGTTTTCTTTAGGTTTATTTTCTGTCCTATATAATGAAGAATGAAGAACAGCTTGGTGTCTTGTGGAAAATCTTTAAGAGTAGGCGGCTGTTCATCTCATGTGATTATACATTTTAACTTGTATGTTTTCCAAATCAAGTATTACAGGTAGATAAGTGCCAAATACTGTCTGTGGGCAACTCTTCAATTTCTTAATTTCTGTAGCAAACATTAAGGATTTCTTGATGGCATCTAAGGCGATACACTTCTTTCTGAGTTCAGGATTTCATAGGAGAGTCTGCCAGTGGAGGAAAATAGCATGCAAATCTTAGAATTTCCTTAGTGCTTGACACATCTATATTAACATAATTAATACTGTTCTGTTGGGTTATGAAGTATTGAAGTTTTTTGCTAGTGTTCTTGAAGCAGTATTTAAAAATTCCTTGTGTAGAAAGATGAGGTGATATAAACCAGTGGACTTTAAAGTTTTAATGATAATGAGTACTGTCCCTAATTATCAGTAGTACTTCTGATTGTTCCTTGTGGAACTCTCCCAGTATCCTGGGGTTTTTTTCCCACTGAAGAATGGCAGCTCTGTAGTATGATTGCATGAGATTATTTTGTTGTAACCATCTTAAAGGAAAAAAAAGTACACATTCTGGAAGTTATGTAAAGATTTGCAGCTGAAATGCAGTTTTCAGAATTTTTGTTGTTCAGGACCTTGGTCTTCGTAATTGTGAAAACATACCTGGAATATGTCGGAACATTTTTAAAAACTATGCTCGATTAAATTTAATTTTAACCTGGGCATTCTTTAGGGTGATACTATTTTGAAAAGTAAGCATAGAAAAGTCATTATAAAATTTTTTTTCCTCAGTGAGACCCTCCCTTTCTACTGGGCTCACTATCAATTAGCATTTGCTTTTGTTCTCTGTCAATGCTTTTTCTCATCCCTCTGTTTTGCCTTTGAGACATTTATTACAATCCTGACTTGGAGAGACTTGATTGTAATGATAATTGGTTTTAGGTAAGTTTAAGGACATTATTCCATATGCAGTGTAAGCAAATGTACCAAGATAAAACATGTTGGAAATGGTATGCTTTAGACTTGAAGCATACAGAGAGATAGGAGTGCAAAAGAGAATGGGAAAACTGAGTTTGGGGTGTGAGATACTGAATGCAAAGAAGAGAAGCTTGAAACTAATGTACAAAATGGGAGAATGTGGTGCAGGTGTAAATGAGGGCAATGTGGTCCTTGTCAAGATAAAAGATGTTGAGCAGATGTGCCAGGAGGGCAGTTTAGTTGAACAGTCAACTCCTGTCTGAACCCAACAGCAAACAGAAGGTTAAAATGGGGATGGGTTGCCTAAGATTACTATGGAGTGTGTTGGATGAATGTGTAGGAATGCCAGAACTCAGCTGGCAGTTGAAACTAGTGAGAGATGTGAAAAGCAATGAGGGAGGCTTCTACAGGCACATTGGCAGCAAAAAGAAGACCAAGGAAAATGTGGACTCATTGCTGAATGTGGTGCGTGACCCAGTGACAGAGGGTGTGGAAAATATTTTTTTTTTTTTTTTATAATTTGTGCCTGAAATTATTGACTGATGTCATTATTGGATGTGTGTTAATGATTCGGGTGTACTTCATCTGAGGATAGAAATTGATCTGTTTATTAGTGTGGTGGTGCGTTTGGTTTTGTTTTGTTTTTTTATCTTTTTAAAATATTTTTTTTTAGCACACAAGCAGAAAAAACCCCACCTTTTTAGAGGCAGTCTTTCTCAGTCTGGTCCTTTCTCAAAGCTGGTACATGAAGTTATATGATACACTGCTATAAGTTTGTATAGGGGTGAGGATAACAGTGTTGCCTTTCCTTTTCTCCTCTCACCTTTTTCACCATGCATTCTCACTGTCTCCCTTTGTACTTGTACTATACTGAAAATGTATGTGCTTATGTTGAAAACTACAGTCAGATCAATGTCTTTGTTTAACTGTTGGAGCCCTGTTAATAGCTCAGAGCTCAGGCAAGATAATGGCATTACCAAACCAAGAGGTGGAATGCAAAAAGTGCAAACTTAAAATGGCCAGATTAGTCACGGAACTACATCTTTGAGAGATATTCGTAGATACGTACATACTTTTAAAAAAAAAAAAATAATATATATATATAAAATCCTGTTAACACTTGCTATTTTTCCCAATATTTAGATGACAGATCTCTTTTCTTTCTGTAAGGACTAACACTCGGCATATATAAATACACGTGAATGTAACCAAGTTACGCTGATTATTTTGTTGGAGTTGAAAGGTTTCTATTTCTCATGGTTTGTCATTATTTCAGAGTTAACCCTGGATTCTTACCTGAGTAGTACCTTAAACAAGTCATTGTCCGAAGACACAGGCTTCTTATTAAGGATTTGTGAAACTCTGTACTTAAGTTCTTGAAATGTGTGGGTTAAAGAGTAATAGGCTTAAGCCTGTGATGTTGGTAGTATGCATGTTACGCTGATTCAGAGAGAGTATACGGCTTGTGGAGAAGAGGAGATTGCATTTGCTAACAGCTAGTGTGCTTGTTAGAAAGAAATGAACATGTGAATTTGCAGTCAACAGGTGTTGCACTAGAAGCAGATGTTTAGGTGGATTAGTTCTGTAGGTCTGAAAATGTGGTGTGATGTCTATCCTGTGTGCCTTTTCAAAATTGGCAATGAATTGGACAGAAGTGAGTAATGTAGATAATGCTACGTATCTTGGACCATATTTTCCTCCTCTTAAGAATATTGAAATAGCAGTTGCTTGTGGTGGTAAAAGATCTTCAGGACAGAAAGTGCATGATGAAATAATGTTGTAATCATACGGAATAAAAATTTCATACAATATGACTTGAAAAATGCAAGTAAACAATATGAGTATTTTATCTGTTACCTTCTTCCTTATTCTTAGGGGCCTAGGCTAATTTAAAAGTTGTTTTTCCTTCTCAGTCAGATGGCTGATTGTCTGGATTAGGAGACATGAGATTTATTTTCAGAATCTGAAGGTAGGTCAGCATATTGCTGATTGCTAGATCCCCAGAATGTTCAGATGACATTTAATACAGTGTAGTTGTATTACCTTAGCAACTGTATGTTTTCAAATGACATTTAAAGAAACATATCGGTTCTTTCAAGGTAAAATATAGTAAAAATACAGTATTGTGTGTTTCTGAGGGTAAGTAATTTTTGTCTCCTTTTCTATCAGCTTTAGAATGGTTGCCACAGGGGATAGCACCATATGAAAACATTACATGAAATAACACTGACATTTTTGATACTGAAAACCAGACAAATCTCTGTTCCCTGTGAACATTTAAAGCAGAGTGAAAACACAGCTATTAACATTTGTTCTGAATGCAGTGCAAACTAGTTAATAGGCCAGGAGAATTCTTTATACCCCTTCCTAACACAGATGAAACTTTCAGTGGTCCAAGTTTCTTTAGTATGTCTGTTAATAAGAATGGTATTGGTGAACCATAAGTAAATGTGAGTGGCATTTAAAATATATATTCAAATATAATCTTAGCCATTTCTTATCATTTATGATTTAGCTGTTGTGTGTAAGCCACTGCATGTAGTAAAAAAAAGTTTTATACCTTTAGTATTCAGTGTGCGTATTTCTGAAAAAAGATGATGATGACATATTTTAAAAATGTCACTGTGCATTTGTACTTGAAGCTCTCTGGGTATTGTGTGACTATTTGAGGAAAGACTTTATTCAGCCTGCTGACTTTGGTCAGATTCATGCTGGGAATGCTAGTGCACTCTTCTGTTGTATTAAATACAAGAAGTTTGGTGCAGATGGAGATCAGGTGTATTAACTCGTTTTCCTAGGATTCTCTTGCAAACTGTGGTTAACCATACCTTTGTAGATTATTCAGTAGCTCTTTTACGTACTGAAGGTTATGATTATGTTATTTTAAAATCTATTGTAATACAACAGCATTTGCAGTAGGGCAGGCAGTACAAAGAAATATTGATGTTTTGTTTCCTTTCTTTTCTTCTCCCCTCTTTTAAATCTGTTTTTGTTTATTCTTTTTTTCCCCGATATAGTTGAGGAAAATAGGAGGTGGAGGATTTGGAGAAATTTACGATGCACTGGACTTGCTTACTCGGGAAAATGTTGCACTGAAGGTCGAATCAGCTCAGCAGCCGAAGCAAGTGCTGAAAATGGAAGTAGCTGTGTTGAAGAAATTGCAAGGTAAGGCTGTACCCTGGATATGCCAGAAGTAAAATGTCAGTGCATCTTCTTAAAAAATCATTATAATCTCTATTTAGTCATAGTTTGAGTGAATATTCCCCATATTCTGCAGGTTATTGCTAAATGGTTATTAAAAGTGGAATAGAAGCTCTTTCAGCTTCTGAAAGTTTTGCTGCAATGAACCTTTTCTTTGAAACAGGATGCCATGAAAATAAAAAGAACAACAAAAGGATTGAATTGCTGCAAAACCTATGCTGAGGTGTAGTTTATTCTGGATCCATATCTTCTTACCTTTTTTTGCTCTAGACTTTGTTTGTTTTAGCCTTTTATTTCTCCTTCTAAGATGGTCTCCTTTTTTTCTGTACTATCTAAGCATTGAATAGTTGCATGTCCTTCACATGGCATCCAGGATAAGAATATTTGTATTTCTTTGCCTTTGCAGATATTGCCAAGAATAATTCTAATGTTGAAATGGGAAACTTTTTTCAAAAAAACCCCACACAAACAAAAAACCACTTTAAAATACTGCAACCTGTAGAAAAATATTATTGGCACCTGGAGTCCTGAAATACTTGCAGAGTACAGGTTCTTAACCATTCAGAATCCAGCTTTGGATAGTCGCTTTTGACAAACCTTTAAATACTTTAATGTCTGAAACTACCGGTATAGAGAAATATGAAAGGGCGTATCTTCATTGCTTTTCACAATTTAAGATTATAAAAAGAAAGTTTAAAGGGTGACTTTTTTCTTTAAAAAACAATATTTTGAATCTGAAAGATTTTGACTACATCCATCCCTGTCAGCAGCCTGATTTTTCCAAACTCTTAATTTGAATAAAATAAAATCTGTGTGACATATGGTGCTGCCTAATCTGCTGTAAAGGTCACATTGCAGCAGAAATTGACAGGCTCTATAGATTTAAGAGGGCAAGCATGTCACGTGTTACAGTGTTAACAAACTGCTCCTATGTTGATATCTTTTTAAAGAATGTCACAAAAACATCTAGTATTATGCAGTCGAGCAAAGAGATTCAGGGACTGCATATTAGCTTGCTTTGAATTTTAGAGTTTCTAGTCCAGAGATGAATAGTAAATTTCTGATTACCAATTGTAAATTTAGAAACCATCTGTCACAGTTTTTGAAAGAAATTATCTTAAAGATAGTGAGTTTTAAAGAAAAAAATACTCTGTAACTCCTGGGTTTTTAAATGCTCAGAAACATTTTTTCAGTTTTTGTTTTTCTCCACACATGAGCTTGATTCTATTTTTAACAAAATTCAGTCTTTAAAATGGTATAGGTGAGCAGCTAAAGTAATAAGGAAAATAGTAATAACTGAAATTAAAATATGGGCATTTGGTAGCACTACGATGCCAATTGTAAAAACATAGTCTTGTATATGACTGCATAACTGGAGTGCCTCATGACTTTCTGTTAAGTATAGTGAAGTTTGAGTTAAGATGTTACAAAAGGCTTTTTTGTTAGTAAAAACTTTTTTACCTTTTGAAATATTTTTGAAAACAAAAATTGTTTGCTGAAATAATAAAAAATTGATTTGTGAATAATTGCCATAGGGCCTTACAGAAGTTATAATTTTCTTCTCAGTCTTCCTTCGGGAGTATAATTCCTTTAACAACCCAAGTCTCCCTGCAGAAGATTCTCTGGTTCTACTGAATCATGGGAAATGCTGTCTAGATGAAAAGAACAGAATAATGAAACACCTGAACAACAGATCCACTGAGGCAAATAATCCAAATAATATATGATCCAAATAAAGATCTTTCAGTTATTTATTTTCTCAATATTATTTCTCTGTGAAAACAATAAATAGAAGTTTTTACATAACTGATCTTTAGAAAGAGCTCTTTTGACAATCTTCCTTATGAGAAAACAATCTAAATATTATTTCCTAATTTTTATTGCTTATTATTCTCTTGAACAGTTAAAAAAAAAAAGTCTGTGATTCCATGATAGTAACACTAGAGGTGACCTTTAGTCATTGCTGTGCAAGTTCCACATTACAGTGTAACTGCTCTGGTTTTAGACAGGGAATGTTGCAGATGGTCAAGAAAGTGACTACAGTCAAGGATATATATCTGCATATATTGAGATTTATAGTTTGCATAGATATGTAACTTTATTTTTACATGCATATATTTTTATGATACTTAAAGGATTTTTATTAAATAAGATTGTGGTAGAGACTATTTTATGTTTTACATAACATCTTGGCTCCTAGGAGCCGTTTCCATTAATTCTTCTACCTTCCCAAGTTTTAAGTATACAAGAGAGAAAAATTTGAGAGAAAATCAAGAGAAATGGACGAAAGCAGAAAGAAAATCAAGAGAAATGGACGAAAGCAGAAAGAAAATCAAGAGAAATGGACAAAAGCAGAGAGAAAATCAAGAGAAATGGACAAAATTGGGGAGTAGAAAACAACTTTAATGTTGTTCCTTGAAGAATATTTTTTTATCAAGTGCTTCATTTACCATCTAGAAATTTTTCTTATTTTCGACAAGTTTTTTTTAGTGTAGATTCAGAGCAGATGAAATTGTAAACAGTTCTTTTAGGATATTTTTGTAACAAGCTTTGAATAGCATACCTCCTCTGAGACCAACTTTTATCTTGTTCTTCTATCCCTTTTTGGCGTGTGTGTGTGTGTATATATATATGTATGTATATAATTACTATCCTTTTCTCAAAGGGCTTATGTTCTCTTACTTTCAAGGTGTTCTAGTTACCTTGGACATAAATGAGAGGAGGGAATGTAATTGCCATGAAATCCTTTTTCTTGCAAATGTTTGAAAAGTTGATCTATGAATAGTATATAATGAGAGATAGTGAGCTAACAGGGTCATTCAGAGTTCTCTTGATGTGTGGATCTGATTTTTTTTTTTAATTATCATGTACAATTTCTGGGATAATTATGAAGAAACAGGCATTTAGAGAAGAATTAAGTATACAGGTGTAATATGGCTCAATCCAGCAAAACAGCTTGTCCAGTCTTTACTAGAGCTGGGCACATTCTCGAGGTTATAAACATGCTTTCCAGTGTTTCTGTATTAGAATCTTATTTCACAGAAACTGTGAAAATGAAATGAGAATAGCTGTTGGCAGAAGTGCAGGGATGTACCATTTTTTATTATTTTTGCTTTCAGAAATTTTGAAAATTTTTAAAAGTGTGGTCATTCATTGAGGGGGTGAAATGAGTCATAACTTTGTAGGTATGCAGTACAGTGAATAATGAAAAACTTCAAAGACTCTTTTGAGACCCTGATCTAGCAAAATATGCTTAAATACGTGAGTAGTTGTATGACTTCTCTCTTAATTATGAAGGAGGAGTATGTTCACTGATACGGCCATTTATTACAGCTTAGTCATCAATTACATCTTTGATTTTTTTTTTTTCTTCCCCTGCCAATGATGCTGTCTCCTAATTATTGTTGTCAGAATACTGTTTAACTCTTTAAGCTCTGTTTTTGTGGTTTTGTTTTGTTTTTTTTTAAAAAAAGAAATCTGCTGCAACAGATGGTTGTTTTGTTTAATCATGTTGTTAGGCCATCTGTTCCCACCGTCAGATGGGAGAAGACAGATTTATCACATCTCACTGAGTGAGAGTGAGACTCACTCAGTTGGTTTCTGTCTCTCAACCTTACAGACATCTCCCTCACTCATTTACAGCTCTCGAGCATAATTTAGAGATTGGGTTCAGCTGGTGAAGGCTGAAAAGCTAGCTGTAGTGATACACTGCAGCCTGGGGAATGGCATGTAGGTTTTGTACCCTCCCTAGGAAGCTTTTCAAGGGTGTAGTTGTTCACTGCAGCCTATTACCATCATCTTCTCCCCCTGTGCCCCAGCCATGTGGCTCACAAGTGTGAGAAAATACTGTTTTCTGGCTGAGGGAAAAGGAACTGAAGGTATCTGCAAAGGTGTAGTACGTGCATATAGCCACACTGGAGTGGCGGAGGATCATGCTATTATTTGAATAAGGCATACAGGCCCTACTTCTGTCCCTTGCTGTTTCCTCAGATTTTTGTAAAAGTTAGTTTCCAGAAAATTTACCATACAACTGGAGTTGCTGCCCCAGTTAAAATGGCTTCTCTGACCAAACTGAGTTTTGGACATTTACTGAATTTGTAAGATGAAATCTGACTAAAATACGCTCCTTCAGCATACCCACAGTGTCTGTACAATGAATCATAAATATTTGAGATGAGACTTCATTAACTGGAAACTGCAGCAATGAATATATAAAATCTCATCTTGACAAATTTGCTGCAGATCGTTTTTCTTCATAAAATTATACTGTCTGTAATATTGCCTGTCTTAAACAAATGGGTGGAAGGAAAAAGTGGAGAAAAAGCAGTGATACTTACAGTTTAGGACTTAAGTATTTGCAGAAGTTGTGGAGATTTCTTTTAAAATCATTCTTCTAAAATAAATTATTTTGATGAATCCTGTACCATTTTCTTTTTTTAAATGGGCCTGTTTTAATTGTATGTGGCAGGGAGCTTCCTGAGGAAGCAATAAATAGGCAACCACACACTTCTGTCAAGTGAAGTGAGAATATTCGGAAGCTGTAGGGCCATATTTTAGGGTTTTGATGGAGCTATGAGTGCAGCAGTAACAAAAAGTCCTTCCAGATCTGTAGCTAGCAGTAATGGTGTTTTGAAAACAGTAATGTTTTTTTAAAAATATTTTAATTCTTGTCTCCTATCACTTCTTTTTTTCTATTTATGACATTCTGGTAATCCTAAGGGTGAAGAAATTCATGAAAGAAACTTTAGGTGACACAAATTTTCTACAGCTTTAGTGGCCACTTGTGACCATCAGCTTTTTTTTGGCTGTAGCTTCCATGGTGTCAGAAAGGAAGGTAAATGGCCTGAGGGACTTAAACTTGTGGTTCCTGTTCTGTCATAGAGTGGGGCCATAGGGGGTCCCAGCTTCTCTCCAAGTTGATGAACATAGATACTGAAACGACAGAGGTGGCATTCCCCTTCTATGTCCCTACTGCAGGATAGTAAGGACATTATTTTTGACCAGCCCTCTTCTGTTCTAGTTTACTCCTAGGATAGGAGGAGGCTTTAAAGAAAATCGGCTGAAACAAAACTGTTGTGGTTTTTTTTTTTAACTACTACAATTCTTTTATCCTCAATTCAGTACCTGAGTTGAATTTGTGTTTTGTAGCTAAATAGCAAAGATCACATTCTAGAAAAAAGATTTTCATAAATCAGATTAGTTGAATTACATTTTCTACAATTTTTTAATACAAAACATGACCCGTAGGTGACTACTACTGTTTTCTTTCATTGCGGCAGCTGCAGCTTATAGAAAAAGAGGAATGGTGGCTAGGAATATTGTCTATAACAAGCCATCAGCTTTGCAAGAAAATAACCTTTTCCCAAAATGCCTCAAATTTGTGGACATTTAGGCATGTTGCCATGCACGTTTTCTTATGGAAGAGTGAAAGCTGTGGTAGGGCTGCATATTTTATGGGAGAAAACCTTTATTTAATTGGGGATAGAACTGACATTGGTTTTACAGCTGTTGAACTGTGGGGGGCTTAGTTTATTAAAGATCTCTAAAGAAATATAACTATCTCTTCCAGTAATTTACTAGGTATTTAAAGGAATAATTTCATTATTATTGGCTAATTTGCCTTTTTTTTTTGCTTTCCCTCTCAGGAAAAGATCATGTCTGTAGATTCATTGGATGTGGAAGAAATGACAGATTTAACTATGTCGTCATGCAGTTGCAGGTCAGTGTATCAAACAGAGCTCAAAGTTTGCTTATGTGTTTTGATTTGTTAGCCAAGCATATATGAAAATACCAGTAAAATATGGAGGATGACAAATTAAAAAAAAAAAAAAAGATCATGAATGCATGGTAGTGAGCAAACCTAAATTGAGCATATCCTTGTATCTTTTACGTTTGATATCCTTTCCATAATTCTCTCAAAGGAGAAAGTTTACATCCTCAAGACCTGATTATTGAAAGAGTGAACTGTGATGTCTTCTGAGATAATTAACATTCTTTTGAAGTCTTCATGTGAAGATAGTCTAAAATATATTAGTCTGTGGATTTTGTTGGGTTTTTTTTGGATGAAAGTGAAAAAATATCCTTTGCAAGTAAAAGAAAACATTTAAGTCACTTTACTGAAAGACTTGTTCCTATGAGAAGGGATAAAATGGGTGATGAGCACTTAAAGTTATGGGATTATTGTCCTTTATTACTTGGAAAAAGAAGTGTGCTCTAGTTCATACTGTTGGTCATCTGTTATTTTGTCAGATCAACAGTATGCATTTGCTGCATAGTATATTTCTCACCTGTTAGGTTAAGTCATCTAAGATATACTGTATAATTGAATAAATTACATACTTTTCCTTAAAGAGGTGAGCGTAAAGAAGTCTTTGTGAGCGTTCTCTCAGTGGCCTTTTTTCAGGTGTGACACAGATACAACATTAACTGTAGGGTATGTACTAGGCCTTTAATAGAGATTAGTTTGGTCCATGTTGTTTAGGAGTAGAAAGATACGAAGATTCCTATTTTAGAAAATACATTCTAAATTTAATGTTGGAGGTACTCGGAGACATATACTCATCATTTAGGTGAGAAGTGTAATCCTTCAATATGAAAATAGGTAATGAGAGTATTCCATTGTTAACCATGAACAGCTAAAGGAGAAATAGGAAGACTTTACTCTATCACCGAACCTTGGTATTAGTATTTTTTAATGAAAACGTCATTTTAATTTGGTCAGGGTCGGAACTTGGCAGATCTGCGTCGGAGCCAGTCTCGAGGAACATTCACCATTAGTACCACTCTGCGACTTGGGAAGCAGATTTTGGAATCTATTGAAAGTATTCATTCTGTGGGATTCCTGCACAGGGACATAAAACCGGTAAGTCTGTCCATTAAATCAAAATAGGCAAGTAATATGTAGCCATTGGATGACTGCATAAATAAGAACAGGTTCTGTACTAGATGTTAAAATGTAAAAATGAGAAGGGCCAGAGAATTGAATGTTTATTCATCAGATAGGGCAGATTTTTTTCTATTAATTAATATTGGATTGCAACAACAGCTTTGGTCGTTGTCATCATTGCCTCCAGTTACTTAGGCCTCCTTGCAGTTTTCTGAGGTTAAAACTTCCAACTCTTACCTGTAGCATCATGTAATCAAGAGTATTTGCCATGAGATGTTACATAATGAGTTTGGCTAATGGCAATTAATATCTTCACATAATAAATCTAAGATAATAGATACTAACTAGGGTGTATTTATAAGCTCTTCAGTAGCATTTTTTTTGTATTTAATATTTTTATAACAAACAAGGAAAGAAAAGACACTGTATGAGAAAACTATTCAGTTGTTTTATTGTGCAATTCTAATAAAATGAGTGTTGTCAAATTGTCATGAGGACAGTACTTATCTGATAGCATCATACTTCTGTTCTTATTATTTTTTCATTTTTCTTTGAATTTATTCCTGAAATTGCGTAAGCTATTTTTAATATTGCTCTATATTAAAAATATGATTAGAACTCTGAACTTTCACAATTTGTAAATGAGGAAGAAATAACCACATTTTGTGGTTTCTAATAGATGCAAATATGGCTGGTTATATCTGGCATATATTGCTAAACTTCCTGTCCAGCTGAATGATGTTTACATAAAACCTCTGATAAGTTTCTGTGCATTAGGGAATTTCCATTTTCCAGACTTCTTCCTTGCAACTTCTTATAAAACTTGTATTCTCCCTGACCTATCCCCAAGACTTCATTTAATAGGGAAGGGAGACAGAGGAGGCAGTGAATGTCAAGTGAAATAGGTGAGAAGGAGTTAGTGGGAGTGCAAAATTTTAATGATGAAAACAATTCAAGTTTTGAATGGGAAATGTGTTCCTTTATGGCTGGCAGGATGTACTGGGAACATGTTGTTATCTAGCTGTGTCTTGGAGTCTATGGGCTCAAATAGGATGGAAATGGAGAATGCTGTTAGGGGATGGAAAAAACCCAACAAGTTAAACATTGAGCCAGGATAAACAGCAGTGTGAGGCAATATATTAGATTCATAAAAGAATTTTTCTTCCTCTTTAGGAGTTACGTTGTGACTTACACATGTAAAAGAAAGCATGATTGCTTTCTAGCATGCAGTTTTCCTGGCTTGAAAATACAAGTCCATTTTATCTTTTTTTATGTATAGATTATAATAAAAGCAAGTTTTGTGCTGAGCTGAAATCTTGAAATCCATGGATGGTTATTTGCCTCGTGATGAATTAGGCAATGCTGAAATTCTGTTCCATTTAAAAATAATGTTGATCACACTCATTTCAATTTATGGTTTCGATTAGTTTTTACCCTCAATGTTTGACATTGAAGCAACTGTGAATTTCATATTTATTTAGAACAGTACTGCTGTTTCACTTAATGAAAGAAGTAGTTTTTCTAGAGTTAATTGCATTAAGCTTCCAGCTTGCTCAGTTGTATAGTTTCAACTCCATTTCACAGAACTTGTTTTTAGCTTTATCTTTTTTTATATCATGTAATCCATTTTAAGGGGTTTTGGTGGAGAGAGACTTGCACTGATTCAGCAAACATGTTCAAATGTCATAAACTAGCAGTGTTGAAGAATTTTTTTTTTTAAAGGGCTAACATGGAATAGTAATCTGTAGGCAAATAAGAACATTTACTGAAGCTTTTCAGAATGAATTACCTCCATAAGCCCTCACTTACTTTCCAGCTCTTACTGTTTCATTGTTTTGAGGGGGTTTTTTTGGTGTCTTGGGTTTTTTTGGTTTTTTTGTTTTGTTTTGTTTTTAAACCCTGGTTCTTCCCCCTCCCATGAAGAGGAAAAGGCAGTTTGCACCCCTTATTCTGTATTCTGCATGTATGATGTTAGTGTGTTTAGATGAACTTATTAGCCCCTAGGTTGGTAGTTTTTTTCAAATGTCCCAATCAAAATATGTGAGTGGGTGACATGATTGGAAAATTCTTGATAAAAATTAATATATTCTAAATGATGAAGTAAGATGACTGTCTCTTTGGACCATGTAGGCTACTATTCAGATATGCAAAGTTGGATGTCTGATTTTCTTAACAACATTTTCTTCAAATTTAATGGGAGTCTAGTAGAACTGAAAATATGAAAGGAAGGATAAAGAAGTAGAATATGGATTTCCTATGATTGTGTTACTGCATTAAGATGTACACATATTGAAACGTGTGTGTGTATATAACTATCTGTGTTTTTCTTCCTAGTCTAACTTCGCAATGGGACGTTTTCCTAGCACCTGTAGGAAGTGTTTTATGCTGGATTTTGGCTTGGCACGGCAATTTACCAACTCATGTGGGGATGTCAGACCGGTAAGACTTTTTCCACAGTTGTCAGTTTGATTAATTGAATATGGTAATATGCTGTCTTTTTTCTTGGAGAAATATGGGAGTTGCACTGTAATGGTAACGGATCTAAAGTTGACACATGTCATCCCAGATCAGAAATGCCATGTGACTTATTGATTGTATTAAAAGATTGACAGTTGGGAATGAATCAGGTTTCTGATTTTTGGCTTGAGGCAGAGGTGTAGTCTATGATATTTTTGGATAATCTGTCTTTTGGTTTGGAAAATCAAGTGACAAGTAGGCTTTCATTAAATATCAAGAGTAATACACCAGAGCTGAACTTCACTTGGTATTATATATTGCATTAAAAAAAAAAAAAAAAATCTACGTAGGAGAAAAAAGTCACACACTAAGATGAATGTATAATCTTCTAAAAGAGAAAGTCTGAATAATTAAAACAGTGATAGAACACTAATTATAATGTATAACAGGACATAGTTAAGTGTAGTTGCTGTATTCCCATGTGATGCAGTCTGAAGGCAATTATAGATAAAAGCGTATCAATGAGAATATTACAATTTTAAGTACAGTAGAGCCTCCCTAATTCACTGGCGGGCACTCCTTTTGTTAATTTAAAAGTTTGAAAATGAGCAAGTCAGTGCCATTGTACATGCTGATGTTTTAAAGAAACATTTTCTTTATTAAACTAGTTTAGTTTACATTTTGATGGTAATACTGAATAATGTACTAGTCCATACTGTGTAACATATTTATTAATGTGATGTGATTTGAGCAGTAGAAGCCATCTCTACAGGATTTTCAATTTTATTTTGCCTAAGAAGTTGGGAAAGTGGCAAATTTTTGTGTGCAAATTATGAGGTATGTGAATTAGTAAGGTAAATTAGCGGGGTTCTGCTGTACTCTATTCCTTCAGCCATAATGCTGGACACTGTAATGAAAGCAAAGAGCAAGGGAGACCAACAGAGTGGCTGCTGCTGTTGGAAAGGTGAGCTAAACATTTTAAGTAGTTTTAAATTATATTTTTTTTATTTCTCAGTGTTCTTGTCATGTTTTGTATGTTTGGCTGCTTATAATGTTTTTCTAACTGGCCTGTAATTTCAAAAAGAAAACAATTCCCAAGATTCTGTAATTTCTATATATATACACACCAATGGTAGTATTTTCAGAAAAAGTAGGTGATAACAACAGAAAATTTAATATTTCTGCTATTCTTTCTTTTGTAGAACTCAGCTCTTGCCTTTTGTTTTTCATTGCAGTGCCCTACAATGTAACTGAAGTAATTCTTCAATTTAATCTGTTTAGAGTTTTCTGACAGTGTAACCCATATTAGTAGAGTGGCAGTGAGGGGAAAAAAAAGACATTAGTTTTATTTGTACTTAATAGTCAGAAATGGCTCTTGTGTAGATAGCAACCATACTGTTGGCCTTGCTTACTAATACAATTTACTAATTTTTTCATCAAATGTGCTATGTGCTTCTCTTTAAGGCTATCCTTCTTCTAAACTTCATTAGATTTTTTCAGCAGATACTGCAAATAACCTGGAACAATGTAAAAAGCATGTTCTCCAAAAAAAATAGTACTCTGTTGATAAGAACCTGTTCTTTAGTTAAGGTTGATTATTAGATTTTTATCATAAGCCTAGTTTTCTATATACCTGAGTTCTGCAGAAAGAATCCAGTGCCACTAAGATTTTGCATATCATCCCTGAGTCCTTGAATTTCCATGATGTGTTCTAAAAGAATCAGAAGAGAAGTTTTGGAAATTATAGTATCAGGTCTTAGTCCTCTGGCAGCTTTGTATTTCCCCCAACATTAAGAATTTCCTGGTGGACATAAGTCTGTTTGTTCAACTCAAAAAAATGGAAGAGGCTTATATGGATATGGTTGAAAGCAGAAAAGTTTGACAGCACTGTATTTCCCTCTAGAAATCATTGGCCAGCACCACTGGCTAGCATATACATTCCAACAGATGGAGATAAAAAAATGAGTTAGCTTCAAGACTGGTAGAGAAGAAGGGTGTTGTGTAGTTCTTTGGCAAAATGCAATTTAGGCTGTCAAGGGAGTTGATACTAAAAGGCAATTGCAGGAATAAATTATCATCGGTTTTCTAGTATGTCTTCTTGTTAATATAGGTGGTATTCACTTGACTGAATTTCAAACAAGAAGTTGAGAAGAGGTCCTTATGGTGAGGAAGACTGCTTTATTTTGTGAAATCAGGTCAAGAAGCAAAGAGGAAATGAGAAATTTATCAAACCATTAAACTACCCAACATTAGACTCTTAGTCAATTCCAGTATGTTGTACCAAGATGGAGGAATGCAGAACAGTTCCATACAATTTCAGTGTGATAAGGTGTTCTTGTTCTGGATGTGTTTATAAAAAGAAGAATTATAAAACTTGGGAATCCATGGTTTATTCCACTTGACTGAAGTACGTGCTGGTGGCTACTGTTCATCCATTCAGACCCTTCTGCATTTCTGTTAAAGCCTGTGCTTAGTCTAGTCTGAATCTTTTGTTTTGTCTCTCCTCTCGGGCTTCCTTTCTATGTCCACCTCCTCATATTGCTTCACTTCCAGTTAGACTAATTTCTCTTCTCCTGGCAGTTTTGGTGCCCACTGGAATAGTACAATACGACTAAGTGAAATTTTCTTTGCTGTCAGTTTCCTTTCTTTGCACCATAATGAAACCTGAAAGCATTCTGAAGGAGTGAGAGAAAAGATCAACACTCCCACCCAATTTGGTGTCGTCTGCAAACTTACTGAGGGTGCACTCAATCCCCTCGTCTAGATCATCAATAAAGATGTTAAACAGGAGTGGCCCCAAAACGGAGCCCTGGGGGACACCACTCGTGACCGGCCACCAACCAGATTTAACTCCATTCACCACAACTCTTTGGGCCCGGCCATCCAGCCAGTTTTTTACCCAGTGAAGTGTGTGCCCATCCAAGCCACGAGCAGCCAGTTTCGCCAGGAGAATGCTGCGGGAAATGGTGTCAAAGGCCTTACTGAAGTCAAGGTAGACAAAATCCACATCACTTCCCTCATCCAATAAGCAGGTCACCCTGTCGTAGAAGGAGATCAGGTTTGTGAAGCAGGACCTGCCTTTCATAAACCCATGCTGACTGGGCCTGATCATCTGGTTGTCCAGCATGTGTTGTGTGATGGTACTCAGGATGATCTGCTCCATCAGCTTCCTGGGCACCGACATCAAGCTGACAGGCCTGTAATTTCCTGGATCATCCTTCTGACCCTTCTTATATATGGGCATCACATTGGCCAATTTCCAATCTGTCGGGACCTCCCCGGTCAGCCAGGACTGCTGGTAAATGACGAAAAGTGGCTTGGTGAGCACCCCAGCCAGCTCCTTCAGCACCCTCGGGTGTATCCCATCCGGTCCCATAGACTTGTGTGTGTCTATGTGATGCAGTAGATCACTGCAACTCCTCCTGGGTTGTGGGGGGGTTTCTCCCAGTCTCTGTCTTCTGGCTGAGGAGGCTGGATTCCCTCAGTACAACTAGTCTTGTTATTAAAGACTGCGGCAAAGAAGGCATTAAGTACCTCAGCCTTTTTCTCATCACTCATTGCCATGTTTCCTGCTGTGTCTAGCAGGTGATGGAGGCTCTCCCTGGTCTTTCTTTTGCTGTTGACCTATTTATAGAAACTTTTCTTGTTCTCCTTGACTGCTGAAGCCAGATTAATTTCCAGCTGGGCTTTAGACCTCCTGATTTCTGCCCTGCATAGCCTCACAGCCTCTTTGTAATCACTGTGAGTGGCTAGGCCCTTCTGCCAAAGGCCGTAAACTCTCCTTTTCTCTCTGAGTTGCAGCCAAAGCTCCCTGTTCAGCCAGGGTGGTCTTCTCTGCCGCCAGCTTCTCTTACAGCCCCTGGGGACCGCCTGCTCCTGAGCCATTAAGACTTCCTTCTTAAAGAGCGCCCAGCCTTTCTGGACCCCTATACCCTTCAGGCCCATCTCCCAGGGGATTCTGTCAAGCAGGTGCCTAAACAAGTCAAAGTCAGCCCTTTGGATGTCAGTTCTGCTGCCCCCTCTCCTGGCCTCTCTAAGAATAGAGAACTCTATTATTTCATGATCGCTGTGCCCTAGTCTGCCTCCAACCACCACATCATCCACCAGTCCTTCTCTGTTCACAAAGAGGAGGTCCAGCAGGGCACCTTCTCTGGTTGGTTCACTCACCAGCTGTGTCAGGAAGTTATCTGCCACACATTCCAGGATTCAAACAGGGCTGTATTGAGTTTGTGTGAAATTTAGTTTTCAAAAGCTCAGGCATAGTCAGGTTTGGATAGCTAGTAGAATATTCCTTGACATCATCGTGGTACGTTCTCAAATCCCTCCTCCTTGTCTGTCTTCATTCCAAGGCACATATAGGGGATATGTGGGGGATATAGGGGATATAGGCTTCCTACAAATTATTGTGGGGGTTAATAAATAAAACAAACATTTGTTTCAGCTGCATTCAAGAAAAATTTGAAATAATTTGTTGAATTAAAACCAAGCAGCTCCAAAACCAGTCATCTAACATGAAGAATTTCAGCTTAAATATGCAGAAGGTTTCAAGTGGCTGAATGCAGGATCTTACACAGAAAGTAGTGGCCAATGTTTAAGTATAGATTTTACTACAGGTGCCATATATGATATGTTGGCTGTGAAGTTCACAAACAGACAACAGTGCTAATGAGTCAAGAAATTTTGATGAAGTTCCAGCAATATTGCAATATAAAATGTTTACATTTTGAAGTAGAAATGAAGATTCATTCAGATTAGAGAACTTAAATTTGTTCATACTATCTGTAGTAATTAATTTTTTGTTTCACATTGTTATTGCAGTAGTTACCAAACATACCTGTTTTCATTACAGAAAATGCATTGATGACACAGACACTTCCCTAGCATGGACTTGGTTCTCCCTTATCTTTCTATGGTGTATACACCCATTCTGAACGTTAGTTTCTTCATGTGCACTTACCTGTCTATAGTACTCTTAAATCACAGCCTATGGAACTAAGTCTCCCACGCATCATATTAATTTAATTGCAGGGTTTTAATGTGTTAGCATAGACTCCTTTGGGCAAATTTTACAGTAGCATTGGATCTATTTGTGTTCACTGCAGTCTGTTTTCTCACCTTGCTGCCATGCTTTTCTACCTTTGTGAAATGGCTGCAGAATTAAGTTAAAAGCAGCTCTGTCTTCCATGATAAATTAAATTATTCTCTAGAGTAAATAGATGTTATTATAGCAAAAATTGCTCCCAGGATTTTTGTGCACTATAAGCAAACAAAGCCTGTGTTTAAGTAATGCTTATTTCAGTTCAGCTTGTGCAATCTATCTTTTTCTCCTTTGTGGGAGAACCTATTTCTTGAATTCTCATTTGATTGTTGTTTATTGCTAGAGAGAAGTTTTAAAATGAGACATTTGACACATTAACTAGAATAAGAATGTATTTTAATTTATGATTTACTCTGAAATAAAATAAGGTTTATCTCACTGTTTTGTTTCTTCTGCTGTTGTTTACCATAAGTAGTGTTTATTACAAAGTTCACAACAAATAAAGCTACTCTGGTTCAGTCTGCCTTGAAATGAATAGTGGCTCATATATTAGTAAGCTGAAATTATTTTCTTGTTAAAAAATACATATTAATTAAATTATCTGGGGATCATAATATAATCAAGCTTCCAAAGAAAATTGCATAGGTAGATTAGTCTACAGTTGAAAGAAGATGTTTAGCTTGTCTTTACTGAGAGATGTTAGCATCCAGAATTTTAAAATTTCTGTAATTATGCCATCAGAACTAATTTATGGCTTCTCCCACACCCGTGTGATAACAACATACTGTCTATTGACATCTTTTTTTCCTGTGCTGTTTTTTTGTCTCAACATTACTAGCTTTTGTCTTCTGGGACTCCCGTCAGCGTTCTCTCCTTTTCTCAGTTTTCTCCATTTTCCATTAATACAGGTCCTAAACCTGCATCCATGTAGTTTCTGCCTCTTTATCTTTGGTGACAGTCTTCCTTTATCTGACTTCCCTCTGGCTCCAGCTTCTCTCACAATTTAATTTCAAGTCATCTTTCTCCAGCCTATCCCTCTCTAGTTTTATGTTCCCTCCTTTTCCCCTTTATCTTCACATAGCCTCATTCATAAACCCATTTTTTTTATCTCTAGGCACATGATTCACATTCATGATGTCCCTGTTCCAATACTGTTTCCTTCTGTTCAAACTAAAACTGTGTCATCTGTCCCTAGTATCTTTGTGAATATCTTATGATGAACTCAAACTCAACATGGTCTTAGTCTCCTTTCTCCTGTGCCAACCACTCAGTGCTACTTCTGTTCCTAATCACTGCATGTGATACCATCTTCCTGTCACCAAGGCATACTGGCAGTTTTGACTTGGTATGTCTACACATCCAGTCTCTGTATATATCCTGGCAGTGTTTTCTGTATAATATGCACATACATTCATATGTGTACGTATGGGTTTGTTTTTTTGTTTTTCATTCACAAACCTGAAGTTCTTGTGTAGGTTCACCATCCCCTGGCCTGACTGTTACAGTGTCTTTTTTTCTGGTTTGACAAATACAAGGTTTTTGTCTTGACAAGCACCAAAATTTAGGGTTCCACTACAGATACAATTTATGTGATTTGTTTTGATTATGTTGCCTTTCTAAAGCATCAAACAAGCTACTTCTTTTCATTTTTAAGGCTCTTGAGGATCTCTGCCCTCACAGCCTATTATCTTTCATTCACAGTAAAGAAAAGCAATAGCAGAGACGGTGACCTGCCTCCATTGCCTACTTCTGGATTTTTAAAGAAAGGAACTTCATTCTTTATTTCGGAGTGTTCCTTATGTTGGAAGGGAGATTTCTGTAACCACCAAAAACCTCACTGTTTTCTTTTAAACCTCTGTTTGGAAACAAAACTGGAAAAGTATCATCATTTTCTATAGGAGCTGAAAATAATCTTTGTTTGACCATTAAACCTTCAAATACAGTCTGTTATGACTAATTATTATTTAAGGTTTAAATGGAAGGTGTGCTTAACAACAAAAAGCAGAATTTAGTGCCAGTCTGTATAGAACTACACAAAGATGGAGATAATGCTGCATATGGAAGACATTATCTTCTAACACAAGAAACCATACATGAATGATAGGAAGTCTTATTTATGCACGTGCATTGTAGATATTGCTGGCTTCTTATTTTGAATTACTGAAGAAACTAGTTTCAACATTGCACTTTTGCTTTGTCTGTTATTAGTTGTTTCTTATAGACAGGTTTGAAGGGAGGATTTTTTTGATGTCAGTTTATTTCCTTCCTGAGAAGTTATGGTGTCTCCTTAGACTTCTTACCTGGAAGAATGGTCAAGGCAGAGAGTGTAGAATGAGAAAGCCTTTCTTGAAGATCATCCCAACTAATTCCATGAAGGCTTCAAGCCATACTTCTGTATTAAACGATCCCCCAGAGTTTTTCTGTCATGCTTGTCAGATCCTAAGGCATCTCAGTGTCATTTTCAGAGATGTTGCTCATCTTCGTACTACCTATCTTAATGTCAGATTCCATCGTGTTTTAGCACCATTAAAACCATGCTACCAGGGAGTCCATTCAGCTGTAGCTGCTCCTATCTCAATACTGTTTTGAAAAATGCAGGTTTAATATTAAGAGCTTCTCAGAAAGTAATATTTAAAGAACAGGTAGAGGAGTCCCAAGTGAACAATTTGGTTGTTCAACACTTGTAGCACTTACTGTATTTTTCATTGCATTTTGGAGTGCCACATATGGACTGTGTGTTTACAGATTTGAGGAGCAAGCAGTTTTCAGCCCATTTCACTGGTTTTTCCCCAGTGGGATTTGCAATAGAGTGATTTTTCACCCTTGGATTAGGTTATCTAAAATGACCTTCATTTGGTTTGCAGGAGCCATATGACAGTATGACTGATTTTGAAAGTAAAAAAATAAGACTTGAAGGAGATGTATTGTAGTTCTATCCACCAAGGATATGATGGAATCAAAGAAATTGCTTCTGTAGGTATTAACATTGTCTTTATTTCCACTTTTTTGTATCCATCAAACCCCCCTTTTTCAAGAAAAGTGAACAGTCATAAAGCTTAAGCTTTTGAAGTCAGTAAGCAGCAGTTTTCATATGAAATATTGCTATAGAATGCACTGATTTTTACATATCTGAAGGACACAGATGATTCACATGAAGTATCTGTTTCTTCTCTTAATTATCAGTTAGGTTTTCCTCAACTCAGGGACCTAGCCAATGATGTATTGTTTGGGTCATGCACTCCATCTGACTCAAGCTTTCAATACGAAGGGTGGCACGGAGTTAAAGAACAGAGGAGTTCCACCAGTTTTTGGAATTGGGAGTAAATTTCTGAAAACATAGAAGCACATCTTCCTTAGAAGATGTTGACTGTGTAGGTAGTAATCTGTTGTAAAGTTGGTAAAAAGGGATAGAATTGATTATAAATGGGGGGGGAGGGGGGAAGTAAATGACTGGCCACATGGTGATTGGCTACTGGCTGAGTTCAAACCACGACAGTCTTCTGGCACCCAGTGTGAGGCCTGAGGTTTGAGATAATGAGAGATCGGGACATAATGTCTATTGCTTGGCTCCTTAAGATTTTATCACCTCATTTGCTGTATGTATTCCCCATGCTGTTGCTCACCGTCCATGAGAGTTGGGTTAAGATTTTGTTTTTGCTGTACTGTGTAATGCTGATCTATGACACGATGCAGTCGTTGGTCCTGGGGCTATTTACAATTGTGTTTGAGAAATTCAGGAATTTCAAATATCCTTGGAATGTTGACATTAACATGGTTGTCTTACTGCTAGGAGCCAGTGTGTTCCTGCATGTGGTTCAGGTTTTGTTCAGGGTTAAGCAACTATTTAAGAGTATCAGCTGAAGATCTGCCCCAAGGTTGGAAAATTATGAGTGACTGGGGATGTGGAGTAGCATGGGCAAGTACCTAGAACAGTGAGCACCTCTGGTGTGTTGGAACTTCACTCCTGAACAGGTGCAGAATCCTGAAAAACTAGTAAAATATTTGGAAAAAGTATGTTGTCACCTGGGTAATTCGAGAGAGGCACAGCTCACTGCAATGTGCTGGGGCCTAGCCCACACTTACCGAGTGATATTAAACACTGTTCAGCACCCTCAGAAGGAAGAGAAGGGCTCTGGATCTGGTAACAAAATAACAGACATTGCAACCACTCCAAAGTTCACAACAGAAGCTGCAGCCACTACAACCCCAACCACAGGCGCTGGAGCTGAACCAGAGAACCAACTCATGACGGTGTCGGTTGCTCCCATACATAAGAAGAAATACACAAGAAAATCCCCTCGCAGTGTACAGGGTGACAATGAACCAAGGCCATCACAAGAACAGGAGGAGGATGCAGAGCCAGTGGTAGTCACCTGATCCTTATCCCTGAGCGAGTTGCAAGACATGTGAAAAGATTTCAGCTGCCATCCAGGTGAGCAACTCGTTACCTGGCTGCTCCGGTTCTGGGATAGCGGGGCCAGTAGTGTGAAATTAGAGAGTAAGGAGGCCAGGTAGCTGGGATCCGCATCTAGGGAAGGGGGCATTGACAAAGCCATTGGAAAGAAGACACAAAATCTCAGTCTCTGGAGGCGACTCCTGTCAAGTGTGAGGGAGAGGTATCCCTTCAAGGAAGATTTTGTATGTCATCTATGTAAGTGGACCACTATGGAGAGAGGTATTCAATACTTGAGGGAGCTAGCCATGCGGGAGATGGTTTACTATGACCCAGATAATGCACAGCTACCCACAGATCCAGATGAAGTCCAATGCACCCGGCCCATGTGGTAGAAGTTTGTACGGAGCACACCATCATCATATGCCAATGCATTAGCACTAATGGACTGGAGAGATGAAGAGGGAGCAACAGTGGATGAATTGGCTCGCCGACTATGACAATATGAAGAAAGTCTCTCTTTCCCTCTCATTGCGGCTGTGGAGAAGTTATCTCAAGAATTCCAGCAATTTAAAGAGGACATGTCCTACTCCCCACCTGCATGGACTAGGATCTCGGCTATTAGGAGCAGTTGTTTCTCTACTCGAGAGAACCAACATACACCACAGGGAAACCTGTGGCATCGCCTGCATGACCATGGAGAAGACATGAAGAAGTGGGATGTAAAACCTACCTACCTCCCAGAAGAGTGGGTATGTGAGTTGGAAGGAAGAACAACTACAAAATGGGGTTCTTTTTGGAGAAATGCTTCTCTGGTTTCCAGTAATCAAGTGCCCAAACAGAGCAGAAAAGTCGACTTTGCTCACGATCCTGTGGGAAGAACTTCTGATTTGTATTCACAAGAAGTGAGTGGTCAAGATGAGACTGAAACCTGTTACACCACACTAACCCATTTGTTGATAGCGGGTATTATGCCCAACATAGAGGGGCCCTGCCTCCAGCCAGGCAGAAAACAGGGACAGTCAAGTTTATTGGCCTGTGTGGATTCGACGGCCTGGCACATCTGACCCCCAGCAGTATAAGGCTTTAGTGGACACTGGTGCTCAATGCACCCTAATGCCTGAGCATAATGTAAATAACCCTAATGCCTGAAGCCTAATATAAATGGTATGGAATAAGGGGTGGAGACTGTCCTGGTCCCTGAGAGGGAGCACAGCTGGAGGGCCAGGCCTGGATCTGTCATTGGAGTATTCCATATCACGTGATGCCATGCTCAGTAGATAAGGGGATGCATGCTCTTTCATTGCTGTTTTCCAGTCGTCGTGGTGGGATTTTTGGTGCGGTCAGGATCGCTGCTGGGGGCAGGCTGCGTACCGGTCGCCGAGCAACTGCATTGTATATTGCCCGTTTGGACTTATTATTGTTACTGTTGTTTTGTGACTATTGCTAAATTTTTTTTTTTATTCAACCTACAAATTTCTTTTTTTTTTTTGTCCCTCCCCTATTTCACTGATGGGGAGTGAGGAAATAAATGACTGGCCACATGGAGATTGGCTACCAGCCGAGTTCAAACCACAGCATGTTACAAATAGTTCTTTCAGAAAAATTACTGTAAAATAAAGTAATTTTTAACTGCTAAATTTGAAATTGAATAATTTTAGTGAAGTTGTCCTGTCTTGCAGCTGTCTGACTATGTATGTGAGGAGTAACTTCAAAAAGAGAGGGATATGTTCTTTGTATCTCAGTAATAAGATGTTTGTAAAATGTATGAACTTGTTGAAGAGAGTAGTGAAGGGCTGCAGTTCATTAAGTTGTATGATCTGAATTTATCTGGTTACAACTTAAAAGTCAGAAACAAACACTTATTGCAGCTTGTAGGGTTGTGAAGGATGTAAGAAAGGAAGTAATGACCAATATGTATCATAGTGTTGCTTGGAAGGCTGTAGAATAATTCACACTTGTGTAAAAATGAGAGCTTTGGTAATGTTATTTTATATTTTCTTTTCAATTTACTTAACCTTGTTTTATTAACTGAAGAACTTGAAGTCTGACTTAAATATATCATGAAAAAACTTAAAACTTTGCAGGCGAGATCTTGAATGCAAATGTTGTATTCTAAATGTAGGTAGTACTAGTGTTATGTACCTTAAAGTATAGGTGAAATTTACCTATTCTGCCACTTTATCTATATATTGTATATTCACTTTAAGAGTAATAGGAAAAAGTATAACTCTTGCAGATAAGGTCTTTTGAAATGTGTTCACTCTATTAACATATAGTTTACTATATACAGTGGGTAGTTTTGATCTGTTTGAGTTTTTTTTTCTGTGTGTGGATTCATGTGCATTGAAGATCTAGTACTATTTTATTAGAATTAATTTTTTCTGAATACCCAAGTGCAGTATCTAAAAAGTAAAATACCAGTCTGTTCTAAACCGTGAAAAACATATGTAAACAAATGGCATATGAACAAATTTTTCTGCAACTATGCTGCTGTTCTCCGTTGTTTGAACCCTGGCTCTTCATCCATTCTATTTTTGTTTGCTTGGAATGTATTTTGATCACATACACTTTTGGGAAACCTTGAGCAATGATATGTGTAGCTGGAAATAGGATGAAGAATATGGAAACTCAGGCAGTAGTGTGTGTGTATAGGCTTCTGAAACTAAATTTTACATGTTGGGGACAGTACTAGGATGCAGGTATTTGGAGTACAATTAAATTCTAGAATGGAATTTGATAAAAACCCACTAATTGGTGGGAGGAGCCTTGTCTGGTGACAGAAAAGGTCAGAAGAGAGAAAAATGTGTATAGGAGGGAGAACAAAAACTGCTGGGGATGATGTAGGCTGTTAAAAGAAGGAAGGAGGAAACAGGGACAGGGGAATAAATTGTAGAGAAAGCCAATAATTGAATTAATGGTGTAGATAAGAATTGATTACTGCAAAGCAGGGTAATTAGAATTTAATTGTGGGGAGACTCTGTCTAACCATCAGGAAAATACATTTATCAGGATGCAAATTCAGTATATTTATGAGATTCGTAGTCTACTGTTTATTGCTTTTTGAGAGTCAAAGGGTTATGTTACCTACCATTTTGTTTCTCATTGTCCTAGTGATGGCTGAAGTAAGTAGCACTAGCATCTATTTTTTTCTTGAGACAAAGAATAAATGATTCTTTTTGAATGTAAACCTAACTTCATACAGTCTTCAGTTTATATTTCTCTATTTACACGGGGATAATGGAAAGTGTAGGTGTCAGCTGTGGTACAGAAATAGAAAACCTTGAGGGACAAAATCCGAAGGACATTTGCATTCTTAACATCATCAGTACTACAGCTAGCTCTTGGGCAGTTGGCATCACTCCTGTTTTAAAATGAATGTTAACCACAACTGTTCTTTGAGGTACTATTAAATTTAATATAAAGAAAGCAAAATAAAAGAAAAAAGAAGCCACTACTCTTCGCTCTTAAGCAGATAACCTTTAAAAATTATTTTGAGGTCATAATTCTTTAAATATCCATAAATTCCACCATAATGTATTATCACAGGCCTGAGTTTTGTGGTCTTTTATTTATGTGGACTTCAGGTTACAAATAACTGAATTGTATTTGTTTTACAAAGATAGTATAACATGTATGCAAGCTGAGCTGACAAAGCTAGGGAAAAACACAATTGAAAAACTACCTGTAAGAAGGTGGCGTTTAGATAAAACCTTCTTATCTAAAACATCTGTGTTTTTCTGCTCAGTGTACAGGTCTCACTGACTGGCAGCCTAAAGAATTAGTCAATTTAACAACCAGTTCCCTGCGTCTGGTGATTTGGACTCAGCAAAGATGAATGGAGGAGAAAACTCCTTTTTGCCCAATTTGGTCCTTAGTTTGGAACATAGGCTTCCTTTTTGAGAGTATCCTAACTAGTGGGTTAAAAGGTATTCTGAGGAGACTCTGTTTTGTCTGTGTGTTTTTGATAAATAAGGCTTTCTAGGTCAAAGGGAGAGTTACCCTATGACTACTTCCCCACCTCTCCCCACCTTTCTCCTGTCCTTCCCAGTGACTAGATTTTAGGTCATTCTTCAGTTGTTATTTAACCAAAATGAAGAGTTTAGACAGAGTTCTCACCCTCATAGGTTTGTTTAGCATGACCTTATTTCAAGTGTCTAAACTTTCCTGTGTTTATTTGAAATAAGTAAATAATCAAAATTACATTCTTTTAACATACATTAAGGAGGTTTACAGTATTTTAGATCTAACTTGCTAGACTTTTTTTTTTTTTAACCTGGAAATTTGAAATCTCAAACCTTACCAAGCTGAGAAGTTCTGATTTTAGAAAAACTAGGAAATGTAACACTTTTTTTTTTATATGCTTTGCATTAAAGGAGTCACAAAACTCTTACTCTAAACATTATCAAAAGTATTCAAATCCCAAGGAGACACAGTATCCTCCAATATTTTCTGAGGAGTTACTCATGCTATTTACTGGTGACCTGTCAGCAACAAAATTGTCTCCGACTCCTGCTAAAGCAGAAGATACACCAGCTGCTGTATAGTCTGACCCTTAGAAAAATGCAGTGAAAGCAATTGTGAATGCAAATGTTTAGATCTTTTTATTCTCTAGGGAAGCAGTTACAAACCTGTTCGCATCAAACAATGAACATGTTATTCTATTCAGGTGTTTATACACAAAATCAGATAAGTGCTGCTTGCCTTTATTCAGTGCCCTCAGGTTCTGAGGATTTTCCAAAAAATGAGGGGTTTAGATTCAAGTTTCACTTTAGGATGACAGATGGTGTCCTGGAAATATACTTTAAGAAGCTGAATTCTTTTAAAAAAAACCAAACAACCCAACAAAAATACCAAACCAAACCCCCAAAACACGAACCACCACTACCACCACCCCACCACCCCCCCCAGAGTGCTGCACAGAAATTTTATGGTAAATATCAAAACAGAGTATTAAATACATTTTGAAAGCTTTCAAAGTCTGTTGTACTTTGGTTAAATGCAAGGATAGAGGGTATATGTTTCTTGTATATTCATTCTTTTGTTTTTTACTTCATGAAAATTTTGGAATGGTTATACCTTTGAATTGCATGGTGTTTCTTTTAATATTCTGGATTATCTTGATTGCTGAGGAGGATTAGAGAATACTTCCATCTTATTCTATTTTACGTCCTGTCATCTTGGCAGAAGAATTGCAGATTGTTTATTTCTGCGTTTGGAAAAGAACCTAGTTTTTCTGCTATGGAAAGAGTGGAAGCTATATCAATTAAATGCTTTTTATGATGGGCAAAAAAATGGGATAATTTTAAGAAGTAAAGGAGCAGTCAGTGGTAAAGTTACACTCTGCAAGGAAAAAAGATCACTGCAAATCTTTTGTCCTCTCTTAAGGCAATTTGGACCCACAGACTGCTTAAAGATGAATTGCTCATATATGCTTGTTAATCTCCTTTTCAAGTAAATGCTGTTATAGCCTGATCTGCAAACATTGATATTACTTGGAAGTGGTCCACAGACAGTACTGACTAAAACTGGTGCAGTTTTCTTTGTTTGCCCCAGTGCCACTGATGATTTAGAATTTGTGTCAGTAACTACTCCCAAATAATTTCTTGACTGCATGTGTTTATTATAAATAAGAGTCTATATACTGAAAGTTGTTCAAGAATACTTACTGAACATTGCATTCAGATTAAAATTTGGATTAAATTGAGACCTCCTATTAAATTTAAATGATTAGCAGCACTTTGGTCAATTCCAGAAAATGGTGAAATTTTTCAGGTTTTGGTTTTATTTAAAGAGCAGGAACATACATGGTATCTTCAGCAGTTCCTTGATACATTCTCTGCTTTGAGTGATACAGATTAAAGCAAAATCGAGGGACAGCTAGGATGTGTTTTATGAGCACAATATTAAGTGGCAGTGGATTATATGAAAAAAATTCAATAGTACAAAAAAATTCCAGGGACCTGTTTCAATTCATACTGCTCCATATTAAACATATAATAAATAATTGGCTAAAATCTGTTAATTGGTCTAAAAAGACTTCTCTTCCAAACCTGACTAAAACTGTTGAAAGCCAGATGCTGCAGGGTAATGGCCCATGTCATTTTGTTAAACATACTGTTCAGTGGTTGTTTCATCCTGTTGAGAAGCATTTTGTTGCTGGCATTTACCTTATGCTATCTTTTCTCAGTAATGTTCTCTTTCAGTCCCCAATAGTACATTACAAGGGGATATGATGAGTCGAGGATTGCATGTTTGCACGTAAACAAGTAAAATTGTAGTTATTTTTCTTCTTGAAGTCTTCTCATCCTTCCTCAGCTATACTGCCCATCTCATATTTAATGTGTATTGTCACTTAAACTTGCAATACAATTTTTGAGCTCTTCTTCATTTTTACCTTCAAGTTGTCACTAAATCATTATTTTCTCACTGAAACTTATGCAAACTTCTCTAAAATTTATCTACATGCCTTTTCTACTCTGGTAAAATTTTCACCAATCCTTAGATTATTTCCTTATCAGTTATTACAACAACTTCTTTTTAGCCTCCTCTTTTCACTGTCAGTCTTGTGTGAGTAGAGTTTACTGGAGTCATGTCTCACTAGTAATTACACTGCTGTGTAGTTAGGCTGCTGTTGTCTGGGCTGCAAGTGATGAATGTGACTAAGAAGTGTTTCTGCAGTTGTAGGTGCTATACATGATATGTTACAAGGAGGAATTTGAACCTTAAGATAATCGTGTTTTATCTTTCCTTTTTATCCTTTTCCTAACCTGTTTGAAAAACACAAGAACTTGGGTAGTTCAACATGTGTTTCCAAGCTTGGCATGGAGGCACCCTGGGACATGGGATGAGAGCTACGTAACTATTCAGGCATGGCACAAGAAGCACTCAAGAGCCTTCCAGTGCTCCCATGGAGTTAATCTGCTCAGGCTCAGCAAAGGGTTCTCTTCATTATTGCTGTACTGGACTAATAACACCATTAGCCTCTCCTCCTTATTGTCATAGAAAGATTCAAATTATGGGAAGGATAATGGAGGAAGCAAAACATGTGTTAAAAAGTTCCTATCTGTATAATAGTCTTCTGAGGCTTTTACGCATTGATATACTTTGGAGTAGACCTTGCGTAAGTTGTCTCTTTGAGTGAACACACCATTATCTTGCAACATAATTTTTTGGAGCAGGGAAGTGACAAAAAGTTACTCTTCCTCCTCAGCATTTGCGTGAAAGCTATGCATGATGTACTGGACACCTCGACACTAATGGTTACAAAGCAAAGACCTGTGCATGGTAAAATTTGGCATGAGAAGTTCCCAGGATGAAATGTCTGTAACTGGGCAATCCTAAAACCAGAATTCTTCTTATTAATTTCTACATTGTTTGTCTAACAAAGATAGAAATTAATGTGAAGAAGGCACTGAACACAGTGAAGTAATGTCAGGCGTTAAATGGCTGTGTAACTTGCATAGTTCTTTCAACCAGTCTTTACCAAATCACTGTGGGTTCCACTTAACTCTTCAGATTTTCCCTTATGCCTTTCCATTTGTGATGAGATTTCATGAAATAAGGGAGAGGGATGGAGTGTATGAGGTATCATAAAGCACAAGGGGAAAACAAGGAGGAGGAGAGGGAAAAGCGTGACTTGAGTATTAATATTTACCTGCCCATTCCCTCTCTATACTGCTGAAGTAAAGATAGCAGGTGCTGAAACAAAGAACCAGAAACATTTGGTGATACCCTCAAAGGTGTCACGTGAATGCCTTGGTGAACTTTAAATCTGGAAGTAGTTCAGCTGCATTAGTGTGAAGCTTTGTGTGGGCTATCTAGCTTGGGTAGACCACTGTGCTCTGCCAGGACCAAAAGTAGTCTGTCTCCGTAGAGCATTGCACTGGGTCAGCTGCTTCTTGAAATAGTTTCTAGAAATATTTGTTCTAAGGGAGAAACAAGACATGATGGGGAAGAGGGGTGTGATGCAACAAAGCTAAATTATGTCTAATTTTTCACTGTTACTGACTTACTGAGGAGTTTGACATGATGGAATAAGATGGCAAGTTGCAGTTTTAGCTTAAACCATAGGACAGGTATCTTAATCATGTATTTTGAGATCAGCCTTCTAACAGCCACCTCTCTACTCTTCAGCACTTCATGGGAAGATTCAGGAGCTGGGACTGTAAAGCATTAAGTAACAGTTTTGTACTGAATTCTCTATAAATCAGCAGAAAGGCGTAGAATGAGCAAGAAATTATAAACAAAGGAATATTTTAAATCTTTAGTGTGTAAACCTTATTTTACTTGAATAATGTTGTTGCACTGATTGTGTGTTTTACAGCAATTAGCAAAATCAGCTATTATGGCCCAAATAAAAATAAAAGAAGGAGCAACAGAGATGTATGTGATAAAATTCAGCTGCCAAACAGAATGCAGTAAGCTCTTGAAAACAGAATTGGAAACTATTTACTATGTTCTTTGTTTCTAAAATAAATATTTTTATAAATAAATAATGATTCAGAAGTAGTGTTGGAAGAGAGGACTGGGGTAATTTTTTGAAACCTGACTATCCCTTCCTGTTATAGCCCACTTCTGCCTTTTCATGTCTATAAAATTAGATTTTGTACATTTTGCCACTGTCAAACAAAGAAAATATCTAAAGAACAAATATTTTAAAACTGTTTTCAGCTTTTCTTCACTAGACCAGTTGGACAACATTACACATATTTTTGGAAATAGATGAAGTTTGCAAGATTTCCCTCTAAATTCTGAGCTAAGCATTTGATAGTTGATAGCTTTTTAAAAAATGAACTACTTTAAAGAAAAAAAACTTTGTTTCAGTAAAAGGAGTTCTGTTAAAGAGTCTAAGATGAATTATTACAGCCTTATATTTTCTTTATAACCTTAAGTTCTGTAGCAAAGGAATTATATAATATCAGAGCCATTCAGTGCAAGACATAATCTATAGCTTCTTTCTTAAATGACCTATACATACTCCTTAATTCTTTCCCTCATGTCATCTAAGTCAACAAAGACTGGAGCCTAATTAATCTTTAATTTTTTTTTTCCTTAAATCCCAGGAGAAACTGAAAAAGGTTTAGATTTTTATGTCAAAATATCCTACATGGAAATGGTTATTTGCTGGAGTGACTAAGCCAAGAGTACTTTGTTTTATTGGCTTTATAAGCAAGATTCTGCATGAGTCGAAAGAATTATGACATTAGTCATTTGAGGCTCCATTTCTGAATTAGTGATAACTTTATAGGGAAGACAAGGGAGTTAGTTTAGAGAGGTTTGTGCAGACATTATTTTTGAATAAAGAGATTAAAATAACTATTAAATTGTTAGGTTTCAAAAGTTTTCAGCCTCCACTGAACATGATCCTTGCAAGTTTGACTGCATTACTGATAAAGGTGACAAAGAAGAAATGAAGGAAATCAGTGTCAGAGACAGACAGCTGATGTCTCGTGTGTGATAGTACAAGGTGAAAAAGCAGGTAGTGAGTTAGTGTAAAAGATGAAAAAAGAGCATTATGAATTGACTTAGAAGGTGGCACAAGTAGAACAGATATATGAATTTCATGTGGGGTGATTATTTTTTAACATCTCTATGGAATATTCGTGGAGTTTTGGGGTAAAAAATAAAAAGAGTACACAATCTATCAATGTCCTGCCTGAAGGAACAGGATGATAAATGGTTGAGATATGAAAAAGATTTAATTCTCATAATACAGTACTTTGTAATTGTTGGGGTATATTGTTTTTCTTCTTCTTTCCTGTGGTGTGCAGAACACTGATACCACATCCAAACAGTCACTGAACAATTTAATTTAGAAATTCTGGTGTGCTGTATAGCTGTTCTATATTCTGTTACAGCAGTTCCTGTATTTTCTATAGAACTGATAGATGCTCAGGAGAATGGGCTGTAACAGTCCTTTAAAAAAAAAAAAAGAGAGAAATAATTTTTCCTCTGAGATTTGATATTATCTTTGAAAAAAATCAAATTATTCTAAGAATGGTGAAATTTACTGCTTTCCTATGGTTTTGCGTACTGCTTCCCTTATGCCCTCCAAATTTCTTAGGATTTTCAGCTTCATACTAGACCCTACCTTTCTGACCAGTACATAGTTGCAGTTTCAGGACTAGGCACGTGCTTATTTGCCATCTGAAATACATGCTGATTGACCAATTGGTTGGTTTTCTGAAGATAGATGTGAGCCATTTTAACTGAGTTTTAACTCTCTGCCTCTGTGTCAAGGTACTAATTTGGGTTCTGTCTTTAATCACCAATTTTCATTAAACTTGCAGGAACTGAAAGTCTTTGAGAGCTATCCTATTTGTTTGAAATTAAAAGCTATTATAGTGGAAAGACAGATTCGTCCAGTAAAATTTGTTTCCTGGTGAAAATAGAAGCATACCAAAATCAAAACAGAAACTTCAGTTTCTAATTCTCTGCTGAGTTATGAAAAAATCATTTGAAGAGTTGAAAAGAAGGAAAGAGTGTTTTTTTATGTATATTAGCTTGCTTGAGCCCTTTTGCTTCTCACCCTTAGTTGAAAGTAAGTGTACTACTGAAATAGGTCTGCTACTGGATTGATGCAACTCTTTAATGTATGGCATTATCATTATAAATACTGAGTATGAGATGTACAAAACAAAAATGAAGGTCTCGATTGTCCAGTCTGCTAAGAGCACAGGAGTTCCCATAACGCAGAACAACTGTAGCATCTTTACTATGGAAAGAAGTAAACCAGTATTCTGCTGTCTGGGGGAAATTCTCAGCCCGAGCATTAGCTGGTTTACATAGGTAGCCTTCCTCTTACAGTAATCTCTGCTTCGGCTCCTGATATAACAGGAAGAAGAAAGATTGGACAGGACAAAGCAATCATACACATGGCAGATTTATCCTGTGTGATTTTTCACTGCAGTAAGTTCAGGTTTGTGACAGACAGTTAGTAGGTTGTTACCACCTCCAGCCCACCAGACTTTTTGTCTGCTCATGAATCAGCTTTGGAACAATTGCTGTTTTCAGCTAGTGCATCACATTGGCTAAGTAAATACTCCAGATTGAAAACTGAGTAGCTGGTTCGTGTATCAAATATTGCTGTCTTAGAGATGGTGATGCTCTTTATAGCACAGGCAGTTGGAGTTACATTTTCATTTGTCACCAAGTCTGTTAGAACTCACAATAGCTCAATTTAATTGTAGTGTTAAATGTTAACTTGGCTTGTTGCCCATCTTCAGCTGGAACAAGGTAGCATAGGATCAGACAGCTACAATCAATTTTTGGAAGTCACAAGTCTGTTTAGGTAGATCTGAGTCCAAATAACATATTGTACCGACAGCTGGTAGGAGATGGGTCGATAAAGAGTTCGAAGTGCAAGTACTCAGTTATTAGTGTCTGATACGGTTTTTATATAGAGCTAAAAGTGTGGGTTTGAAGAGCTGTATATACAGTGAAAACTAATTGAGATGTCTAATATATTGTAATGGCAATTGTGTTTCAACTGCTTGATCTTTCCTTACCCAGATGATCCATGAATTTTTAATTTACTTTAAACTGGTGCTAACACATGCTAGGTACTAAACTAGATTGTAAAGCCTATATCCACAAAAAAACGGGGGATGGGAATGTGAATTGTTGAAGCCATTTGGTATGAAGAAAGGTTCCAAAGAATTGGAATTGTATATAGTTCCAATCCTGGAAATATATTCCTGTTGGGTAAAAGAACTAGGAAATAGACTTTTTAAAGGGAAAAGATATTTCCCTTTACCAAAGGGAAATAGAGGTAATGTAGGTGGCTGCTTCTCTGCCCACCCTCCTTTGTGCTTTAGAACTCGGCTGTAGGGGCAGCACCGAGAAGATGGGGGTTCACTGCTTGAGCTGGTTTCTCAGTCCAGAACCTAAAGACACTTCTCAGTCATTGCCTGACCGATAGAAAGAACCATGGTGTGTGTCAGATACAATGTAAAGAATCTTCATTGGTTTATTTTTTCATGTTTGTTAGCTAGTTTCTGTGAATGCAGTAAAAAGCTAACTTTTTGCTCTGCATAACATTTCCAACATTGCCCAGAGCAATAAAGCCAGAGTATTTGTGTAGAGATACTGAAATCAGCCAAGCAGTGTGATTTGCCTTCTCCACAGACCCTCCAAAGAAGCAACAGTTGTAGACAGGTTGTAAGCATAGTGTCTCCCAGGAATCTGCACACCTGTGTGCTTAGAGGAAATAGTTCACTTTTCTAGGAGCTCCTAATTTCCTGCATGTAGTTTATCTAAGACACTGTCATGTGTTTCCAGGGCAGGGCCACTTCCAAAGAAAACTGCGTTACGTTAGAAAGTACCTTTATGTGTAGAAGAATTCTTCATAGTCATTGGATCTGCTCCATATGTCTGTATCTTCAAAATAATTTGTTTTAACTTATATTTGAAGAATTTAGTGATAGTAATCAAATCTGAGATGACTCTGACTTCCAGATTGCTCCTTGAGGTAATTATATTAGGGAAAATTTTTTTAATGTAAATTGATCCAAACAAGTTACAGTTTTGTAGAAGATTTGCAAAGCATGGTTTGTGTCAAATATAAGTATGGAAGAACTCTAGCCTTCTTAGAAATTATATCCCTTATTCTAATAAAGGAATTAAATCATGTGATCTGTATGGTCATTGCCACTAATTTAATACCTGGGATTTAAGGCACAGTTTTGTAGGAATTCTTTTTTTCTGCAGAAAGTATGACTCCAGAATCTGAGAACTCTTCCCTAATTTCCCATTTGTTCCTGTGCCGATTTGAGAGTTGTCTATTTCAGAAGCTTTCTTACTCTAACTGAAGGAAAAATGTGATAACAATAGCTGCCATAAATAAATAAGATGACTGCAAGCTAAGTAAAGCTGTTAAATATGGAAGAGCTGAAGAATGGAATCCACTGCTGAGTGGACTGTTAATGGATCCCTGCAATTGAGACAGCACCTGGATGTCGCAGTTGCTCCCAGCCCATGACTGATAAGAAAAACCCTCCACTAAATTTAAAGTGAAAAAACAGGAGAACGTTGATTGTGGTATTTGTCATGGAAAGGAACATAGATGTGATCCATTTTAATCAAGGTTGTCAGTGGAATTCGCAGATGTATTCAAATGTAGGGATTCACTGCCTCTTTAGTACAAATGCCCTTTACAGTTCTGTGCAAAAATGCCATAGGTTCTGTTGGTTGTCTTAATAGGTCACCCATAATGACTAAAAAAAATGGACATATTAAGCTTTTTTCTCAACAAGGAAATCTACTTTGCTCAATTGTTGTGGTAGCAGTTTTCTTAGATAAGGCATCTGGAAGACAATACTATAAACAATGTTTCTGCAAAGTGCTTTTTTTTTTTTTTGCAATTGGTGTCAGGTGAGCTCAGATAGGAAAAAGGAAAAATTTAGAGGTGTCTAAAACCAAATTAACATGATCAGATTTTATTTTAAAAAATGCAGTGAATCATTCAGGAAGTTGCTATTATTGCCTGTAATAATTCTCTTTTACTACATGAGCCATTGTGAGATGCATAAATAGTTCTGAAAGACTTACAGAAGTTTTGCAAATTCTCAGAAGTCTATAAATTCTATTCCAAATTGGGCAAACTTTATTTGAGCTACTAGAGCCATCATTCATGTTGTTAATGACACAATAGAATTAATTTATTGTTTGTGTGTGGCATTGTAATACTACTATTAAATAGTGACCAGCTGCATTACTAAAAGGTATTTCATTGTGGTTTAAAATGTAACAGAGTTACATATGCTCTTAAGTCAGATTTATAGAAACTACATTTTAAGGCAAGAGCTTGTAAAAGGATTTAGATATCCTTGCTGGGGTAAAGAAATAAGAATTCTTTTCATGATAAGCTAATAGATAGAAACAATATTCATGCTTTTTTTTTTTTCAGCCAGGTGATTCTCAGATAATTGAAATCATCATAGGGCAAATAATTTCATAGGAATGTCTAAGGGTGGCAGTGACTTTAACATTCAAAAGCAATTGAGTTGGTACACAGTGGAATTCCTCATATGGACTTTTCTACCCCTGGACAGAACTGGAATAGGTCAGATTGTTAGTTTTTGTAAACTGGATGGGATAATTTAGATTCCATATGGCATTTCTTACTCTTTTTTTTATTTCCTTGTCAAGCAACTGGAATGTATTTGTGCTAAAGTAGAAATCAAAGTTGTTACCATAGGAATAAAAGCCTCATTTCATCATAGTTTTCATATTTTTCATTGTTCTCAGAAGAATGGAAATCTTTAACTTAGTAAAACTGAATACAATCCTTCCTTTTTAACATTCAGACCAGAAACTGAAGACACTAAGCATTTGGTTTCATCCTCTGAAACTTTATGCTCTTGGGATTTACTGAAATTGTATTTCTGAGTGTTTTAAAGTTAAGCGCTCAGTGCCCTTCTGAAGAAATGCTATTCATCAAACTGCATCTTTTTGGAAACTTACCTGTATTTCGAATGTCTTGGCAGCAATGCTATATTATTCTTACTTGGGTGGTTTGGCAGTCTTCAGAACTACTAAGAAGGAGACTTAAGTCCTTTTTTTTGAAAAATTTTGTTTCTCCTGAAATTTAGCAGTTCCATGCATTTTGAGCTTTTTATAATTGCATGGTACTGTGAAATTTCTGCAACTATAGTGTTATGTGTCATTTCAGGGTAATGTTCAGTATGGAATACAATACGCTTACAAGATTTAAGATAGTAATTCAATTGTCTGTCCTGCCTGAACGCAAAATGTGGTCCAAGCACCATTTAAATATTATGATAACGTGCAAAACCTAAGATTTATGGAATATTGTCTGAGAACCTGTTCATGTTAAGAGCATTGTAGAAAATATTTTCCACCTTAAGTAACACTGGTTCAGCTCTTATCATACCACTCTAGCAGACATTGATTATATGGGCTGTTGAATCCTTTTTAAAGACATTGCTGCATAATCCCACTGTATTTAATTGATAGGGTTACTGACAGTAATGGCAACTCCTGATGTACTTAAATGATAGCTCTCAGTGTAGCGTATCTGTGGATGAGAAGAAATTATACCTATACATATTATGTTAATTATACCTATACATATTATAGTAATTATACCTATATGTAGGTGAAGGAAGACTGTAGTGTTTTATCTTAATAGGGTAATAATTTTGTATTGTGGTTATCTTTGTGTGTATATCAAACCAGACTTTTCAATGTATTTTGCAAACTTTTTAAAATCTTAAGAATTGCCACGAGTCTAGGGCAGGCAGACAGATCACCAATATCCTTTTAAGTACAAGTCAGAGGTGAGGAATATAATTCAAGTTTCTCACATTCACTGTTAGAGGAAACAAAAAGAATTATTGATTGGGAAGATACGACTGTGTAAAAGAAAGCAAATTTAGCAGTTATGGCAGTTCCCTCTATATAGAATGATTAATTAAGGAGGTTGGATATCTGTCTTAAGGCCAAGTAATAACACCGTGGTTTGATTTTAAAAAAAAAAAATTAATTATGTAGTAATTATGACTATAATAAATTATATAATTTTTTTGGTAATATTTTATTTGAAGAAAAGAAGGGTGGAAAAACATTCTGTGATTATACAACACCAATTGACTTATCAATATCTAGAGCATCAGGGAGGAAATGCTGGTATTCAGAAACTAGTAAAGAAAGAAATATTTTTAATTGGTGCCTGTAGTGCATCCCTTGCTCTCTGTTGCTCAGCCACAGCTTTGAGATTTACCTGTGGCTTTCCCTGCTTTTGGAATTTCTCAAAAAAGTGATTGGTTTGCTGGTTCAGAAAATAATTTTTGAAAACATTGCAAACACATTTCAATAAATGGCTGGTTGTCTGTTCATACACATAACATTGGTGTATGTTAGTGAAGTGGAAGAAATTGTTTAGAAACTGTCAGAATTTAAAAACTCAAATTTCTAATAGTTAAAACCAAGAAATAATTTTATTATTGGAGAAAAAAGAGGAAGTTCTGCCACAGAGCTCTTTTGAGGGATGAGGTAAACAGGACCTGATGCCTGTGGAGAACAAAAACTGACATAAAGAGATGGTTTCAAAAACTATGATCTATGTCACTTTGCGGTGCCTGCTTGGATTTCTCCTGAGAACTTGGAGAAACACGGTAAATTGAAATAAAACAGAAAGTCTCACATAATATTTGTTGTGGCACTATACTCACTTTGTAGATGCCAAGTTAAATAGTTGGGGGGTTTATTTCTGACAATGAGAATCTTTTTCTATTCTTTGACAGCCACGAGCTGTCGCTGGTTTTCGAGGAACAGTACGATACGCGTCAATCAATGCTCATAGAAACAGAGTGAGTATCTCAAATTTATATCATATCCATCTCATGTAGCTGAAAGCAGTCAGTAACGTAGTTGCTATTGATTTCCTTTTTTGTATTCTTATGCGTGTATATATCATGTGGAAATTAATACTTATAAATTTTGGGAAAGGATAATACACTTGGCTGTAGTTGAGGGTAAAAAAATTCTTGTTGTAGAAAAAATAGTGGTTTTAATAGTTACCTTTGGTGTTCAATTGTACTGTAAGTTAATAAATTAAAAAGGTGAAGTTACTGAGTTTTATAAAATGCATAATGTCCAGTGTGTCATCTTAACATCATACACTAAAGAAATCTGAATAAACAGTTCCTCCAGTATAGAGATTTGCACTGTTATTTTAACACACTTCAATGTCTGTTTTGTTTCTCTGTATCTTTTATGGAAATTTACTTTTATGTTTCTACTTAAAATAGTTGCTGGATTTAATTATACAAACTTGTTTTGCAGCGTTGATTATATTAATTTTTATATATAATAATTTAAGTCTCGAGAGCAGTAGAGAATCTATCTTCCCTTTTGTTTTACAGATATTTGTAAGATGCATTAGAATAATATTTCTTTTTCACAGGAAATGGGTCGGCATGATGACCTCTGGTCCCTGTTCTACATGTTGGTGGAATTTGTGGTTGGGCAACTGCCTTGGAGAAAAATAAAAGATAAGGTAAACCTAGAAGTGAAACTAAAGAGCATGAGGGAGATTTAATTCTGGACTGCAAGCGAATGCTGTGATAAAGATCCCACTAAGAATCACTGGTTCATTAATTTTAACATCACATTTTCCAATGTTTTCTAGTATTAGTCCTCATTGCTAGCCTCATAGTATAAAAAGCAATCAAGTTTTACGAACTGTTCTAGGCAGGGAGTGGATTTTGCTTCTAATTAGCAAATCTTTTAAAAGGCAAAAATAAGTGTATATGTGCCACTTACTGCATTTTCCTGTTTTCACTTAAGTACTTTTTACTTATCACACATTTAGAATTTCTTATCTATTTTGACTATTTGTGAAATGGTCATTTCTTATTTGCTGGTGAACAAAGTGAATCAGTCAATATGCAGTAGTGTCTTTAGTCATGTATCATAGGTGAGCTATGTGAAGGAACAATGTCTAATTAGCTTATTATTACTTCTTTCAACTTCTTTTGAAATTAGATTGAAACAAGGTTGTTCTCTGTGGTTTATGCATTGGTAGATGACAATGTGGTATATAGGTATCATCTCTTCTTTGGTTTTGATTTACTCACCTTACACTAAACACGAATTACTAATGTTACACAATATACTGTGATGACTAAATATACACCAAATACCAAAAAGTGACTGAACTTCAGATGATGCAACAGGATATTTAAATCTTTAAAACATGTTTTTTAGAAGGGTTGGAGTGTCTAATGGTAGTCCTTGATGTCAGGCAGCATTCAAACACAGGAGAAAATGAAATGGCTTTTCATCTTGAATTTGTAGTTTGTACATTATTTTGCATGTGTACTGAGGGCAATGACAGAATCTCTTATCTTTCCATCTGATGTAGAATGGCCTTCCTCAGTACTATTCAGCGTAATGTACTTACCCATCTTTCTGGCCAGTAGTGTATTGAATTGCTGTAAGATACAAGGTGAGTATGTTGTACCAGAGAATGAAGGCATGTTAATGTTTGTTGTGTTATTTACTCCTAGGAGCAAGTGGGCTCCATTAAAGAAAGATACGAGCACAGACTTATGTTGAAACATCTTCCTCAAGAATTCAACATCTTTCTGGATCATATTTCTAATTTAGATTACTTTACAAAGCCTGATTATCAGGTAAACATTTTTACTATTTTGTCTTTCTGACTTTTAAATAGCAGAATTTCATGCTGTTTCATCTTCAGTTTCGTTTGATTTCATTGTGTAGCCTTCATAAGTGATTATGGATGGTGCCACTGCAAAGTTATTTTAATGACCATCTAGTGCTACAGAAACTTTGCAGTTCAAAGATGTCATTTTTTTCCATTTGGGAAGAGTAAGGCAGTTAAGTTTCTAAAAGCAATTGGCAATTGCTTTGCAGTCAGTATTCTGTGAGGGTCAGGTGCTATCCTACTATCGTAGCCTCTGTTGGGTGCTCCTTAAGTTAAATCAGATTGTATTCTCAGTGATAGTCGTTCTGGCAGTTTTCCAAAATCTGGAGCTCAGCACCTACGATATATACAGCTAGAGCACAATGTGCAGCCACGGTGGGTTTTTAAGACTGAAGTATTACCTACAGAGATCACCAGAAAACTAGTAATTTTTCTTTGTTTAAGAGAGAGTGTTGCCTGCTGAAATGACAGTCGCAGCTCGGTGATAAGGTGAGATAGGTGCTGAGAGGATATGCTGTAGAACCTGTGTTTTGTTCACTCAGTGTTGACCCATGATTTATCGGTAAATAAAACTCAAAGATAGAACTTTGTTCCATACCAGTATGTAGAAATCAGCAGAGGAATGCTCAGGGAAAGCAGGGAGGGAGACACTAAGAGTTTTCTCAGTCTCAAACTGTGGGAGAAGTTGAACCGATCTAACATCACACCACGACAAGTTGTGCCTGTGTGCCTTCCCTTTGGCTCTCAGAAACACGTATTCCTGTCAGCTCCCCACTAGCATTGCCTGTCTGCCTCTGCATTTGTTCAACTCACTAACTCAGCAAAACCAGAAGGAATGGTTTTCTGCTGGTGTGCAAACTGCATTGGTTCAACTGAATAAATAAATCATTCTGACTAATTCTGGAGTAGTAACTTTGGTAAGAATGATTCCTGTCCTTTACTTTGTAAGATTAACAGAGAAATCAAGATATATAAAGTTGGAAATAAGAACTGAAAATCTCAAGGGATAACTAATTTCCTGTTAGTAAGTGAATTTCTCTAAATGTACCGGTACGTTCTTCTGCATGTTTGCCAAAAAAAAAAAAAAAAAATCATTTTTTTGTGCAAAACTTTGAATGTAAAAAAATCTTATTACAAATACAGAAAATGTTCAGTGTTCCTGAGAAATAAATACCTTGAAATAAATACCCACACTCAGGGATTAACGTGATACCAGGAGAGAGTTTCTCCGTGATAGAGACAGCCCAGTAATTTATAGTCCTCTGGTTGGTCATGGAACATTTGCAGTTGTGTAGCTGCAGCCTGAGCCTTCTGACATGGTCTTGCTCATGTGCTTTAGACTAGAGCAGGGTAGCTTTTAGAGTGGTGAGAAAGTTCTTTACTTTCCATGGTTATTTAAGCTCTGGTCTCTCTTAACTAGTACTTGTTGTAGCAATGCTATTCATACCTTCAATATGTGTCATTCTTTGTTCATATTTATGGTTAGGCACTGAACAAGAATGTATGTGGTCAAAATCCCTGCTTTGAAAAGTTTACAATCTAAGAAGTTCATTACATAGGCCCAGAATCCACATTTGATTTGGCAATGTCAGATATTTTTATTTTATTCATGTATTTATGCACACGTTGCCTCAGCCTCCTGACATCATTAAGCATTTGAGTTTGTATTTGCATTATAGCAGAAATTGTAGAAAAGATTTAAAGAATGACCTTAAAAATTACTCCAGAGAGACTGCTTAAGGTTTACAGGAAGAGGAGAATAAAGGAGGGTACATATGGGACAGAGTGAACCGTGACTTTATGCAGTTCAGTAGGGTTTCAGAACTGACTGGGATAAATGGCACACCGAAGGTTCTTCAGAGTAAGGATAAAATAGATACAACCACTTTATACAAGAAAAATGATCCAAACTTCCCATCCATTTTAAGTTGCCAAAGGGTATGTGTTTTTAAAGGAGTCCAGAGAAAAATTTTCAGCATCCTAGATTGGAGAAAAGAATTAAAAGTAGAGTTTTAGCTTCTAGAAAAAAACCACATTAATTTTAGAAATGTTACAGGGTTAAGAGACTATATGATATAGACACAGCCTTCCCACCAGTGACTACAATGAGACAAAGGTTTTTCATGTGGAGAGGAAAGTAGATGCAATTTCTTTCTCTGTCATGGACACAAATTGTTCTATATGCTTTTTCATAGCATAAAATGAGGGTGGAAAGCTTCCTGTGTGACATTTCTGTGGCATGAACGTCAGCATTAGATAAAGTAAATGATACATGGTTCTAAGTGACAGAAATGTATGAATTAAATCAATAACCTTCCCTACGTACTCCTCATTAGTTTCCTTGGTTTCTAATCATGTTACTCTATACTCTTTTATCTTACTCTGATGGAGAGCCATTGGATGCTGTCCTGCAACAATGTCGTTATGCCTCTGTGTGTGTGTCTTTCTGTCTTTTTATGGAAGCCTTTGGTGTATCTTTGCCTCTACTGATAAAAACACAGATGTGGTGGTTTGGGTTTTTTTAAGTAGAACAGAATTTTGCATATCTTGACTTTGAAACCTTGGAAAATGGGAAATGGTTAATATAAAAACTGTTTCCTTTTTTTTGAAAATTGTCAGTCAAAATCTTAAAGAAGACACATGTTAATATATTACAGGAGGATATTTCTTAATTGCTTGGTCTCTTAGGCAAAAATGAAGCTTATAAACTTTTTTCTTCATTTTTAGCTTCTCATGTCTGTGTTTGACAACAGCATGAAAACATTTGGGGTTATTGAAAGTGACCCTTTTGACTGGGAGAAGAGTGGAACTGATGGCTCTCTGACAACAACAACAACTTCAACCACACCTCAGTTACACACTCGTCTGACTCCAGCTGCAATTGGGTATGTGTGCACATTGTGGCCACTTAAAAAGCAGCCACAGAGTACCAAAGGGAAATTATCTCCATATTTTAGTTTTTTTCTGCAGGATGTTGAATAAATAGAGGAATGGAGGTTTGGGAGCATTTTTGAAGTATTTCCCTCTTTAGGGTTCCTGTTTATACTATCCTGAAAGATTAGCACTGCAGTCCTAAATTTATAGCAATAAAAAATAGTAACTCAGGAAATTGCATGTAAATTTGCTAGTCCATCCTTTGCTAAATCATATTTTGTGAAACTAAATGAAGTGTCCTGAATTTAACTGCCTGGAAATAAACCCATTGTTTTCTGTAAACTTGGAATAAACTACTAGCTACAGTTTCCTTATAACTTTGAAAAATGAATGAATCTTTATAGGAAATTTGGAAATAGATTTTGGTCATATTTAAAATAATATTTAATGTGGTCTTTGAGACCTTCTGTAATTAAGTAAGTTGGACGAGATGTGGTGTTTAATAATGCTGATACTAATCTCAGGGGATTGGAGAATGTAAGAGGTGTTTATAGGTGAGGAGGAAGACTTTGTGCCTGTTCTAGGCCTTGAGTAGATCAACTTTTTATCTAAGAGTCATGAAGGTTATGACATGGTAGTTTTGCCGGTGTAGTGAGGCTGAAAAATGCCAAAATTTCATGTAGAATGTATTACATTCCCAGTATTTCAAGGTAATTTAAAAAATCAAAGTGTTAAAATAAATGTCAGTCGACATTAACTGATGTTAATCTTACACAGGTGTACGGTGTGCACTGTTGAACACACTGAAGTTGACAGGGTTTTGCATATGGTTCAGTCCTGTTATCACACTATGCATCACACCGGAGTTATTGGTAGTCTTGACTTCAGTTAACAATGTTGGTGCCTGTAAAGAAATGCCTTCTAATTGACCTTCAGACCATACACTTTTTAGGAATAGCATTGCTTCAGATACTGAACTAAGCCATAGCCCTCTTCAGCCCCAAATCAATGGGGCTACAAAACTTTAATTAAAATGTAACATCTTGTTAGCATTATGCTTAATTTTTGATTATCAATAATTGGATCAAAGTAGCACTTTGGTAAGAATAATAATTAGAACTGCATTTAGTTTGCTGAGTGATCTCTCTTCCTCGCACAGTATGTTTTGTTATTCTACCAAATTTTGTGGAAAAGGAAACTATATTATGAAAGTTGTCATTAATTTTTCTGAATAGAAAAATATGTGTAGAAGAGTCAGGAGCAAAATTGAGCCTGGACATGACCTCTAACAGATTTTCTCAGAAGTTGTGTCAAAAACATTCAAAAAACCAGCTTTTAAGTGATTGGTTTTTTACACCTTTTGTTATGTGCCTAAATTAAAGAAATATAAATTATGAAAGTCAAGAAGTAGAGTTTTTATGTTAATAATTTAGAAGATTTAGTTTTCCACAGAAGCATGCTTTTGCTTGTAATTTTTTGTTTCTTTTAATAGACTAGAAATTAATTTAGAGAAGAGAAGAATTTCAAGAAATACATTAAAGTCTCAAAATGTTTAACTTTCCAATTTTTTTTTTTTTTTTTTTTTTAAAAAAAAACTACTTTTGTAGAATTGCCAATGCCACTCCTATCCCAGGAGATTTGCTGCGAGAAAACACAGATGAAGTGTTTCCTGATGAACAGCTCACTGATGGAGAGAATGGTATACCAGTTGGTGTCTCACCAGAGAAACTTCCTGGATCCCCTGGGCATCAGCGTCCTCAAGAAAAAGACGTTTGGGAAGAAATGGACGCAAACAGAAACAAAATCAAACTAGGGATCTGTAAGGTACTTACAAATCTGCATTGCAAAGACCATCTTTGAACAGTTTCCTGTCCTCATAGTGCACATAAGATAAAATTAATGATGCAGTCTTACTAATATTGATTAGCCAGAATGCTCTAAGAAAACAAGATTTATGGTAGAGCTAACACATTTTATTAGAGTGATTTGTATACTGGAACAAGCTTTTGGGCTTTGTGTCACTTTATCGGGTCTTTATGATGAATAGTAGATTGCTGATAATTTGAGATTCTTTCTAGTTTATTCATATACATGTTCTTCAGACATGATTTTGATTCTTGCTCACTGAATGAAACCAAAGCAAATTTCCTGCATCTTGCATGTGTAGAAGTTAGATACTGAATATACAAGAAAACAGTTCAATGTTATTCTTCAGTTGACAGATTGGCAGTGTGATTGGCAGTATCCACTTAATTCACTTGCTGTTTTTGTCTCCATAAGATACGATGCCTTTGTACTGATCCAAAGAGGTTCATGGGCTAGTCTTTAGAAGAGAATGCTGCTTAATTTTGAGAAGTGGTCTCTGAGAAGTGGTTCCCATCTCACTTGCTCACAATCACATTTCATACTCAGACAAATGTAGACCTGTTTCTTGATATAAAAATGTTTTGAATGTGAAGAGGGATCTGGTACTGAAATGTTCTTTAGCTTGGGGAGCTGTCTAGTTTTGAGGCTTTTACTTCTTGTTTACTAGAAAAAAAATGTATTGTGGGAAAGAATAAGGCATGGTGCCTATTTTCAAATGTGCTTGCTTGTTAGTTTGTTTTTTACCAAAGAGGGAGAAAGGAGGTTGTTCTGCTTTAAACAAAGGCAATTTCTATCAGTTATATCTGTTGAAACTAAGGATGCTCATGATTCCCCATCTCTAAATCATGTCCAGTTAGTGTACAAAATGGAATGCAGTTGGACTAAAACATAGTTCTAAGTCACAGAAATATCTAGTAGGTTTAGTGTATATGCTCTAGAGAATCATAAAGACAGCTTGGAAGCTAACTTCTCTTTAATAAGAGCACTTGACTGTAAAGCAAACTGAAGATGCTACCGAGTGCCGGGTTTCGGGCTATTATTAAAGAAAATTCAGAGATGAGTGTGAAATATTGGGGTAAATTTAAGTGTATTACTGGGTTTTTGAGACTCCTGTTCTCAGACCTACCCAGAGCTAGTGTATTACTAGTATGTGGTCTGTTGTAGGCATGTGCTGAAGAGCATATCTAAACTACCTTTAAGTATGGCATGAACTTAAGGATCATTCCAAATACAAATTGGCTTATCACAGACTAAAAACCTGTATGGTATTCACCATGTAGTACCTTGTCCTCCTCTGTTCTGCTACTCCTAGTGAGTTACATTTTTACTTAATTTTTTTCACAGGCTGCCACAGAAGAAGAAAACAGCCATGGGCCAGTGAATGGAATGCTTAATGCACCGAGTCTTGGCTCTCCAATTCGTGTTCGCTCAGAGACCACCCAGCTAGACAGAGATGTTCCACTGGTGCGAAAGTTACGTTCAATTCACAGCTTTGAACTGGAGAAGCGTCTGACATTGGAGTCAAAGCCAGACACTGATAAATTTCTTGAGACCTGGTAAAGAAATTATTTTATTCCTACACTTAGATCTTTTCAGGATACATAGTACATAGTTAAGATAATATCATCTTTCTTCTGCTGTGTGAAAACCAGAAATGGAGCTGCTGAGTTATGCTTATGCAAGCTACAGCAAAGTATTTACTGCATTCATAATACCGCTCGATTAATGGATTTCACCACTTGGCAGCTTCTTTAAAAAAAGATTAGTGCTAGTATACATCTAAAGTCAGACTTTTTACACTTGAGAATTTTTTATTACATGACCTAGTGGTGTAGCCCTGATGTTTATTACCTTTTTCTTCAGTGGGATACTCTTGACAGTCAGTACGACTCATCCTAAATAAGAAGGATGACATCTTGTGCTCAATAGAGGTAACATGGCATTGGATTATATGACATGAGGAGGACAGTTTACAAGAAGTGGAGTTATGAAATAAAGTTACAAATCTACCTGCATGCAGCAAGTTTAGTTATTCCCACATGTATTGCACTAACATAAAAAAATGTTGCTAGAAATGGTGGGGAGGACTGGGAGAAGGATAATCCACGCACTGTCAGTGAAGATCAGGTTCGAGAACATCTAAAGAACCTGAAGGTGTACAGGTCTATGGGGCCTGATGAGATCCATCCATGGATCCTGAAGGAACTGGCAGATGAAGTTGCTAGGCCACTCTCCATCATATTTGAGAGGTCATGGCAGCCTGGTGAAGTGCCCACTGACTAGAAAAGGGGAAACATCACCCCCATTTTTAAAAAGGGAAAAAAGGAAGATTTGGGCAACTACAGGCCAGTCAGTCTTACCTCCGTGCCTGGCAAGATCATGGAGCAGATCCTCCTGAAGGCTCTGCTAGGGCACAGGGATAATGTGGAGGTGATTGGTGGCAACCAATATGGCTTCATCAAGGGAAAATCCTGCCTGACAAATCTGGTGGCCTTTTATGATGGAGAGACAGCATCAATAGATAAGGGAAGAGCAACTGATGTCATTTACCTGGACTTGCGCAAGGCCTTTGACACTGTCCCACATGACATCCTGGTCTCCAAGTTGGAAAGACATGGATTTGATGGATGGACCACTCGATGGATAAGGAATTGGTTGGAAGGCCGCACCTAAAGGGTTGCAGTCAATGGTTCAATGTCCAAGTGGAGACCAGTGACAAGTGGTGTCCCTCAAGGATTGGTACTGGGCTGGTACTGTTTAATATCTTTGTTGGCGATATGGATAGTGGGATGGAGTGCACCCTCAGCAAGTTTGCCGATGACACCAAGCTGTGTGGTGTGGTTGATACGCTGGAGGGAAGGGATGCCATCCAGAGGGACCTGGACAGTCTGGAGAAGTGGGCCCAGGCCAACCTCATGAAGTTTAACAAGGCCAAGTGTAAGGTCCTGCACCTGGGCCGGCGTGATCCCAAGCACAGGTACAGGCTGGGTAATGAGTGGATTGAGAACAGTCCTGGGGAGAAGGACTTGGGCGTGTTGGTGGATGATAAGATCAACATGAGCCAACAGTGTGTGTTTGCAGCCCAAAAAGCCAACCAGATTCTGGGCTGCATCAAAAGAAGTGTGATCAGTAGGTTGAGGGAGGTGATTCTGCCCCTCTACTCTGCCCTCATGAGACCCCACCTGGAATACTGTGTCCAACTCTGGAGCCCCCAATACAAGAAGGTTATAGAATTGTTAGAACGAGTCCAGAGGAGGGCTACCAAGATGATCAGAGGGCTGGAACACCTCTCCTATGAGGACAGGCTGAGAGAGTTGGGCTTGTTCAGCCTGGAAAAGAGAAGGCTCTGGGGAGACCTCATAGTGGCCTTCCAGCACCTGAAGGGCACCTGCAAGAAGGCTGGGGAGGGACTTTTTACAAGGGACTGTAATGATAGGACGAGGGGTAATGGGTGGAAGCTGAGGGAGGGGAGGTTTATATTAAATATAAGGAAGAAGTTTTTTACTGTGAGGGTGGTGAGGCACTGGAACAGGTTGCCCAAGGAGGTTGGGGATGCTCCATCCCTGGAAGTGTTCAGAGCCAGGCTGGATGGAGCCTTGAGCAACCTGATCTAGTGTGAGGTGTCCCTGCCATAGCGGGGGGGTTGGAACTTGATGATCTTTGAGGTCCCTTCCAACCCAAACCATTCTGTGATTCTATGATTCTAGAAGACAGAGATCTTAAAATGGAATTTGAATGTAGGGAGGAGACAGATGTATGAGAATAGATTCAATCAGTTTGCCTATGTGTAGAAGGAATAAGGGGAGAAGGACACAGCAAAATCTGACTGAAAGGCCAGAGGCTGTATGGGGACAGTAGAAGACAGCAGAGATGCTGACAGTGGCAAGATCCTTCTAAGTCATAGTGGGGTTAGGAATTTGAATTTGTTTGATGAAGCAAGTTATGAAAAGCATAAATAAAGAATCAGTGAAAAAAATAACATTCTTCTTGAAAGCATCTACTAACTGCTGCTGGAGACATCTGTTTCTTCTGGTCTGCTTTGAGTCTCCACTTAATTAGGTCTCTGCATAAATTAAGTGCAGTGGACATCTGGTGGTAGCCTCATCACTGAGTTGGTATCCACTCACTATTCTCACTTCTGGTAACTACATTTACAATACAATATGATATATTACAATTACACTTCAAATAATGTGCAAATTTCCAAGACCATCTGCCTATTTTTACTTATTTGTCTCAAATTGTGGATCTTTAAACAACTGTAGATTGTTCTAAAATATGACAACAAATTTTTACATAAATCTAGTTTTCCTCTACTGAAAAACCTCAAATGTAGCTTACATTATTTAATTAATTCTTAACTAATTCAGATATTAACTTATTTTCTTAAGTTTGGAGAAGATGCAGAAAGACTTGAATGCTGCGTCAGAGACTCCTGTTGCTGCTGTTCCTCCTCTTTCTCAGAAGACACCCATTCCTGCTCCTGTGACTGCCCGCATGGACCATGTTTGGCACTATGATGAAGAATATCTTCCAGACCCTTCAAAGCCTGTGTCAGCTGGTTCTCCAGAACATGTTGATGGTGTTATTAGCAATGGATTTGTAGCTGTCAACTTAAGCTCCTGCAGGCAGGAGGTTGATTCTAAGGAATGGGTGATAATAGATAAGGAACGGGACTTGCAGGACTTCAGGACAAATGAGGCTTTAGGACACAAAACTACTGGAAGTCCCTCAGATGAAGAGCCGGAGGTACTACAAGTTCTAGAGGAGTCTGCTCCAGAAGAGCAGCCCAGACAGGGTGGTTGGGCAGGAAACAGTGTCCATGTCAAGAACCAGACCTCAGGGGTGGAGTTTGTTCTAGCCATGGAGTGTCATCCTGCTGCTTCCGAACAGCTTACAGATAAATTGGAACTTCAGTCCGGAGCTGCTGGACAGCTTCTTGCAGCCACCCCTACAAGTCCTATGGAAGCTCAAGCAGAAGGAGCACTCACTCCGGTAAGAGAAACAGTCGCTGTTTTATTGAACCTCTCCTTGTTCAGAATTACATGAGGTAAGGGAAAAGGCAGTGACTAAAATACAATAGTGTAGCAGAAATTCCTAGTTTCATCAGATATGGGACTTGATTCTGCAGAATGATCTTCCATGTTCTGTTAACACAGGTGTTTATATTGTCCCATGGAAGTGGCTATTAGTTCTGCAGGTACGATCCACAGAACTGGCTGCAATAAAAAAAAAAAAAGAAATTATATAAAGAAGCTCCTTATTCAGTGGTTCCTAATCAGAGATACACATACAAATGTATATTCTATTTGCAGTACATAAACATAAAATGACAAGGAATGTATAAAATACTGTGCTACAATGTTGCATGTGTTTCAGAAAAGCCTAAATGGCTGAAACAAAAGAAACAGTTGCTTGCTCTCACCATCGTTGATGTAGTGTTTTCTTTCAGAATTCCCTTTGTTTCTTCCTGTTTCTTCTGAAATTTCTAATGGTTCTTATACAACCACTTGTTGGCTTTTATAAGTTGTTACTACTTCTCACTTCCAAGATAATTTTGCACCTACTGCTTTGCTCCCAGAGTCTTCTCTTAAGACAGATTGCTTTGCTTCAATTCTTTCTTTTGTGTTTCTCCATCGTCTCTAAAGAATTCTCATTTGCAGTTTTTGAACTTCTACTTTTTTTTTTCTCCTCTGTCACTGATTCTAAACAAAGACTTCTTTGGCTTTAACTAAGGAGGAAGTGATATTAATGGTTAAGTCTTTGGGAATCAGCTCCTGGTTTTATTTCTCCCCTTTTCTCAGTAGATGTTGTGTCATCTATGACATAAAGGGCAATTCTTTCAAGTTCTTTTGAGCCAAGAAACCTGTCTGTACTTCTCCCTCACTTATCACCACTTTTTGTCAAAGTTACAGCCAGCTCATTAGAAAAAGAAACTCTTCACCAACCACTCATTTATTATAAGGTGTGGAATATCTTTTATGGTTAAAATGAACTAGTCAATGTAATTAACTATAGCTGTACAGTAAAATTTCAAATACACCTAGGTTCTCCTGGAAAACGCAAGATCTATCTTTCATACAAGATCATATTTAGATATCATACTTTGTGAGTGATGTGATTTATAGAAGATCCATTCATGATTCAAAATGCAGAACTGTGTTAAACAACAGAAGATTTTTTTAGATTTAAGTTGAAATATTAATTGCATGAAAGTGTTTGATGGGTTAGAAACTTCTAAAGATGAAAAATTAAATTGCTCAGTTGTTTTCAGTTGTTCAATTTTTGTATTTTAATGTTAGTTTTAGTAAAACAGACAAGAAAGAGCAACACTTAGTCTTGTACAAAATACTAATTATCAGGTGGTTTTATTTCAAAAGCCATTAAAAACCAGCTTGCTATTTTGTATGCAAATGCACTATTCCACTTTATATAAACTTGGCTCTTTTTGGGACAATAGCTATTTTACTTAAAACTGAAAGTAGAGGTGTATAAAAATCATGTACTGCAGCACAAATAATGGACAATATCTTTATCTGGAACGAAAGAAGCTCCTGAGCATGGGAGTAGAAATAGTTATAAGCAAGGTCAATTAATTATAAGTTGGAAGAAATACTGCTTGAAGTAGATATTGGAGTGAGATTATATTTTAGTTTGGTTTTGCAAGCAGGTAAGGGATATTTGTCATGACCTCAAAAAAGGGGGAAATTAATATGGTTTGTATTATCCTGGAAGGGCAAATAGTGCTGTGAGGGCAAGTTGAATGGCAGGAAGGAACATGCTGTTTTGAAGGTGAATCACGTGTAATTGAAAATATAAATTGAACTGGGAGTAAGCAAAATAGAAATTATTTGGCCAATTTAGAAATGGGGAACAGAGTGTGTCTATGCAGTGTGTCTGTTCCAACTGTGATGGCAATATGTGGTAGTCCTCCATCTACTTCATTAGTCCTTGAAAGCAAAACAAAGCCCAGGAGGATATTTGGAGGCAAGTTGTTCTTTCTGTCCTTTGTTGATGGTATTCCACTTCATAAAAGATACTTAAATAGTCCTTGAGGTGGGTACTGGAACCCAGCTGTTCTTATAGGTGAGTGTCCTAGTCACTTCACAGGGAGACAGTTTACATATGCCTCTTCATACAGTAGTTCTCTCTGTTCAAGTGTCCTGGTGACCTTAGGGAACTGTTTGGTAGAGTACTTTTCCTTCTTCCTCAAAGCATCTACCTGCCTGAAACTTTTCTTTGAATATGATCCTTGTTTGTGGATCAGATGTTCTTGCTCTTTAGTAATTTTTCTAGGTAGCACCTTCCTGACAATACAAATAATTGGCAAAGGGTTGTACTTTACTTTTCTGCTCATTTAATTATATTGCATCAGTTAATAAGAACAGGCTTGGACCCTAGAGTGTAAGTTTAGGACCATAAATCAAATGACTTAAATGTTATTAAAAGGTGTTAAAAATAGATACTGAAATTATAGTAGTATAATAGCTTAATATAATTTCTGAAACAGTTTACTCATTTCAAACAGGTTGAAACTCTAGGACACGTTGGCATTCATAGTCATCGTTCTTATGAGTATAGTCTCATATGGATTTCTGGTGACCTGTTAGCATGGGGTTTAATTACCATAGAAAGTATGATGAATTATCTTTTTTGAGCTTATTCTGAGTTGGTTATTATCTTCTTTGAGCTTATTCTTATTCTGGTTTGTTAAAGATGCAAGCAATTACTTCAATGGTGAATGAATAAAATAGTTTTCCTGCTTTATGTATTTTTTGATTTTTCATTTTTTACTTTGATTCTTCTTTATTCTATATTTCTTTCAGGGCTTTATTGCTCACTACCTAAGTAGTCAGTAGTAGCAAGGATGTTTCTGTATGAGAAACTAAAGGTTCATATACTCACCCATAATTTTATTTTCTCCTGAAGGAAAGAAATTGCTGGGCTACAGTCCTTCCATTTGTAGATAAATGTTCTTCCTGAAATTGTGTGTGTACATGGACTTGCTGTAATTGATGATAATATACTTTTTACCTGTTTCACACAGCATCAGCATTCTAGTAAGAATGTAAAGTTGTAGCAGTTCAGGAAGGAAACATGAGCTCAAAAAATAAGAGAGAAAAATATCTAAGTTATTGGCTTGGGGATGAGCAAGTTTCAGGCATAAAAAGTCACAGTAATTATTCTATCTATTATGAAAAAAACCTGCAGGTAAGAGAACTAATTTTCATGTTATCAGTTATGGTTTTCCAGTTGCAATACAGATTCTGTGTGCTACCAGCAAATACCAGTTTGATCTGGCTCAGTCATGGGCACATGGTCACATTTCTTTTGAACTATTCAGAGCATGTAAGGGTATATATGCTGACTTTATGCTTTCATAAAGGCTTTATGTTCACTTTGGCTGCAGGAGGACAGACAGTACCTGATTTGCTGTAATATCTGCTGATATGAAGTAATTCTGTCAAAAGCATTTGAGCCGATCTAGACTAATGGTGAATTTATACTGAAGCAGCACTTGGTATCATGTATGATGTTCTCTGGTTTTCTTTTCTTTGATCTGGTACTAAGAGCCTAAAGCTGGTCTTGCTGTGTTGTTGAACTATGGCCTCATTAATTTACAGTGTTTGTACTGTTTGCAGTGAAGTCCATACAGTGCATGCATGAAGCTTTACAGCATATATTTGTGAAGCAGATATTTCAGCAAAGAAATAATAATGGAGTTGAAGTAGTTGAATATGTAACAACTAATTCCATTTTCATCTTCAGTTTAAATGAAACAACAGTTTGCTCTGGTCACAATTGGTTGACAACCTAATACCATATATATGTATATATGCATGGTTATAGAAGAGGTTTGATTGTGTGAATTTATTTATTTTTGTTATTTAGAAATATTGCTGAAATTAGCGTTTTGTACATTGAGGTAATATTATGTTTTGTCAAAAACCTGCTCTTAAATTTCCATTTATTTCAGAGTTCTAAGTAATTTAATTCTCTTGTACCTTCTATTCTCAGTTGCTGCTTTTATGAGACACTGGAAATACTTGTTTTTTTCCAGAGACAGCTATGCATTATGGGAACTGAAGCTTTAGGATTGATGTAATTGAAAATACCTTTTCCTTGGAAACTGAAATGCTTGATAGGTGCTCTCTGTTTCCAGGGAATACAGGTTAGAATTGCAAATACCATGGTAGGAAACAGAAAATCACCTTCATGAAGCTTGCAAAAGTTTTTCATATCTCTACTCTTCATGGTTTTGTCTAAATATACTTAGACAAAGAATTGCAAACTGTATCTAGCAATCTCATTTACAGGTATTTAGATGTGTCACTGTCAGATATTTATTCAGCACTGGAAAAGGTCTTTCAAAGAATCAGCTGATTGCAGAGTTGTATGTCAAAGCTATAGGTTATCAGAATAATCAAAAACCAACTTGAAAATGTACTTTCTCTAAAAGAGTTAGTTTGGAACACTTTGACTTTACAGTTCCTGTTCTTCCCCCCCCTTTCATGGATTCTGCAGGTCAATATATCCTTCTAGTTCAATCCCATATTTAGGAAATTTCATTAAAATTGTTTAGTACTAAACTTACTGATTAATCCTGTCAGCTATGGTTCTTAATATATGCTGTTATAGCCGTAGTTGTACAGTCATATTTGTAAAGCCTGCAATGGGTGTATATGCTAAAACTATAGTCGTCTCAGAAAACACAATGTGCTAAGCATTTGCAAGGACCAGTCAACAATCAACCAGTTTGTGTGCGCAATGTCCTTGGAACAGACCGTGTTAGTTTATTAAATTTGCCCTAGATTGTTACTGATGGAAGGAAGGAAGGTAGGAGCCAGCTAGAGAAAGGATGCTCACTTTTGATTTTGATACTGGATTTTTAAAAATTGATGGAAAACTTGAAGATTAGACTTAAGATACCTCTTAAATCATCAGCTTTTAGCCTGTGAGGGAGGTGTGAATATGGTCTTCTAAGAAAATGCGCATAGGCAAGACATAAACAAGAATTATTAAAGTATTGATTTTTAAACCTTATTTTCTTCCCCACCATGTTGTTCTCACAGCTCAACTCATCTCATATGCTGCATTTCTCCACTCCAAGAATTTCAAGTCCCATCCTCCGCACCATGAGCCCTATAGCCTATCTATCCATCCACTCGGACCCTCTGAAAGAGGCTGGTTTACCAAGGAGTCAATCAGCTGAGAGCCACTCCTCTTCTTCCCGCTCAACTGGTCGTAGGCAGCTTCCTGTCATTCCCTGTGGCAACAAGTTCCCCCCTGTCATTCGCATCTCAAAAGCACAACTTCAGCAGGTGAATAAGCCTTGTCTTCATAAAAGTGACTGCAGTGTAGCAGTCATCTGCAAAGTTTAACATTTTCAGTTGCTCTGCACAGTCCGGTAGTAGGCATATGCTAGTCATACTGCTATACACAACATCCTAAAAAATATTTTGAAAGATCAAGTTAGGGAATAAGAATGGATCTTGTTCAGGAACAGAGTCAGGAATACTCTGAGGAAGATATATTGTCCTGCTTAGAAGAGGTAAAATGAGAGAGAGGAATATTTAAATAGCTGTTATTCAGGTTATGATCTGGAGCACCAAGCATCTCTGGATGTTCTGGAAGATAGTTGCATGTTCTCAGAGGGATTTTCTCTGGAAAAAGGTAGGATTATAAAATCCAGAAAACAGATTTTTACTGTGATTAAAATGTCTCTTTTTTATGTGTTCCTATAATCAGTACCAGGTAGATTTCGAACTGTGAACACATATTAAAATTTGGACTCTCTTAAATTATTTTAATGTGAGACAACAGGATCTAGAGATAGTCAAATTGCTACTTTGGGAATGAACGAATAATGAATTGTTCCACTTCTTGCAGTATACAAAGCAAAAATGGGAATTGTCGGGAATCATAGCTAATGGAAAATGTCACTTGAGAAAGAGGACTTTTCATAGTTCCGTACTCCCAGTTTCATTTCAATATGAAAAAGATGAAGGCTTAGAATCATATTTGAAGTTAACCATAATTTGTGTATTAGTCACAAAAATACTGAGATTTGCTAAGCAGCATGAGTTTGCATTGACTGGTAAAGCAGTATGACATAGCATTAATGCATAAGACCGTAACATATCATCATCATTTTACCATTAATATTTCATTTGAATTATATTTTGTGTTGCCTTTTATTTCCAATGTATTTTTCAGTATAAATATTTCTGTGTGAAAGACTTGGGTTTTTTTCAGTGAATCATGCACGGAAGTGTCGATATTAAAAGTAATCCATCAACATTAGCTTCTTTCAAACTTCCATAGGATCAGTGGTGAGTGATAACAAGGCAAACCAAGTAGCTAGTGTACTTAAATCAGCATTTTATCTGTTAGCTCAAAAAGCAGTGGTTTTTTCCTGCAGCTCTTGGCCGCTTTTTATCTAAATATAAAAAAATAGTTCTGCCCTCAATGTATGGAAACAGACTAACAGTAGCTGCCAAATGTTTGTTATTGTGAACTTGATGGGATACCAAAATACCATATTCTTCATGATGACTGACGTATCGACTAGGGAAAAGGACTTAGGAGAAATTAACTCATTAAAAGTTAAGCTTCAGTATTTTTCAGGATTAGTTTGTATCCCAGGATGCAAAATGACCTATTTTCTTTTGCCTGTACATCTATGATTTAAATTTTCCAATCGGAATGTATTGCAGGTATAATTAACAAACTGCTCACAATACTCAAAGAAAGTAGGTTGGTGCAGAGGGTCTTCTCTGGCTTCCTTAGTACCCAACAAATGAATACAGCAGCAGTATTAATAGGGGCTGCAAAGTGATATACTTTCTTGTCATGTGAAAAAGAATTGGTATTGTGCCAGGTGCGGCTACTGAGTGGAGTGAGGATTATATGTAGCATTCTCAGCCTCTTCTTTCTTTTTACCTGGTAAGTCCATGACCGCTGTGTTCTTTTTCAAGCTGTGATTTTGAAAGTCCTGACTCTGTTGAGAATTTAACTTCCAGTTTTTCATTTGCTGTGGAAACTACAAGCACGTAATTCTTTAGTTCATTCCAATAATGAAGGCCTCGTGTGCTTTATGGCTTACTGAAGAACTGAAATACTTTTGCAAGTCCTTCTGTTTTCTACAGTGCAGTAATATTAGGTCCTTAGCAAGCTAGAAGTTCCAGCAGCATGAAAGACGAATATGCATGTTAATAACCTAAAGCTTTTCTCCAGTTAAGTATGGAAAAGACTTTTAATGTCATTCTATATTATTCTGTATAAATGTTTGGTACTGAATATATTTTTGTGTATTTCCTGCTGTTTGCAATTTTGTTCAGCATTCATAACTAATGAATTGCAGAAGTAGGGGAATCTGTGTTGTAGAATTTAGTTTCATGTATTAAAAAATAAAAAATGCTACATTTGTTCTTGAAATCAAGCAAAGGGATTTTCTTTCCTGATTGTTGATGAGTGAGGGTTCAGGAACTGTAACCCACCTTCCTGTATTTTGACATCAGATAGAATAGGTCATGAAGTTTCTGTATATTCTCTGCTCACTAGTGCAGAGAGGGTATAGGATGTAGGTCTACCTTTATTTGTTCAATAAAGAGAACCCCTCTCTTGCCATACATATATTATGGAAGAGAATTGGAGTATTTTGCTTCTACTCTCCTTAGTTATTCAATTTGCAGCACAAAGAAAGAGTCTGGCAGCATTAGAGCTGACAAAAACCAGAAGGAATTCTTTGTACTTGAATCTGAAGAGTGGGGCTAGAGTGCTATTAGCATCCTCTTCCTCTATAGCATGGTCCAAATGTACAGCAAATCCTCTTGAAACATAACCCATTTCTGTGAATTTTTAAGCCAGATAAGTTCTCTGAACTCTGTTCATTAGAGGACTGCATAGAGTGTTGTGTGAGGTCAGTGGAAAAGGAGATGTGAGTGCGCAACTACTGGCCAGAGGTCTGTCTGAAGAGATTGCTTAGGTAGACATTGTGCAAACTGTTTAACTGTGTCTTGAGAAACAATCAAGATCAGTGACCTCAGATTTTGATCTCTATGGTTTCTCAGCTCTAGTTCTTCAATAAGATAGCGAACACCTCTTCTAGCCACAGAAGCCATCTAGAATACTTCTAAACTGGCTACTATACAATAAGATTCAGCCCTTAACAAAGGTGGATTCCAGTTTTTGTGTCATTCTGGCATATTTTCATTTTTCAATGTACTTAATGAGACATGTACAAGGGGGATAATTTTAATTTAATGATTTTTGCGGTTATTCATTGTGTTAGGGACGGATAACCTGTGTCTCTCAGGTTAAGCCAATCGGAATTATTGGCACTTTTTTTCTTATGTCTGAATTTTCACAAATTTTTACCTTACTGGAACATTTAAAAAAATATTTTGTAGTTATATAGTTATATTATTAGTTACAAAATGCTCTGAAATCTTCCCACACAAGATGCTATGGAAATGCAAACCATCATATTCATATTCATATCCAAGATGAGAAATAATATACTGATCTGAGTTGAAAAATTTACCTTAATTTTTAAGCATCTCACTGGAATTCAGGGACCTATCGAAGAATAAGGTAAGACTTCTTGACGTGTTCAAGGGGTATTTAGAGAAAGAATGCATATCCCTTATAACTGTCATTTTATTTTGGATGTTTTAGATTTATGAGCCAGGAGTGCACGTAAATGTTGTAAATTTTGCCATTTTTTATGAACTCATTTTGGCAGGTTTCACTAGTCTGCAATAGCAAGAGATAAACATTTACATTGGTTTTCACATTTATCAATACCTTTTAGAACCACAAATAAACAAACAAAACCCCAGAGATACTCCTCTCTTCTTACAGTGTTCTTTTAAAATTATTTTTAATTTGTTAGTAGCATTAACTTGAAGTTGTCAGGTACATTAAGATTGCCTTAGAACTCATCTAGTTAAAACTCTTGATTTAGCATTGTACCTATTCATTAAAATGTCAGGAATCTTTGTCCAAAATCCTCTTCAGAATTTCAGTTTCAAGACGTGGTACGTTATCAAATAGATGTGTCCTGGAAGGAAAAGAGGGAAAAGCTTTTCTTTGTTCAGTGAGTCTATTTTTTTTTTTTTACTGCTGCCATGGTTAAAGTTGGCTATGGAAAAAAGGGTTCCGATTTTCTGTTATCCCCCCACCCCCGTTCGCTATCCTGATGGAAACTATAATGAGTCAGCATGAGGTTTAAGTTAGGTTTATCTGAAGAGGCTGCTAATACCTTTTACAACATTGGGTTTAATCAAGGTAGAAATTTCAAGGTATTAGTCCAGCTCATAGCTACTGGAACTGTTTCATACACAGTAGATCTAATTTTGTTAAGTAGAGAAAATGTGCAGATGTTGTATGATCTCAGTCATGACAGGGTGACTGTTAAGAACTGTTAATTTTTCAAGAAATTTTAGCCTGAAAATTAAGTTGATATGATGTTACAGCCTTCACTTATCATCCATGAAAATAAGCATTTGATAATGCTTATGACCAGATAAAAAGACAAGCTCAGGTTCAGAATTCTTACTGTTTTCAGTTGTTACTGTTAGGTTGTTGAAAGGCAATCAACATATGATCCCTGCTACAGTGTCATTATTTTCTTCATTAGTAGGTTTCTCTGGAGTAAGTCAATTTTTCATACAAAACCACATAGGATGAGGAATATCAGGAAACATTATTTTAGAATAAAAAAGATGTCTGGAAGACACATAAGCTCACAGGTTACTCCCATTCTTTTAAGCAACTAGATTTTATATTGATAATGATGTTTCTTGAACAACTTTCATCAACACACTCTCATTCTAGTGCAAACAAGTAAAAAGTTTTATTTGTTGCTTTTACCCAAGTGGCAGAGGAAATTGCTTGATACATGGAAACCTAAATGCTGCCTCCAAGGCTTAGTGGGGTCTTTTGTCTGAAGGAGAGAAATTCTTCATGTGTGTTTTTTTCACATCTGCCTTTGGTGTAAAGAAGAATTAAAAATCACAGCGTATTAGGTTAGCTGTTCTTTCAATGCAAACTTTTCAAGTTATAAATTAAGGAATTAACAGTTGAGGACAAGCAGTCAATATCAACGTCTTCATTTTTTTCAAACAGTGTGTTGGCTGTAGGGACTGCATCCACTTTTAGTGACAGAACCCTCTTGGCCATTCTCTTTCTGCAGGTTGCTCTATTACATTTATCATCACTCCTGTTCACAAAGGCAAAACTATGTAACATAATAGGCTGCCAAAAGTTCTAGGTATTTTGTTTTTAAAAGATAAGCTGGATTCTAATCACATCTTTGTGTCTGCAAAGTTTGAAACTATAAAAACTTGTG